>NC_139625.1:5739100-5919100 GCF_964638095.1 Poromitra crassiceps
CAAATAAAAGTAAGAACATTGGGTTTTCAAATTATGTGTCACTTGACTGTAGGCTCCATGATGCATTTTTGCGCAGGACACACGGAGACGGTGAGGCTGCTCGTGGAGAGCGGGGCCCGGGCGTGTCTGAGGACGGATCATGGGTGGACTCCGGCCCACTTTGCGGCGGAGTCCGGCCGGCTGGCTGTGCTGCGGCTCCTGCACTCCCTCCACGCCCCCATAGACAAGGAGGACAGCTCCGGAGACAGACCCGTACGGATAGCCCAGATATACGGACACGAAGACTGTGTGCGTTTCCTTAAGAAGTATGAAACACCTATGGAATCCCTATACTTTCTTTGGAAGGACAGCAAAACGTTAAAATAACGGAAATAGCCGAGCCTACATAGCAGATTAAAGTAGCCTGTGATAAAGTTACATTCAGCTCACAGACAGCGGTCAATATAGGCACCACTGACACACTACAAAACTCATTCTCTCATTTAAAAATATAGCCTACTACAGTATTATACTCTCTCATTTCTCTCTGATTCTGAAAAATAGTGCTCGTCATGCCATTCTACTATTGCACAGTAGGCCTATTATTGCTTCGAAATATTTTGATAACCTTATACATTTACGTTTTCTATCAAATATCAATAACTTATGACTCTAAAGCAGGGGTGGCCAAACTTTTTTGGTTGTGGGCCGCATACAGAAAAATATAAGGAGTCGCGGGCCAAACAATATTAAGCGCTGCAGTTTTCGCTGCAAAAAAATTGGACCAGAAAACCCTTGTGCCATCAAAAATTTAATTTCTACCTAAATAAATATATGACACATAGTTTATTGATGCGCTCACCTATTACAATGGGTATTTCTGTCAAATTTTATTTTCCTGTGCCAACAGGTTAAGACAGAGATAATTTAACATAACATTAGTATTAAACATTAATTCAGTATATATATTTTTTTTAATAAATAGACCAGGTCAGGGTGCCCAAGTATAACCCATTTTCAATGGTTTTAAATTGAAAAAACGAAATGGGGGGAATCCGTTTTTTTGTTTTTGTTTTTCAGTTTATTTTTCTTAATGTTTTTGTTTTTCCGTTTTTTCCCCCGTTTTCGTTTTCGTTTTCCGTTTTAAACTTTGAAACAGAAAAACGGAAAAACGTTTTTAGCAATTTTTTTTTTTTTTTTTTTTTTTTTTCTAAATTCATGGCGGGCCACTTAAAAACGGGCAGCGGGCCGTAGTTTGGCCACCCCTGCTCTAAAGTATCATTGTTTTTCATTCTTTCTTTCTTTCTTTCTTTTTCTTTTTTTCTTTTGCATGTTGCAGTGCAGAGATGGAGTCCAAGGCCTACCACAAGATGGCAGCCCATAAAGGCATTTCCGTGGATGACACAGATGAGGAGTGGGCCGAACAGGGCAAGGAAAATGCAGAGAACAGGATCTCAAAAAGAAACACTGAGAAGCATCATCTCTAGTATAATAATAATAACATTATTGATCATAATAATAGTCATAGTAATAATACTAATACTAATGATAATACACAATGAAATGTCATCAACAGCCAGGACACAGATAGACAACATATTGTTATTTGTATCTGTTGCTTGTTGCTCCTTTTTATTTTGTTTTCTGTGGACGCTTATCGTCAGCGTCTTTGGGTCATTGAAAAGCGGCAGAGGGGCAGAGGCAGTGTCTGATATTGTGGAGATGGAAGTATGAGGTCTTCAAATAAATGAATTATTATGATTATTATTATTATTAGACTAGAGGATGCTTGGTGAAATGTTCCTTTAATTTTAAGTCATTAACTCGCACTATCAAGTTTTACAGTGTACATCTAATCAGGGATACATGGAAAACAGAGGGGAGGGAGGGAGCGTGTGGGAGGGATAGGGGCCAGACAGAAGAGAGAGAAGGGGGGGGGGTAATGAGGGTGGAGAACAGGTAGGTTTTCAGTTGGGATTTGAAAGTGGAGAGTGAGTGAGTGACAGGCTGGGGGGGGGGGAGGGAGTTCCAAAGTCGGAGTGCTCCTCTTGTTATAAGAGAATTCCGTTTTTTTACACCCTGGACCTTATTTCCAGTGGGAGTAGAGTCCTGGAACTGGCCAAAACGGGCCAAAACCTGTAAACTGTAAATAACGTATTTTCTGCAACACAGCGGATCATATCCTCATAATATCTCGTCCATAAATGAACGTAAATCCGTCAATTCTCCTTCGGGCAGCCTCGGTTTCCTCCTCCGGGGTCGGTGAATCCAACTCTCGCCCCAAGTCCCACTGAAGTCTCGCGAGTTTCCTGCTGACTCCTTTGTCTACCTTAACCTGGCTATTGTCTACCAGGAATCACCGCGCACCGGGGCCATTTTCCCGCGACTATCGACTTGTTTACAACAACTACTGAGTATCTAATAGGTGCCTGGGAGATTTTGTGAAAAATGGCAGAATATTTGTCTGATTTCGAGGATATGGATGATGACTTTGAATACGATGGCCGCCCTTATCGATTTGAGCCAGAGTATACGGATGAAGAGCTCATCAAAATTGAAGAGCGGACGAGGAGAGAACATGAAGAGGAGAGGAACAACAGGCCAGGGACAAACAAGCGCTGCACGGCCGAGAACAGAGGAGGATTCAGCCTCTGTTGGATTCACAGACCCCTGATGAGGAAACCGAGGCAGCCCCGGAGGAGACTAGACGCATTCACATTCATTTATGGACGAGATATTATGAGGATATGAACCGATGTGTTGCAGAAAATACGTTATTTACAGTGTGTACTGCGTATGCCCCGTTTTGGCCAGTTCCTGGACTCTACTCAGACCTGAATATCTTCTATGGCGATCAGAATGATCCCAAAGTTCTCTGGTTGAGTAAAACATCATATTTTAAGCTGGAAATAAGGTCGGGGGTGTAAAAAAATGGAATCCTCCTTTAATGCTCGATCTTCAAAGCTGCAGAGTTTGGATGGTGGAACAATGAGGAAAACAGTGGATGAGGATGGGAGGGTTCGGGCGGGGCGATGGGGGAGGAGGAGGTCAGTCAGATAAGGGGGGAGGGGGCTATGGAGGGCTTTGAAGGTGAGGAGGAGGAGTTTGAAGTTGAGGCGTTCTTTGACGGGGAGCCAGTTGAGAGAATGGAGGACAGGAGTGATGTGATCCCGGGACCGGGTGTTTGTGAGCAGGCGGGCGGCTGAACCATCTGGAGTCTATGGAGGGAGCGGGAGGTGATGCCAGTGAGGAGGGAGTTGCAGTAGTCAAGGCAGGAGGAGATGAAGGCGTGGATGAGAGATTCAGCAGCAGGAGCAGGGGGGGGGGGGGGGGGGGGAGGGGCAGTGTCTGATTGGAATTAAGGTTAAGGTTAAGGTTTATTTCATGTGGACATCACAGAGCATTGGAGATGTAACATACATGTATGCACAACAACCAGTGTTAAGTGTTTATAGCGGAACGCTCATTTTCAACACCTGTCCACAGGCGACTTTTACATTAAAATACACCCCAAAGGACATACCCAAAAAGACACATAATCAAATATAAAACCACAAGAGTAAAGCCACACATACAAATGTATTGACGAGGAAGTCACTAGATGCTGGAGACTTTTTAAGGGCAAAGTCACGACTTTTCATGAATTGCCAGATATCTTGACCAAACCATGGAAGAGAGCTTCCTTTAGGGCTGCTCCTCCATGTTTTAGTGTAGCTGTCAATTAATGCATTAATAGTTGTCACAAAAGTTTCACAGCAGGTATTCAAGGATGTACACACAAAACAGACATAATACATAGACGACACAACCATCACCCCCTATATATTGCGGGGATGGAAGTATGAGGTCTACTGCAGCTTTAAGAACTGGCCTAAAGTCCTACTGCAGCTTTAAGGATGGAGCTGACATGAAATGGTGGTGAATGAAAGGGTCCAGGATGAAACCAAGGTTGCAAGCCAGGGGGGGTGTGATGGTTGTGTCGTCGTGATGGGTGTGATGGGTCCAGTTTTGCCGAGTGTGGATTTGGTGCCGATGAGAATAAGTTCCGTCTTGTCACTGTTGAGTTTGAGGAAGTTGTGGGTCAGCCAGGTTTTTATTGCGGATAATGCAGGTGTCGATGTGGGCTATTTTTTTCTGATTTTCTCCCCATTTTCTCCCCAGTTGTACTTGGCCAATTTCTCCCTGCTGCCCCGGTCGCTGCTCCACCCTCTGCCGATCTGGGGAGATCCGTAGACTAGCACTATGCTTCCTCCGACACATGCGCAGCCAGCCGCTTCTTTTCACCTGACAGTGGGGCGCTTCACCGGCAGGACGTAGCACGTGGGACGATCACGCTATCCCCACCAGTTCCCTTCCGCCCCGAACAGGCGCCCCGACCGATCAGGGGAGGCGCTATAGTGCAGCGACCATCACATACCCTTAATCTGGATTCCCACCCACGGACACAGCCAATCGTGCCTTTATGGACGCCCGACCAAGCCGGAGATAACACAGGGGCGCGAACCTGCGACCCTCGCGTTGGTAGGCAGGGAATCTACCGCTACACTACCCGGACGCCCCAGGGGTAGGTTCTGAATGGATGTTGTTCTGATGTAGATCTGGGTATCGTCGGCGTAGCAATGGAAGATCATGATCTGTTGCTAAAAAAGGAGAGAGGCCTTACTACTTACTACATTACACTCTAGTTGGAGAATGGGGCTATACTTCTGATTACAACATTAATTAGCCTATTATGTTTACTTATTGTTGAGATTGTCTATTTATATTAGCCAATTTATGGTACCTCTTGTTTTTAATGATGGTGTCATACATCACCCCTCTATGTATGCTTTGTGTTATGATGTGAGCATCAATGTCCGCACATGGTCTACTTGACCAAAGATTAGCCTAGCCTACAGGCTTGGATCTGCTACTCTTATGTAGCTACACATGATCTTTAGGTATGAATTGTGATCCTTTTTGTGTAAACCCACATTTCTGTGGTCTTTACTCCTTTTTGGATTATGTCGTGATATTGGATGCTACTGTATTTATGGATGTTACAATAAACTTTTCTCATTGTACATTTCTGATTGCCATACCTTGCCACCTGGATGGATCCTTGCCAAATCACCGATTTGTACCATGAGGTTGATTACTGTAGATCTTACTTTCCTTCCCCAATCAAAATATATAATATATATTGATTGATTGAAATATATAATATATAAGGTATTATTTACTTAGATAGCTGGCGAAGGTTGCTTAACCGAAACGTTGTGTCATTGATTAAATGACTGTTAAGTGTGCTCCCGTTAGACATGACACATCTTATCTGTCTCTATTGTATGATGTTATGTAGGGGAGAGTGGGGTGAGTTGTGCCACTTTTTACTTGAGGTGTCTTTAAAGTGAGGGCATGACAGTAATGCCTCCAACTACAATATTTAAATATATTTCAGGATGTTGTGCACCACTGGGAACACTCCCTTTGGATCTTAAATAAACTGTTAAAAAAATATGGCTATTCTTAAAAAAGTGGTCTCTTGGCACAACTTGCCCCCGGTGCGGGGTGAGTTGTGCCTTTGGAGAGAATACGTTGGGGTAAATTGTGCCATTGATTACTGAAGTAAAACAGAACATTTTCATCTCATATACTGTAATGCTATATCAAAGCAAGACAAAATAAAGATAACACTAAAGTCCAGTGTACTATAACAGGGTTAAACAAGGCTAAACGGTAGCAGCAGTTGACCTACATATTTAACATTTTCAGAAATAAAAATTATGTTCAAAATGAACAAAATCAACTATCACAGAGCCAGGCTACACTTGCCAATACTGCAATATTCTTCAACAAGGTCTATTTAAACATTTAAGAACAAAATGAAATAAAATTTCACTAAATCAACTGCAACTGCACTGGCACAACTTAACCCAGGCCTTTTGGCACAAATCACCCCATCCCCACCATTTTAACAAACTTGTATCATATAGCTGGTTTGGAGCTAACATCATGCTAACAGTATAGCCTCATATTGTAGCTTACTAAAACACTAACACATGTGTGAAATGTTTTCAAGCTTGTCTATAATTGTTCAGACACAACAATCAATAAACCTTGATCATAAAAAATGTACTTTGAGAGGCAAAAAACAGTTTTTTGAACTTAAATGTGCTTAGCTCTTGTGCCATCTGCCTCCCTTCTTTGCAGAGTGAGTAAAATGGATGCCTCTTCAAAAATGTGTGGTCAGATGACAAATTTCTTCTATGGTTTTCTAGATACAAGGGGTGGCACAACTTCCCCACTGGCACAACTCACCCCACTCTCCCCTACTGCTTGCTTCTTGACAAACAGCATAACCTTGATTTTACACGTGTAAACTGACACTAATATTGGCCTTGTTCCATCACTTAGTGGATTCAGCTACTAAACATCTGTCAATACGACTTGTATTTTGCAGTTGATGATTGAACTTATTGACGTTATTGTTTCACAAATGAGCTTTGCCCCAACTATCCAGTACTATTTAAGTCAATTAAAAAGTCACCTTATTTTCCCATTATGCTTTTGTTTAAGTGCCTTATGACAAAATGGTAAACATGCATATTGTTCACACTAATCTGGAGTTTATTACACAATTTGATATTGTGACAATATCAAAGAATACAGGTTTGCCAGCTGCGTCCTGTAGATCATTTCTCAGATAAAAAAAAACTTGTATACAATATACAACATGTACGATGAGCTTTCACCTCCACCACAGACAGAATACATTGCATATTGGTGTATTTGTGTAATAATCTTACTACTACATTTGGAGAGCTGTCTCTCCGGAGTTTCGAGGCGCACACTGTTACTCCGATCGCCTCTCAAATTGACCTAGTGACATCATCACTAATGACATCTTCACTGATGACATCACAATTTGAATTTTGGTATAGCTTTCTTGTGTACAGCACCCGGGGACCATCTTCAAACGTTGTCGTCACGGGTCAGATGATGATCTTTTGCAGGTTTTTAGAAGGGGTCCATACAGATGTATGTATGGAGAACCCCAGGGGAGCACAGGGAGAACATGCAAACTCCACATAAAAATGCCCTTTTGATGAGATAGCCAACCTGGGCAGTTGTGGGCACCGAGGACATGGAGGGTAGGGGCACTCCGAGCTGCAGGCGGGAATCAAACCCAGGACCCAGTGCCCTGAGCTGCTTAGGGACCTCTACGAGCAGGTCCTGACCGTACTCTCAAGAATGGCACTCGGATGGTGGACATGGTGGTTGACCAGTGGCGTGGGGGGCGAGATGCTCAAGTGAAAAAAGGGCACCCCTCTCATAATTATTTATACAAAAAATAAAGTGACATAGTCAGGCCCGGATTAATACAATGTGGTGCCCCTGGGAGACCACACGTGAAGTGCCCGCCTCCTTTCAATTTACATGTAAAAAAGAAAATACTATGTCAATAAAGATCACAGATAGACCACTTATTGCTAAAGTACAGGCTCAATACACATACAACAGAAACATGTAAGACACAATGTACTAACTAAAAAATGTAATTTTATACAGTGAGGTCAAGTTTCGAAAAATTGCCTCACTTCAATGAAATGGCTACTATGGGGACTAACCTCATCACACACGAAGACAATTGGGCTCATTGATTCCACATATTCTCATATTTCCAGTCATACCCAAATCATGTAATTCCAAGACTTTTTATGGACCCCAGGCAGTATGCAGAACTATTCAAATAGAAGATGAAAATAACACATACAGTATAGGCTAATGCATGCAACAACAAAAGAAAGCATGTTTGCCAAAAACTTCATGGGATTAGCATAAAGTGGGCATGTCTGTAAAGGGGAGACTCATGGGCACCCATAGAACCAATTCTCATTCAGATATCTTGAGGTAAGAGATCAAGGGGCCCCTTTGAAAATGACCATGCCAGTTCTTCCCTCGCCCAAATTTGGAGCGTTATTTATGCATTGGGGGTTCTAGTTTCTGAGGATATCACTATCTTCACTCTAGCTTTAGAAATGGCTCCGCTACTGTAACAGCCTCTGAAACACAGTCATGTTGGCCACGGACGTGTCTTGCAATTAGGGCACTTATCATTCAAAGGGCAAAATGGCAGGTGCTTAATGGGCACCACCTGGGGTCTAGCTGTGCCCGTCCCCGAATGTGAGATTTCTGTAGGGGCAAACAAGGTGAAAGGATCTTCCTGCCAAGAACTCCTCACCATGACAGAAACGATGAGCTTTCCCTTCACCTTTGTCAGTCGGCAGTTCCCAATTAGATCGGCTTTCTCAATTATCCTAAGGTCACGGGCAAGAGGACGACCCAGTTGGCATCTGCCTACCTCAGCCAGTGTTTGCTCCATGGCCAGCTCTACACAGCCTTCTCCATCAGGGGAAAGCAAGCCAGCAGCATGAAGGTGATGAGGAGGGAATAACAGACAACATAGTCTATATAAGTTGCTGCTTGTAATCCTGTACTCATACAAACATTTCCATAACTGCGCCCGTGGCGCATCATCTCCAGAGTCTCCACCCTAGTAGTCTCCTTTATTTGTGTAAAAAAAAAATGCTTTACAAAACATACAACATACAGGTTTGTCAAAAATAAGATACAAATGAATCAAACATGAAGCACAGTACACCCTTTGTCACAAGGCGGGCTTTTGGAACATTCAGAAGGGTCAAACCGGAGCAACAATCAGCTGCTAGGCTCATATGGAGCTAATAGTAACACTTTACAATAAGGGTACATTAATTAAGGGTTAAGTAATACTTAGTTAAAGCTTAGTAAGCATTAATTAGCCCTTAATTAACGTCAACAATGAATGTGTAACACTTTTCAATAAGGGTACATTAATTAAGGGTTGGCTAATGCTTAATAAGCATTAACCCCTTCATGAACAAGGGTAGTAGCTTAATAAGCATTCATCAACCCTTAATTAATCTTAACTAATGTGTCTAGTAATCATTTACTGATGGTGTTCATGTTAACTAGGGTATTAATTTATACATTATTTCATAGTTTCTAAAGTTGCTATTAACATTACCCGTAGTATACATTAATAAGCATCAAGTAACTCATACAACAATACAAATAAATAACTGTTAACAAATGTCTCTTGTTAACATTTATTAAGGATTTACATGTTAATTAAGGTACTAACTAACTAATATTAATAAATGGTTGATGATGTTAATTAACATGCACGCCATGAAGTTGAGGTTTGCTCGTTCCTATATCTTCATGTGGCCCTAACCTATAAATTATTGCTCATGTTCTATAAACATTACTTATCCGTAATTAATTAACCATTCATTAATGTTCTTTGTGACCCTTATTGTAAAGTTGAAAAAATATACCGGTGGTATCCTTTAAGTAACACTTCATAAAAGCATAAGAGTGCTGAATAAGCATTACTTAACTGTAATTAACCATTTACTAATGCTATTTGTTAAGTTAAGTTATCCTTTATTTATCCCCATGGGGAAATTCATCCTCTGCATTTGACTCTACAAGGAGCAGTGGGCAGCCGCAGCGCAGCGCCCGGGGACCAACTCCGGTTCTTTCGCCATTGCCTTGGTCAGGGGCACTGACAGAGTATTAATCCTAACATACATGTCTTTGCTGGTGGGAGGAAACCGGAGCACCCGGAGAAAACCCACACAAACACGGGGAGAACATGCAAACTCCACACAGAAAGGACCTGGGACGGACCGGGGTTCGAACCCGGGACCTTTTTGCTGTGAGGCATAGTTTGTGACCCTTATTGTAAAGTTTAAAACATATATTCCTTAAAGCAGCTACGAGCAAGATTTTCGATTGTTATTAAACAGTCTAAATGTAATATTGATGCAGCACATCTTACCTATAATAGTAGCTGAGACCAAAGCCGTGTGAATCGGAGATTGCTCTCTTGATGATTATAGAGTCTGTGTCTGTCTTCCAGCGGGCTGGATAGACCAGGAAGTGAAACGAAACGGTTTACGGCAACTGCCTGCCTTCAACCATTTCGCTCTGCCTAGCAACCATTCTAACAGTTTGTTTGGAAGTTATTTTGTTATTTTGTGGTTATGGCCGAAGTGGCTGCCCCCATTTCACTTCCTGATCTGCCCCGGCCGCAGACAGACTAATCATCAAGACAACACTGGCCGATTCACTCTGCGTTCAAGCGAGACTACTCGGCGTTGGTCTCGTCTACTATTAGAGGTAAGATGTGAGGCATTGATATTAAATTTAGACTGTTTAATAACAATCGAAAATCTTGCTCGTAGCTGCTTTAAGTAACACTTTATAAAAGAATAAGAGTGCTGAATAAGCATTACTTAACTGTAATTAACCATTTATTAATGATATTTGTGACCCTTATTGTAAAGTTGAAAACATATCCCTTAAGTAACACTTGAAGAGTGCTCAATGGGGCCTTATTGTAAAGTTGAAAAGTAGCCCTGTTAATTAAGGGGTTAATTAATGCTCACTAAGCTTTACTAACCCTGTTAATTAATATACCCTTATTGTATAAGTGTTAACAAGCTTGTAAATCTAAAATGTAAGTAGGAGCAAGGCCATGTAGGGCTTTAAACGTAATCAGTAAAATCTTAACATCACCCGGGACAAGGAGATCTTCAAAACCTCTAGTGTGGCAGACAGACTATTGCAAGTTTAAAACTGGAGGGGAATGAGCCAGTAGACAATGAGCAGTTAGTAATTGAAAGAATACTGAGGCAATTGTCTGAAACACCTCCCTGAGAAACCTAGTGCAGATTATAACTAATTGACGGGTAATTACTTTAATTGAGAGATTATCTCCTCTAAATCCGTCATAGAAATTAGTTTAAAGTGAGTCATAATGGCAGAAGGTTCGGGACAAAGACAGATTTTCCTGGATTCCGGAGCAATCTGGAGCCTTATGTCATCCATTTTTACTACTGTTGGAGAAACTGCTCACATTTCTCAGTAGATGCTTCTATATACACTTACTAGGAGGAGGACTAGGAGGAGGACTAACTGATTGTTTGGAATAAGGCCTGTTGTTGTGGCAGCTGTTAATCAAATTTGAATGTAGCTAATATGTCACTTGTACTGACATAGTAGCAGTAGTGGTGGTGCACAGATTTGAAACAATTTTCACTTCGTCTTCATTGTTGTTGTGGAGGTCTGGCTGTCTGATGTGGTTGATGTTGGACCCTGCGGAGGAGAGGAGCGGGATGTGTAAGATCAAGTCAGCTAACACTGTAGTTGTCTACATATAGCCTAATAAAAACACTGCCACGCCGCACTGAGACACTTACTTTTTTGGTGATATGCATCTTCTTCAGACATGCATCACGAACCTGTGAAAATTTGAATGGTTATACTGATTCTGTAGTACTGTGCTCCAAGCAGTTTCAGGGGAGGCTCAGTGAAAGGAAGTGAAAATGACTTATTAAAAGGAGATCATAGAATAGCCTAAATGTGTGTGATTTGATTAGAGATAGTTCAGAGATACAGTGTAGTTTTGGGGAATTTGACAGTTTTTACCACTTTTCCAGAGTCAGAAACAAATAAATGCCTTAAGACAGACCTTTTTATGTATGCAACAGCAATGTCAGGCTACCTGGGCTCAATTGTTGAGTGTGTATATGGGATCAAATAACATAATCATGGTACTCTAATGGCTCATTTATACTCCATTTTCATACGTAAATAGATGCGTCCGTTTCAAACGTTATTATCGTCACTGCCCACATACTTCCATGCGTCTTTCACGTTGGCATCGTGTTAAGGAATACATCCACCAGTGGGCAGTAGAGAGTCAAATGTATGAGTGTGTATGTGGTTTTGCTCCGTTTCATGCGTATCTGTAAGCTTTCAGATGAACGCAGAGTACGGACAGAAGGCTCTGTCCATCTCCATCTTTAACATAAGTGGCTTTTAAACATGAAGTCTGGATCATCTCTGGCTAGCCAGAGCAGGATATTTTCCGGTTTTACCTTTTTAAACATGAGGGGTCTTTGTTTAGAAACAGCTGGAAATGGTCAGTATTCTCTCTGCCAGTGGGCGGGGGGAGGGGGTGCGGGAGCATGCACTTTATTCCCTACAAGGCAAATAGTTGTCGTGTCGTGTGAGCCTAACCAAACTCCATTCAAAAACATGCCGTTTTAACGGAGTCCATTCCGACCACGACGGGTGGCAATGTGCCAAAATTGAGCGCTTCCGCCTTTGTTAGGCTACATAAAGCCGCCCAGTCAAAATAGTGGTCGGACCGTCGTCAATCACTGTGGGTGATTTATTTTACAAGTGGCATTCCAAGTCATATCTGACTAGTTTTCAATGTATTTCTCCCCACAAAAGTTAGGCTTTTTCTGACATGGGAGCAAGCAAGCAGCGCAGCAGTAAGCATCCCTCCTGATGCACCGGACCTGCCTGCCTGCATAGCTGAAGCGCGTTGGGATCCCTCTACCAAACAATTCAAGCCGTTTTTGCAGCACTTGAGGAAACGTTTAATTCGTTGATATAAGCGATTGCCCGAATGATTAATTAATTAATAAACTACGTGAACGTGAAGTGCCACCACCCGCCCACATAACAGCTAGCCTACATGATCAGGATCATGAGCTGCCAGAGTTAAACAGCAGCTGCTTTTGCGCTAATCCGGATCCTACACCGGCCACCGAGATGAATATGATACGGACTCGGGACACGGGAGTGCGCGTAGGCCGGCTAATTGTTGTTTAACATGCAGGCCAACCGGCTAGGAGCGGGATATAATACGGATTCCACTGCATGTTAAGAAGTGGCTATAGAGTAGGCTATAATTGGGCCTTAAGGCCTACAGAATAACCCTTCAACCGGAGGCGGAACTCGCCATCTTCGGCTGCTCGGAGTCCTCTTTGCTCCTCCCAACGGCCGTGCAGCAATCTCTGACACAGGGGATGACTGTTGCCAAGAAATTAATTCTGAAGGAATGAAAGTCCTCCTCTCCACCTTCTTTTCAGCTGTGGCTGACCGACATGGTCTCAATTATACGTATGGAGAGACTCAGGTTCCAGAAGACCAATTAATCTTTAGTTATCTGGGAGCCGTTCCTGACCTAATTTGACGAGGTTAAAAACAACAATTGACTCACCCCGCCCATTTCTTATGGACCACTTACTGTATAGTGGATCAGTGCACAGTATATATATATTGTTTTGTAAGCGCATACACATTTTACATGACTGGTAGCACCACTTTGTAACACTGTAATGTTGAAAATGTATGTACAGTATATATATATTTTTTCTTTTTTTTCTTTTTCTTTTTCCCTGTTTGCTTGTTTGCTTGTTTTGTTTGCAAGTTCGGAAAAACCACAAAATAAAATATTGAAAATAAAAACAAAAACAAAATCATGATCCCATAGGAATCCAGGATTTTGAGTGGGGGGGGGGGGGGGGGGGTTTCTTCAAAGCTTTGTCTTTGGGTAGGCCCACAGTCTCAGACTTTGAAAACCCCTCATCTAATATACATTACTCTACCAAGTTATCAAAGGAAAACGCCACTCTTAGATTATCTTGTATTCCAGGAACAATTTTGTGAAAATGTGTTGTAATTGACTTTTTTGGCTAACATTGCATTCTGGTCTATTGAGGCTACTGGAGAAATGTGTACCTTCTGTTCTTCTACCATGGATTTCTTCCTGTGTGATGAATATCAGCTATTACACAATACCTATTGTATAATAGCTATTACAATACCTCAATGTCATGTCACATTGTCTATGTTTTCCCGTTAATAAGAAAAATACACCACCAGGGCACAAAAATGCAAAGTACATCACAAATAGCTGGTTCTGCCCTTTACTGATGGGATTCTGGGCCAAAATATTTGACTGGTACTCTACTGGCCTACAAAATAACCCTTCAGCCGGAGGCGGAACTCGCCATCTTCGGGTGCTCGGAAACCTCTCTGGACCTCCCTACAGCTGTGCAACAGTCTCTGACACTGGGGACAACTGTTGCTTTGAAGGAATGGAAGTCTCCCTCTTCCCCTTCTTTTCAATTGTGGTTGACGGACATGATCTCTGTTCTACGGATGGAGAGACTCAGATCCCTGAGGACCAGCTCACTTAAAAGGTTTCTAACTACAGCATTTGGGACCTGTTTCTAGCCGACCTCGATGAGGTCAGGGGCAGCGGGTGACTTGCCCGGCTGGTTCCTCACGGGCCCCTTGCGTGGGACCCCACGCATGACATCTTTTATAAGCACATAAGCACCCTATGTGACTGGTAACACCACATTGTAATATTGAGTGTTGATATTATATGTATGCTTTTCTTTCTTTTACTTTCCTGTCTGACCCTGTTCGATTGTTTTGTTTGTGTATTGTTCCAAGTACAATTCTAATATATATATATATATATATATATATATACGGTATATACACACACACACACACACACACACACACACACACACACACACACACACACACACACACACACACACATATATATATATATATATATATATATATATATATATATATATATATATATATATATATATATATATATATATATATATACAGTATATAATTAGGGGTTTTCTAAGAGCTTTCTCCTTTAAAGAAGTAAAGGGGCCTTACCGTTTTTTCACCCAAGCATGTGGTCAACAAAATGAAGAAGCCCTGAGAAAGTCACATAACACAGGTTACTGACCAAGTACTGCTTGCATGTCTAGGTGTTTTCGTGTCTAGGTGTTTGCATGTCTCGGTGTCTAGGTGTTTGCATGTCTAGGTGTCTAGGTGTTTGCATGTCTAGGTGTCTAGGTGTTTGCATGTTTAGGTGTTTGCATGTCTAGGTGTCTAGGTGTTTGCATGTCTAGGTGTCTAGGTGTTTGCATGTCTATGTGTTTGCATGTCTAGGTGTCTAAGTGTTTGCATGTCTAGGTGTCTAGGTGTTTGCATGTTTAGGTGTTTGCATGTCTAGGTGTCTAGGTGTTTGCATGTCTAGGTGTCTAGGTGTTTGCATGTCTAGGTGTCTAGGTGTTTGCATGTTTAGGTGTTTGCATGTCTAGGTGTCTAGGTGTTTGCATGTCTAGGTGTCTAGGTGTTTGCATGTCTATGTGTTTGCATGTCTAGGTGTCTAGGTGTTTGCATGTCTAGGTGTCTAGGTGTTTGCATGTTTAGGTGTTTGCATGTCTAGGTGTCTAGGTGTGTTCATGTCTAGGTGTTTGCATGTCTAGGTGTTTGCATGTCTAGGTGTCTAGGTGTTTGCATGTCTAGGTGTTTGCATGTCTAGGTGTCTAGGTGTTTTCATGTCTAGGTGTTTGCATGTCTAGGTGTCTAGGTATTTACATGTCTAGGTGTTTGCATGTCTAGGTGTCTAGGTGTTTTCATGTCTAGGTGTTTGCATGTCTAGGTGTCTAGGTGTTTACATGTCTAGGTGTTTGCACGTCTAGATGTCTAGGTGTTTACATGTCTAGGTGTTTGCATGTCTATGTGTCTAGGTATTTACATGTCTAGGTGTTTGCATGTCTAGGTGTCTAGGTATTTACATGTCTAGGTGTTTGCATGTCTAGGTGTCTAGGTGTTTGCATGTCTAGGTGTCTAGGTGTTTTCATGTCTAGGTGTTTGCATGTCTAGTTGTCTAGGTGTTTACATGTCTAGGTGTTTGCATGTCTAGGTGTCTAGGTGTTTGCATGTCTAGGTGTCTAGGTGTTTGCATGTCTAGGTGTTTGCATGTCTAGGTGTCTAGGTGTTTGCATGTCTAGGTGTCTAGGTGTTTGCATGTCTAGGTGTCTAGGTGTGTTCATGTCTAGGTGTTTGCATGTCTAGGTGTCTAGGTGTTTGCATGTCTAGGTGTTTGCATGTCTAGGCATGTTCATGTCTAGGTGTTTGCATGTCTAGGTGTCTAGGTGTTTTCATGTCTAGGTGTTTGCATGTCTAGGTGTTTGCATGTCTAGGTGTTTGCATGTCTAGGTGTTTGCATATAGGTGTTTGGCTGAAGATGATATTCATTACATTACATTACGTCATTTGGCAGACGCTTTTATCCAAAGCGACTTACAATAACACATTTTTGTCAGCAATAGAGCAATCAACTATGGAGCACAGTCTATGACAACTACAACTTCTGAAGGAACAACTACAACTTCTGAAGGAGTGCAAGAGCCTTACCTGGAATGCATTCAGTATGGTAAAGGCATAATTGACCACATAGGCTATGTCTCCATATGTGAGGTCAAAGGAAAGTACAGCAAATCCAAAAATCCAGGTCACCCCGAAGATTGGAGTCAGGACAACCACTGACCTCAGGATATTCTTGGAAGCGTTGTGTTCCTTTTGAGAGCTGTTGGCTGTGGTCTTAGCACTTCCCAAAAGCGCCATGATTATCACCAGCATGCTGAACAAATTGACTAAAACAATGATACCAAGTGGTATGAGAAATGTGAAGATGGAGCCTTTTAGGGAACCAGCATAAATCAGCCAACAGCTCTCGCGGGAGTAGTAGGCGTCTTTGGCACCGACTCCGTTGGTAATGAAGGTGATAAACACAATCAGAAAGGGACACAGGTAGCCCAGCAGAACTGACAGTACCAGGTGGGTCTTCTTGCTCAGGTGCTGGAACTGGAAAACCGTTCGATGAAGAAGCGTCATGCTCAGGCACAGCGTCCAAAAGAACATGGACAGATAGCAGAAGTGCTTCAACACCGCGAAAATCTGACACCAACTTTCTGTAATCTTCTCGGGAAAAGCAGATGCTAAAAAAGATATATCGGCAATCAGCAAACAGATTGCAATATTTATGTGGGCAGCATGGCGCAAATGTAAAGCATTGGACTTGACTACAGAACTCCAGACCATGAGTTCTATCCCCAGACACATAATGAGTGAGAGGATGGACACAGCCAGTCCGGCGTAGGTGATCTCGTCCAAAAATTTCACTTCCAGCGGTTCCTTTGACATGAGAATGGAGAAGGAGGACAGATGCACACAGTAACAGTGTTGTTCATTGGAGGGCTTCCACTCGCAGCCCTCTTTGGACCATTCTCTTCTGGTTTCATCCCACGAGACGCACTCCATCTCGTGGTTACGAGGTCTCACCTTGAGCAACGGGAAGTCGATTTTAACGACGGGACTCGAGCGATTCTTCTTCTCCGTGGTTATTGACACGACAATGCTGTTGGGCACATACGCTTCCCTCTGGGGAAAGTAGCCCTCCAGATGTTTGAACGCCGTCGTCTTCACGTCGCCAGAGTCGGTGATGTCCACGGAGACGTTGACGTTGAACACGGAATTTGAGCAAGTCCGCGTGCCGTTAGGCCTGCATGTTCCTACTTCGATATTTGACGTATGTTTCGCGGCGCTCGGGACGTCTGTTCGCTCAATCAGCTCCTCGAGTGAAATCAAATATCTTTCAGCCAGTGACGTGAAGTTGCTACCTTTTTCGTACGTCCACGAGTTTTCAAGAGATTTATCCAGGATATTGCTGGATGACAGCAGCAGGTTCTGAAAAGAGAGGAGGGCGATAAGAACGTGTGTGCTTAAAGTTAGGCAAAAACCTTCCTCGTAGTTGTGGCAGTAAATATGAATAAGCAAAAAAATAACTAGGTGGGATACACTTATATTGGCCTTTTAAATCCATATCAGTCGAACCCTAGTAAAAAACGGAATAAAGCTTATCTTCACACTACAGGCAAATCCGATTTGCTGCTAAAGTCATGAATCATCATATATCCGCACTGCCACAAATCTGATTTGGGCAAGTGTTCAAGTCAGATCTGTGTGTCCAGACCTCCATATGTGGTTTGGGACAAGTGACAACAAATCAGACTTGGAGCGTCCAGACTCATAAAACCAATCTGGATAGAATCATGAATGGGTCATTAAAGTTCACAAATCAGATTTGGCCTCCTATAGTCTGAACATGGCCAAAGATTCTCCAATACTTACGTCGAGCGTTGATTCATTCGCTATTTTCTGTAGTTTTCCTTTCATACCGAAGAGTACGAAAATGGATGCATTCACGTTGGAAAAAGTGTTGATACTCGCTGTGTTGTTGGTGGCAGTCTTCAGGCGAGAGAATACGGCGGCAGCGTTGTTATCTACTGTTCCAAGTCCGATGTCAACAATCTGCAACGACAGAGAGGATTATTAGGGGGATGTGTGGGTGGTGGGAGGAGGCGTGGTGAGGGAAGGGGGGTGGGGCTAGGGATAGGAAGGTCGTAGAGAGAGTCGGGTTTCGAGGGGGAGTGGCTAGGGGGATCGTGCCCTCACAGAAAAAACACATGAACTTCACACGTGCAAAATCACATGTGATCACATGTGATTTTGCACATGTGCAAACATGTTAAATTTCACATGTGAAAACATGTGGAACACAACACATGTGGAACATGTGCTTTGCCCGTGTGGTTTTGGAACGTCTGAAATGTGTGAAACCCATGTAAATTCCCATGTGATTACATGTGAAACCTATGTGATTACATGTGAAACCCATGTAAATGTTATGTGGAAAACATGTTGCTATACAACATGTGGCAAAACATGTTATCGCATGTTATATAACATGTTTTCCACATGTGAAAATGTTCCAAAACCACAGGCTTCCCATGGGTTTCACATGTGTTTCACACGTTTTCACATGTGACATTTAACATGTGTCCACATGTTCACCATATGTGGACACATGTGTTTAAACATGTGGACACATGTGAACCTCATGTGTTTTTTTCTGTAAGGGTGGTGGTGGGAGGAGGCGTGGTGAGGGAAGGGGGTGGGGCTAAGGATAGGAAGGTCATAGTAGAGAGCCGGGGTTTGAGGGGTGGGTACAGTATAGGGGGAGTGGCTCAGGGTTAGGTGTGTAAGGGGCGGGGTTAGGGGTATGGGATAGGACCGTTTTCCAAGATTCAAGATTCAAGATTCAAGATTCAAGATTCAAGATTTTTATTGTCACTCCATGGTACAAGTATCACGTGTGAAATTCTTGTGCTGTGGACTCCGTTTACGACATAGTACAAATACGCAACAAGCAATGAGCAATAGGCAATAAGAAATAGGCATCAATAAGCAATACTAAGCAGCAATAGGCAATGAGGCAGAATAGCGATAAGACAAGTCAGTGGCATATTCATTGCACATAGGTGCACATGTCATGTGCATACGTTAGACGTGTTCGGACATTTTAATTCGACGTATTTGACATACAGTGCAAATAGCATGTACCTTATTAAACATACAATTAAACATTAGGCATTGTGCATACGTTAGACGTGTTCAGACATTTTAAATTTGACGTAATTGACATACAGGTGCAAATAGCATGTACCTTGTTAGACATACAATTAAACATTAGGCATACATAATGGTAGCAGCTGCAGTACGGTACGGTACGACTACTACACTATTTGTGTATGTTAAGGAGTCTCATGGCTTGCGGGAAGAAAGTGTTCCTCAAGCGATTTGTGCGTGCTTTTGGAACCCTGTATCTCCTCCCTGAGGGTAGCAGGGAGAACAGGCTGTTGTGGGGATGGTTTGTGTCTTTGATGATCTTCAGGGACCTCCTGAGGCACCGCTGGTTATACAGTTCATGCAGTTCTGGCAACTCGTCTCCTGTTACGTGCTGGGCCGCGCGCCTCGCCCTCCGTAGCGCCCTGCGGTCCATGGTGGTACAGTTCCCGTACCAGGCGGTGAAGCCGCCTGTCAGCAGGCTTTCAATGGTGCCTCTGTAGAAGTCCCTGAGGATTTCTTTCCTTAGCCCATTTCATCCATGTTGAAAGTGATGAGCCGTGTTGTCGAGGTACCCCAAAAACACTGCCTAAAGTGCTATAAGGCTGAATGGCCACACCACTGCGCTGTAGCCTTCAAGGTATTTGCGCTTGTTAACAGTAGGAGTCTATTAATCAAATGATGGATATGTAATTCCATCATGGACCACATCTCCCACCCACTCCATGACGTGCTGGTCGAACACAGGAGCACGTTCAGTGCACACACACTGATCCCACCCAGATGCACCACAGAGCACCACCGGAAGTCATTCCTGCCTCAGAGCACTTCACTCCATCCGTCCACAAAGCAAAACCGCCTTGATAATGTATACCTGATTGTGCAATAACACATAATGTGCAATAACTATTAAATACCGCGATTTGTGCAATAATCATAATCCACTGTTACTGTTCACTTTTCATTACATTACATTACATTACGTCATTTGGCAGACGCTTTTATCCAAAGCGACTTACAATAACACATTTTTTGTCAGCAATAGAACAATCAACTATGGAGCACAGTCTGTGACAACTACAACTTCTGAAGGAACAGTGGTACAAGTTTAGGTTAGTGGTACAAGGTTGGTTAGGTTTTTTTTTTTTTTTTTTTTTTTTTATATAAGGAAAGAGAGAGACGAAGTTAGATCAAGGAGGGCCCAGATGGAGCCTGAAAAGGTGTGTCTTTAGTCTTTTCCGAAAGATCGGCAGTGATTCAGCAGTCCTGACCGAAGGTGGAAGCTCGTTCCACCATTGAAGTGCCAGGGACGAGAAGAGTCGAGATCGGGATGAGCGACTTTTGAGCCCCCGTAGCGAAGGAGGGGCGAGGCGACCTGCACTGGTGGAGGAGCGAAGGGAGCGGTGAGAGGTTTGGAACCTGACCATGGATTGCAGGTACCGGGGAGCTGACTGGTGTACTGCCCTGTAGGCCAGTACCAGTGTCTTGAATTTGATGCGGGCCAAGATGGGAAGCCAGTGGAGGTCCTGGAAGAGGGGAGTGACGTGAGAGAATTTGGGTTGGTTGAATATCAGACGGGCTGCAGCGTTCTGAATGAGCTGAAGCGGTCGGATGTCGGTGGCAGGTAAGCCGGCCAGAAGCACGTTGCAGTAGTCCAGGCGGGAGGAGACAAGAGACTGGACCAGGAGTTGAGTCGCTTCTCTTGTGAGAAAGGGACGGATTTTGCGGATGTTGTAGAGAGAGAACCTACAGGAGCGCGCTGTAGCAGCTATGTTGGCAGAGCAAGACAGCTGGTTGTCAAGGATCACCCCAAGGTTCTTGGCTGTTTGGGAGGGAAGTACAGTGGTGTTGTCAATGGAGATGGAGAGATCTGTAAGAGGGCAGTCTTTTCCTGGGAGGAAGAGTAGCTCGGTCTTACCAAGGTTGAGCCTGAGGTGGTGGGCAGACATCCAGTCGCCAATGTCTTTGAGGCATGCAGAGATGCGAGCCTCGATTTGCGTGTCAGAGGGGGGGAAGGAAAGGAAAAGCTGGGTGTCATCAGCATAGCAGTGATAAGAAAAGCCATGAGAAGAGATCACATAGGCAAGAGATCTGATATAGAGAAGGAAAAGTAAGGGGCCCAGGACTGAGCCCTGGGGGACACCGGTGGTAAGAGGACAGGATCTGGAGAGGGACCCTCTCCATGAGACCTGGTATGAGCGATTCGAGAGGTAGGAAGCAAACCAGGAGAGTGCAGAGCCTGAAATGCCGAGGTCAGACAGAGTGGAAAGAAGGATTTGGTGGTTGACTGTATCGAAGGCAGCAGACAGGTCAAGGAGGACAAGAACAGAAGAGAGGGATGAGGCCTTAGCAGTGTGAAGGGCCTCTGTGACAGCAAGAAGAGCTGTCTCAGTGGAGTGAGAGGCCTTGAAACCGGACTGCAGAGGGTCCAGGAGGTCATTTTGGGAGAGATAGAGAGAAAGTTGTTCGGACGCTGCTCGTTCGAGGGTTTTGGAAAGGAATGAGAGAAGAGAGACAGGTCTGTAGTTGCGAATAGCAGTAGGGTCGAGGGAGGGTTTCTTAAGCAGAGGCTTGACTCTTGCAGTCTTTAGAGCAGGCGGGACAAGACCAGAGGACAGAGAGGAGTTAATGAAGGTAGTGAGGAAGGGAGATATGTTAGGTGAGATGGTTTGGAGGAGAGAGGAAGGGATAGGATCGAGGGGGCAGTAAGTGGCTCGGTTTGAGCTGATGAGTTTAAGCACTTCATCAGGAGAGAGAGGAGAGAAGGAAGGAAATCCAGGGACAGGGGGCCGAGAAGCAGGATTGGAGTCGGGAGTGTTAGTGAGGGTGGCTGGAGGATGGAAGGAGGAGCTGATGTCATCCACCTTTTTAGTAAAGAAGGTTACAAAGTCATCAGCAGAGAGGGAGGAGGGAGGGGGAGGGGAGGGAGGGTTGAGGAGCGTGGAGAAGGTGGCGAACAGTTTACTGGGATTGGATGCAGAGGACTGGATTTCAGAGATGAAGAAGGAGGTTTTTGCTTTAGAGACAGCATCAGTGAAGTTTGAGTGGATAAGGTGGTAGGAAGAGAGATCTTCAGGGAGATGTGATTTTCTCCATTTTCTCTCAGCTGCCCGAAGCTCAGTTCGATAAGTTTGCAGAGATTCAGTCAGCCAAGGAGAAGGGGGAGAAGATCGGGCAGGCTTAGTGGTGAGTGGGCAAAGAGAATCAAGAGCGGAGGAGAGAGAGGAGAGAAGAGTAGTGGAAGCCTCGTCGGTGGACAGCAGAGCAAATTGCTCGGCAGGGGGAAGTAGGGAGAGGACGGTAGAAGAGAGGGAGTCGGGAGAGAGAGTTTTTAGGTTGCGTCGGGTGGTGGTAGAGTGAGGGGGAGATGGGTGGGAGGGGGGGAGGGGGATGGGAAGGGAGAAGGTGATAAAGTGGTGGTCGGAGACAGGAAGAGGAGTCACAGTGAGATTAGAGGTGGAGCAGGATCTGGTGAAGACCAGGTCCAGCACATTCCCTGCTTTGTGAGTAGGAGGAGATTGAGAGAGGTAAAGGTCAAAGGATGAGAAGAAGTTAAGGAAAGACAGAGATTGTAAGGTTACTGGCTGGATGTTGAAGTCTCCCAGAAGGATGAGTGTCATGGAAAATTATTGATCAAATGTCTATTGATTGATTAATTATTAGCTATGGCAATTCTATGATGTATTTTGTGAACTGTGTTTTTCACCACATTGTAGAAGATTGCTGTACAGAGTTTTCCTGTGAGAACCTGTGTCTTGTTGTGACTCTAGACTGGATTTGTTATGTATTCTAGTGAACATCAGATTAGCTACATGGCTGAATGGAAACTTACTAGGCTGAATGGAACTTTTAGACAGTAGTGGAAAATCACTGCCCTCCACGCTGGGGGGCGGGCAACATTGGTTTTAGTATATGAACTGTTGTAAACAATGATGCGGGGCTCTTGTATTGTCAAATGTAGATGAGAGGAGACCTCCGTGCACGGAGAGATGATTGTGGAAATAAAAAACCTCCTATGAACATTTAAGACAGATATCTAATTATTGATGAATCGGCAGAGCATTGCAGTGGATTTTTCCTCCACATACCATCCTCAGGAAAGACGGAGAGGAGGGTGTCCAGCTCGTCCAGAAAGTGACCAAGCGGACCAGGCGGGCGGTAGATTACCACAATGTTGAGCTTTTTCACTGACTGGATGCACCGTACTCATTATTATTATTATTATTATTATTATTATTATCATCATCATTACTGCTATTATTATTATTATTACTATACTCTCTCTGCGGTATATAAGGAAATAGTGTGTACATGTACCTCAGATATTTCATTTCACTCTACTAAATTATACTTGAGAATGTCTGTTGGAGAAGGCACATATTGTGTGACATGTTACTGTACAGGCTACGTATAGGCTACGTACATTTTATTGTATTTGATTGTTTATGGTACTTTCCTATGCCTCTTATCACATTTGATGTTTACATTTTTCCATGCCTGAGTGAGAGCAACTGTAGCATGATGACTCAATTTCCCGTCAATAAAGTTATTCTGATTCTTCTAATTTTTTTTTTTTTTTTTTTTTTTTTTTTTTATCTTTTTATCTCGTTTTTATCCCCCATTGCTAATTTTTTATTTATTTATCCTGTTGCTGCTCCACCCTCTGCTGATCTGGGGAGAGCCGAAACTGGCTCCATGCTTCCTCCGAGACATGGGCAGTTGCCAGCCACTTCTTTTCACTTGACAGGGGAAGCTTCACCGGCAGGACATAGCACGTGGGAGGATCACGCTATTCCGAGTTCCCCTCCCTCCGAACAGGCGCCCCTAACGACCAGAGAGGAGGCACCACTTCAGCGACCAGGATATTGCATGTTTTGTTGTGGGGTTCCTATATGAAGGAAACCTCCAGGGGGCACGGGGAGAACATGCAAACTCCACACAGAAAGGCCCTTTTGACGACCCCACCCGGGCGGCGGGCACTCGAGGACATGCGGACGGGCACGCACTCCTTCAGCGGTCACAGCGTCCCAGGTGGGAATCGAACCCAGGGCCTTCTAGCTGTGAGGCGACAGTGCTTACCACTGCGCCACCGTGCCCCCTTATGATTCTTCTGATTTTGATTGTAGTTTTAGATCAAAATCCGTTATGAATGATTGATGATGACGTTTGGCTTACCCGTGTTTCTTCAAGTATACTGTCCAGGTCCCGGTTCACACAGAATGATTCCTCAGCTTCCCATGTCCCCTCTATTGAGCATTTCCTTCGTCTGTTCCCAGACTTGTCCTGGCATTTCAACACTGCAGTATAGCCAGCTTTAGTGTCTGCCCACCCAACGTCAGCTTCACAAAATTTATCATTTCCTGTGTGGAAAAGGAAAGGCTCGACATGATCGACTTCAAGTTACAAATTCATCCATGCAGATGGTTTTTCAAAGTCTGAGACTGTGGGCCTCCCCCTGAAGACAAAGTTTGGAAAAGGGCGCCCCCCCCCCCCCCCCTCGCTCATTTCCTGGATGCCTATGGGATCATGATTATGTTATTTGATCCAATATAGAGACTCATCAATTGAGGCAAGATAGCCTGATGTTGCTGTTTGACACACCTCAGTTCAGACTACACCAAATACATAAAAACGGTCTGTCTGAAGTAATTTATTTGTTTCTGACTCTGGGAAAGTGGGATAAAACAGTCAAATTTCACAAAACTACTGTATCTCTTTAACCAAATCACACACATTTAGTGTATTCTATGTGATCTGCTTTTGATAACCAATGTAATAATGTCATATATTTTCACTTCCATTCACTGAGCCTCCCCTGAAACTGCTTGGAGCCCCCCCTGGGGAGGCCCGCCTCCCACTTTGAAAACCCCTGCATTAATGCATTGATTTTGTGTTGATTACAAAATCAGAAAACATCTGAGTTCATGTGAAATTTTGGCACGTGGCAAATCATTGAGGCATAACATATCTTAAAATCACACATTGTTGTCTGCGGTGATCAAGACTACGTACATTCGAACATTGATTGAAATAATAAAACCTACCAGATATGATGTTGATTTCAATTGTAGCATTTTGGGTTTGCTGGAGTCTGTTTGTAAACGTGCATTGTATCACTGGTTTTCCTGTCTTACAGGTAATGATTGTCTTCGCTGAATACTCAATCACACTACTCAGCTGTTTGGGGCCATCGCTATCTGCAAGAATTGAGATGATACTAGAGTTACTAGAGTTAATAACAGTGTCTATAGGCAGGAAGTTAAATTCAATCGTTTTTAAGACCTTTTTTTTAAGACACTTTTAATATATTTTAAGTCACATCAGCGATAGGTGTAAATCACAAAGTTTCATCACGGTACAATATTATATTGATTATTTTGACAATGATACGATATTTGCTGATATCACAAAGTCTGCCATGATACGATTCAGGGGTCTGCGATCGATATGAGACAACATTATGCTCAATTAACACAATCAGCACAATATTGCTACAAAAGTTAATACCTCTCAAATAGCAATTAAGACTTTTTAATACTTTGTAAGGGCCTTAATTTCCCCTAATTTGATTCGTCAACTTTTAATACTTTTCAAGACCCCGCGGATACCCTGGTTAAACAAAACTGCACAACTCTTTGTTTTCCTTTCCTGTGTCTGAGCTTTTCTGTTTGTTTTGTTTTGTTTGTACATTGTTAAAATTGGAAAAATAAATACAAAATAAATAAATATATATATGTGTGTGTGTGTGTATACAGTATATATATATATATATATACCGGTATATATATATATATATATATATATATAAACTACTGCACAAACTATAAACTTACTGCACAATGGTAAGCAGAAACATACCGGGTATTATGTCCGATGTGTGGTCGCGAACAGCACTCCATGTCACCTGGTAAGTGTCATTGTCATCATCCTTAATCTCACATATGACTTTCAGGTTCACTAAGGCGTCAGAGTCTTTGCAGAGTGGAAACTGTGGTTCATTGCTAATCTGAATATCTGGCAGGTTTGCTACATCCAGTGTTGCACTGGCTTTGTGAACTATGCTCCCAAACTCAGGCTTTTGAGTGTAGGCGCATGTATACAGTCCTAAAATGAAACAGGGAGGAAGAATCACAAAACATACAGTGATTAAGACAGGGATGGGCAACTTTGATGATAGAGAGGGCCACAAAAAAATGCCCTTGCTACCAAAGGGCCAGATTGTGACCGTGCACTTCCACCAGTAGCCTACTGTAACACCATCACTCCCAATTATAGCTACTAATTGGATGAAAAGGAGTAAGGACTGGTAATCAAAGTTGATTATACCTAAATTTATATTTTTCACATTCAATTCTTCCATTCAGATGACACCAGAAACTTTGCTCTATCTTTAAAACAGCCTGCTACAGCATCAGTAATGTTGCATGTGCAATGTGCATCCTGTATATAGTTTGTTACAATAGCGTTAGCTCAAAAGCTAACATTAAACAGTATGTGGATGGACAATGCTAATGCCATTAGTGCCATGTTCTGGGATGTACAGTAAAATAAAAACACAGATTTGGGTGTCTAACCTAACCAAAAACATCCACCTTGTCAAAAAAAAAAAAAAAGGGGGTGGGGGGGGGGTGGGGGGGGGGGGGCAGGGGGAGATATCTATTGTCAAACAATTTGATTATTGTAAATGGTTTGCAAAAAATGGCATACTTAAGTTAAGTTAGTTATTAAAGCAGGACTAAACCCCAAAACACTTTTTTCAGCTTTTATATGGCTTTTGGGGTGGTGTGTGAATAATTCTGGTCAAAATTGCAACATTTGAGACAAAATGTATAATATAAGAACACGGGGAGAACATGCAAACACCACACAGACAAAATGTATAATATAAGAACACAGGGAGAACATGCAAACACCACACAGAAAGGACCCGGGACCTTCTTGCTGTGAGGCAACATAAGTACTGAGCCACTGTGGCGTCCTAGTTTAGCGCCCGACAGGCGCTATCTCCTATTAGCGCTTGCGCACCTGTTTGCGCGTGCCTTAAGGCAGGGAAGATAGCAGTCCGCCTTGCGCCAGTGTCCAGGTGTTATGGCGAGTTTTGCATCCCAGCGCCGGCAGCATCCCCACCTCACGGGAGCATATTGTAATGATTTATACATAAATGTAACTGTTTAAAAGTGATATAATTGTCTGGTAGACAACACGTTGGGGATGCAATTCTCAGCGGGCATGAGGAAACATTCACGGCACGTGTCGCAGACGCAAATTAGAGCCGTGCCAAAATCATCTGCACCCCCAAATGCCTGTGCAAACGGGATTTGGGCGGTCTTAACTACCAGAATTATTCACGGGTGTTGCCAGGCAATCCTGGGCATTACGTCAATCAAAACCAATCAGATTCCCGTCTCGCAATGGCTGTTTGCGCGAGGCATGCAATATGCTGTAATTCTCTCCATGCGTAATAGAGTGTACTCACTTGTGCGAGGACAGAGAGAGCTTATTGACAGATCAGATGACAGTCTGTGGTGCCAACGACCCTCCGGGTTATGAAGGTAAATAGCCTATGTCCATTGTCCAACAAGTTTTCTCAATTCATTTCCCTCTTTGCGATGTGATAAAAGTTTCTCAGTGAGTTATAGTTGATTGCCTCACTGAATTATCTGCTAATACCCAATTTTAGCAGCATAATTTGATGTATTGGCGTGGCAAGGCTGTGCGTAATGACATATCCAAAAGTTTGCACTGCACGGAGATTACGGTGCACTCCCGGCGCAGCGAGGTATTTAGCGCGTAAGAGGTCCTTTTCAAAGCCCTTAGCGCAAAGTAATTGCGCGCTGCCGACGATAGCATAATGCCATCCATTCCCACATTTTAGCGCTGAAACGCCTGCTTTGGCATGTGGCAGCCTATGCCCAGTACAATTATCACAGGCAATTAACCACATTTTTTTTTACTTGCTGCATGTTTTCAGGAAGAAGCAGTTGCGGCGACCAATCAAATGAGTTCATGGGCGTGGTCATTCCCGCCCATACTAGGAAAAAAGTGATGGCCGCGGGACGATATCAACACGGCGATATCAGGACGTCCTATCACACTTGTGGCTTGGATCAAATACCTCATTAGAATAAAATAAATGGAAATATCGAATCATCAATTTTCAAATGTAAATAACGTAGCTGAAGCGTACCTGCCCAGATTAATGAGGTTCTTTTCAGTGTGAGTTTGGCCTCCGTGCCTATTATCTCCAAGTCAGACTCGGTGCCGTCAGTTATATCAAATACCTGACCTTCTTTTGTCAGCTGCCACACTGGATCTTCCTTCAAGTCTTCTTGTCGCTTGCATGTTATAACTTGACGACTGTTAAAAAGCACAGGGCCAGGTGGAACAGTTATATGGACAAGACCTGTGGGGGGGGGGAAATGAGAGCGCATCATTGTAACCATTACCAAGTCAACTTTACTTCTGTCTCAAGTTAGTCTCAAGTCTTGAGGCACATGTTTGTTTTTGTTTTTTTTGCCTTGAGGCACAAATCTCAAGTCAAGCCCCAAGTCTAATGTAACAGCAAGTATGTCCATGTCATTAATATCAAGTCTCGAGTCTAAATGTAGAACAGCAAGTCAAGTCTGAACAAATCTTGAAGAGTATATAAGACTAAATACTGTATCTAGGACATTTCAATGCAATATGGTTCTGAATAGGATAAAAACTTCTAAGAGCATCACGAGTTTGATTTCTATAAATCGATTTCAACTTAAATAAATTCAACCATTCCATACAAATTCAAAAAAGAGAATTTAAATGCAGCCGTCTGCTGGAACAAATCTAATCACTTTTCAACCAAGATCTTTTGTCAAGACTTTCATGCATCAAGTCAAGTCTCAAGTCTTCTCTTCATGCATCAAGTCATGTCTGAAGTCTTCTCTTTGTGCATCAAGTCACGTCTCATGTCTTCTCTTCACACATCAAGTCATGTCTCAAGTCTTCTCTTCGTGTATCAAGTCAAGTCTCAAGTCTTCTCTTCATGTATCAAGTCAAGTCTCAAGTCTTCTCTTCATGCATCAAGTCAAGTCTCAAGTCTTCTCTTCATGCATCAAGTCAAGTCTCAAGTCTTCTCTTCATGCATCAAGTCATGTCTCAATTCTTCTCTTCATGCATCAAGTCACATCTCAAGTCTTCTCTTCATGCATCAAGTCATGTCTCAAGTCTTCTCTTCATGCATCAAGTCATGTCTCAAGTCTTCTCTTCATGTATCAAGTCAAGTCTCAAGTCTTCTCTTCATGCATCAAGTCAAGTCTCAAGTCTTCTCTTCATGCATCAAGTCAAGTCTCAAGCAATTAAAACTGACTCGAGGCCAAGGCATGTGACTCGAGTCCCCGCCACTATTGAGTAGGCTCCATCCCTAAGATGTAGACTCGCTTTAGACTTTAGAAGCCTATAACATAATTATGGTACAATAAGTGATACACTGTCTTCTCTGCCTGACATTTCCCACATCATCTTGCACTTGTGAGAGTGATAAAGACATGACGGTTCAAGGTTGAGAGATGCCAGCTAGGTTACGCTAGGGCCTAGCGTAACTAGGTCTAGGTCTAGCGGCTAGGCCTAGACCTAGACCTAGTTAGATTAGCTGCTAGAAGATTCTTTGATTGCTAGGTAGTTCAGGTCAAGGTTAGAGTGGTGTCTATGTATAGAGCTCAACAGTCACGTGACATTTTTTGCCCCGGAAGTGAGCTTCCCATTCATTTTCTCCATAGACATTTCGAAAAATCCTTACATAACGGGTTTTACGGCTGGAACCAAGCCAACCCGTAACCTACTGAATCGTGACTGACCATAAAACATTTCACTTTGAGAGGAAAAATAAAAATAAATAAAGACTAGTAAATTAGTACCCCCCCCCCCAATGATTTTTTCGAAATGTCTATGGAGAAAATGAATGGGAAACTCACTTCCGGGGCAATAGATGTCACGTGACTGTTCAGCTTTATTCTTGTTCTGTTCTCTCTCCTTTCTCTTTCTCCTCTCTTTTCTCCCTCCCTCTGCTCTCTCTCTCTCCCCACTCTTCTCTTCTATGCTTGTTTTTTTTTACATGCTTTATAACTATAAGTCATTGAATTCTATAAAGTCCTCTGAGACATGCTTGTGAATTAGGGTTATATACAAATCAACTTGGCCAAGTGAACGTCACTTCCTGCTTCAGCACACAAGATATTTTCTTCCGCAATGTATTTTCCCATAGACATTTCGTAAAATGCTTATAAAAATAGTTTTATTTGGTCAAACCAAACGGTTCAGCTATATTTAGAATCGGGGAGAGACCATAGAACATTTCACTCGGACCAAAACTTTAAAAAACAACATCTAAAAAATATTTTCTTTAAACCCGCTTTTTTTTTTTAAACGTTTTGGTCTGAGTGAAATGTTATGCGGTCTCTCCTGTTTCTAAATATATCTGAACCATTTGGTTTGAACAAGTAAAACAATTTTTACAAGCATTTTACGAAATGTCTATGGGAAAATAAATGGCGGATGAAAATCTCTGGTACAGTGCTGAAGCAGCAAGTGACGTGCACTTTAGCTCTCTATGTCTAAGATTGTTGAGCGATCAGTCTTAGCTCATCTAACAGATTTACCTGCAGTCTCCAGTTCATGTGTGGAGTTCAGTTTTTCACTCAAGGTTAGTGTTCTGTTAGTCAGATCATCCGCTGAGACTGTATGGTCAATAGTCATTTTAAAATCTGCGATGATGCTTCCAGTCCTTCAGAGAAATAAGAATCAAGACTTCGGTCACATATCCAAAACGTGCAAAAGATCTCAGTAAAACTATGATTTGTGTATAGAGCTGAACAGTCACGTGACGTCTCTTGCCCCGGAAGAGAGTTCCCCATTCATTTTCTCATAGACATTTAGAAAAAATGTAGTTTTAAGGCTGGAACCAAGCCAACCAGCGACCTACTGAATTGTGACTGGCCATAAAATATTTCACTTGAAGCAAAAACAAAAAATAAAGATGAAGGAAAAAAAAGTGAAAATTCGATTCAGTAGGTCACGGGCTGGCTTGGTTCCAGCCTTAAAACTCGTTATAGAAGGATTTTTCGAAATGTCTATGGAGAAAATTAATGGGGAACTCTCTTCCGGGGCAAGAAACGTCACGTGACTGTTCAGCTCTATTTGGGAAACAAAGAAATACCTGAACTTCGTAATTGTGAAACTGACAAATCCGGTCAAAGTGCTGTACACGGTTTTCATCTGAAAGGAAACATCGCAGTAATGTTAAAGGCTGGCTCTCTCTCTCTCTCACTCACACACACACACACACACACACACACACACACACACACGAGACAATATTAATATCTATCTACATTATCCCAATGATAATGAATTGTAAGTTCTTATAGTTGCAGATAGGAGCCAAATAGCCTATTTCAGTTCCAACCCATTTTGTGTCTAAAAGGCAGGAAGTAACACGGGCGCAAGCAAGACATTAATTAGGGCCCTGGCACTGGAACACCTATATCGTCTTTCTTATTATAATTTGAGAAGTGTCTGTGTGCGTGAGTGAGTGAGTGAGTGAGTGAGTGAGTGAGTGAGTGAGTGAGTGAGTGCGTGAGTGAGTGAGTGAGTGAGTGAGCAGAGTTTTGTCCAGCCGCGGCTGTGCCGTTTTACGTGTGATCGGGCTGTCAGGGAGTGTAAAGAGCACCCGTGCGGGTGACCTGACGGAGCTGGATTTTTTAATTAGGTGATTGCCCTAATTACCTAATGATGTGATTTCATCAGTGATGTCAGTGATGATGTCATCAGTGATGTCATCCTTCCTGGCTGAGGCTAATAAGTTCAGTGATGATGTCATCAGTGAGGATGTCATCAGTGATGATGTCATGAACTTTCAGGGAGTGTAAAGAGCACCCGTGCGGGTGACCTGACGGAGCCGGATTTTTTTAATTAGGTGATTCTAATGATGTGATGTCATCAGTGATGTCATCCTTCCTGGCTGCGGCTAATAATTTCAGTGATGATGTCATCAGTGATGATGTCATGTTCCAGACCAGAGGCCTGTACTACAAAGCAAGATTTAGGTTGATCCTGATAAGTTTGGGTTTAAACCTGGTTTAGCCATACTACAAAGCAGGTTAACTTCTTACCGACATATATTTCCATAGCAACTTATGCTTCACACTTAACCTGGTCCGCAGCAGGTTAAGTTGCAAGGATAAGATTAGACCTTAAATACACCGCCCACGAACCAATCGAATCAGCAGTTTGGAAAAATGGCCAACCCCTTTCTGGACGAGTTTCCCATCAGCACGAATTGTAATGTTGAATTAATCAAGGACTAAAGCCTTGCACTTGTTGGCTATTTTAATTAAGCCCTACTTACCACTTTGGAATATGTTTTTATATATTCATTTTTGTGCTCTCAGCCTAGATATATTGTTTGACCCCGCTGATCGATTGCAGCTGAATAGTGAGTGGAGAAATATCACTAAACCGGCATAAAAAGGTTACATAAACGTCTCCAAAGCGCACGTGCCGTGTGCGCAACGGAGCTGAGACTGACGTTGGGTTGGAATTGAAATGGTCATAGCCTACATGCTGGAATAGCCTACTACATCTAAGCAATTTAATATGGGATCACCTGCACACAGGCGATCCCATATTAAGATGATTCATATCTAGGCTACTTCTGCATTTTGCAGCTGCAACTGTGTTGCTTTTGGCCTGTATGATGTGATTGAACTTCATATTTCCAGCATCATTATATGAAATATGGAGATATGCGACTCATGCTGACAATATATGTGACCACAAAATAGGCTATTTTTTATAAATGAAATCTATGCCCGCATGTACCGTGTCGATTCAGTTCAGAAGCATTTTTTTATTTTATTATCATTCTTTTTCTTATTGATTAGCCTATAGGAATTATTCAATCAGTGCGACTAAACACATCATGAGATCATTATTATTCATTGAGCCTAAATGGTCTATACATACGGATTTTGGACTCAGATAGATTACACATTGCTTCTACAAAAGACTGTAGATAGAGAGCTGTAAGATAGCCTACGAAACCGCTCTTCAAAGAAATTACTGGTGTGGATAAAAGTGGTCACTTTAGACAGTAATTCGGGAACAGTAATAATATCCAACGCAGATTTGTATTTGCGGTTTCATTCAATGAGGAAATAGGCGTGTCTGGCGCTGTAGGAGTTTTGGAGCGGTCCATATTGCACTGTGATTGGCAGTTGTTAAAAACCACGCCTCTTTTGCGGGCACGAGCTCCAGTGCATGGGCATTTTCATGTGCACGAGCTGAGAGCTTGATTAAAAAAACCTGGTTCGAGTTAACGAGTGGCAATCGACGTTCGTAGTACAAGTTAACTACAATCGAGCTGATCTGGTTTAGACAAACCAGATCAGATCAGATCAGTTTAGACAAACCAGATCAAGGGACAGATCCTGGATCTTCTTATAGAACATTCGTAGTACAGGCCCCAGGAGGGGCCTAACTCACAGGGGGGTCCCCACGGGTCTGCTATTGGAAGTTGGAAACCCTCATTAGTGTTCTGCTTGCACCTGTGTTACTTCCTGCCTTTTAGACACAAAATGGGTGAATTGGGTGGGAACATGGATGTATTAAAAGAACTGGATAGGGGACGAGCCACGCCCACCCATGCATTCGGACGGAGGCTGCTCACTGGCGCATGAAGCCATCATGGGGGGTTTTTCTTCCTGGTTTTACTTCCTGACCATGCGGCCCAAGGCGAAGTGCGCATGTGTGCCATGACGTATTCCATGACGTCTCCCACCCCTCCCACCCATGGATGTAGATGTAGATGAAGAAAATACACCCGTATACGCCTCTTAGTGGCTTCTTAAGAAAAAGTGCCCCATAAACAATTATTTGATCATTAAAAGAGTCGTTTTATACTTTGAGTGACACCTGGAAAAAATTCCCCTGGGTTTAACAGCTGCCGGGGTTCCCATGCAAGTGGATGGGAATTTTCCTTTCTGGGCTGCATGGTGTCACGTGACTTGCAATACAGAGCTTCGCCACCATGTTCAAATGGCTTCACAGCCCAGCGCTATTCCTGGGGGCTTGGGTGGGAAGTGAAATAAGTGGGTATCTTGTTTGAAGGAAATGTGTCTTGCTGTAGCCATCGTTTTATGACAAATAGGCAGACAGAAATAGAAAATACATAATTCACATTATTGTTGTTATTGCTGTTCACTCCTAATTGTTTTGCATTTGTTTCCTCATACACACACATACCTCTTTTAACAATCCGTCATGACACCCTTTGTAAATCGCAGATGTATCTTTGGCCAGACAGCCAGTATACTGTGTAGACAGAACAACTGATCCAACGATCGTAACTGCAAAGAGAAAGGATATTAGGGTACTTTTATTTTTTATTTAGCCTACTGTAGGCTAAATATTATGAACGAATGCACGCATGCACACACGCATGGACGCACACACACACACACACACACACACACCCCCACACACACACACACACACACACACACACACACACACACACACACACACACACACACACACACACACACACACACACACACACACACACACACACAAGATATCCCAGTACCTCTAGTATCTGGATGACATGTTTCAGTTGGTTTTTGTGAGAAACGACACTCCTCGTTGTCACAACATTTCACGTCAGACTCACAAAGCTGTTCACTCCAGATGTGATTTGGCAAGCAGGAACACTTAGTTTGAGTTTGATCGTCCAGAATCTCACATTCTCATTATAAAAAAAATCAAAAGAAAAGAAAATGTGTATTTTATTAATTCGTTTTTTATTCAAAATGAATCCGGCAGAATTTGCAATATTAGATAAATGCTTACTTGTGGTAATTGTGAGGTCCTTAAGTTGCACGGTTGCAGTCTTACTCACAAAATCCTCAAAATCCTTCAGTCGTTCAGTTATGTTGTCGATGGCACCTTTCTCTATTTCCAGATCGCGATAGAGGATTTGTGTTGAAGGCTCTGAAACTTGCAAACCAAACAAGCAAACATCACATTCGATCAAATGCATTTCAAGAGGTCAACTACTGTATGCATAACAGATTGTATCAAATACCAGGCATCTCGCGCGCTAGTCGCGCTCGATTCCTAGGCTCGCCCGCTGCACGGCCTCGCCTGTCGTGCAGCTCGCCGAGCTGGCCCTGCAGCTTGCATGCGCAGCTCGGCCGCTGCGCGGCCTTGCCCGCAGCTTGGCTACTGTGTGGCCTTGCCTGCCCTATTGGCGCATGCACAATGTCTCCCTCTCTCTCTCCCTCAGTCTCTCTCCCTCTCCCACAGACGTGTGTGTGTGTGTGTGAGTGAATTTATGACATCACTGATGATGTCATCAGTGGGATTTATGACATCACTGATGATGTCATCACTGGATTTATGACATCACTGATACATCATCAGTGACATCAATGAACTATAACCTTGTGTGTGTGAGTAATTCACTGATGATGTGACATCACTGATGAGTGGACAGACAGAGCCCCAGCTCCCATTTATATACTGATGATGATGATGATATCTACAAACAATTTTAAGTGCAATATCAATACATAGAGAAAAAATCAGAACATTTCAAAGATGAATAAAAAAATCAATTTACCTTTTCCAGACACCTGAAAAAGTCAAGAGTAGATTCACAATATAACAGCTACATACAGTATAGCGATTTTGAATTTCAATAACCAATGTGTATAATGCTACATTATGTTACTGACGAACCTGACAGGTGTTTAGTCCCAGGATAGACAGAAATATGATAAAGGTCCACATTCTGCTCCTGCAGGTAAAGACAGACAGTATCTATAACATTTAAATATACAATTCACCCCCCCCCCCCATATATTTTTTTTAATTATTATTATTATTATTACCCCCCCCCCCTTTTTTCTTTTTCTCCTTTCTCCATCGATGTCACCTTTTCCAGGAATGTGACTATTCTTGACATATCGATATTTGACATGTATCTTACCTAATATTTATTTTATGGACCTGAAATTTACTATGCAAAACTAATAAAAAAGAATTATAAAAACATATATATATAGGCTACACAATTCATCACTCAGTATTTCCAAAAATATCCTGTATATAAAAGGTTTAGCATGTTGTTAGCGAAGGACTTACTTAGCCACTATAATTTGAAAAGTGCAAAGATTTGTTTTCATGGTAAAATAAATGGTAAATGGACTGCATTTATACAGCGCTTTTATCCAAAGCGCTTTACAATGTGCCTACATTCACCCATTCACACACCGAAGGCGGCAAGCTGCCACGCAGGGTGCTGGCACAGCCATCGGGAGCAATTTTGGGTTCAGTGTCTTGCCCAAGGACACTTCGACATGCGGACTGGAGGAGCCGGGGATCGAACCACCGACCTTCTGGTTGGTGGACGAGGCGCTCTACCTCCTGAGCCACAGCCGCCCCAGGATTTTGCAAAAATCTGCTAGTCCAAAAATCAATCATTTTGTAAGAGTAGAGGTGTCACCCCTTCCAAATGATGGATATCTCGTTTTGGAATGGAGCGGTTGGACTCCAGTATTATGTTTAATATGTGTATTATGTTTAATATGTGTCTGGTAGGAAATATGAGTTTATTAAAATAGGCAATATAGAGAAATCCACTAACCTGCCTTCCTGGTTCGTATCAACAAACGACGACCTCTGGTGATCCTAGAGAGACTTGTCCTTCTCTGCACCGATGAGTCCTACTGACAACTGGAGCTGATGCTGGGGCTGAAATGGAAATGAGAGAGAGAGAGAGAGAAAAAAGGTTTCAAGAGAACCATCATTGAAAGTAGCGAGCTCATCCAAAAGTCTGCAGCAGACTAGTGTCAGCAGAAAATATTTTATTTGCATTATTGGCATGACGGTCCGGATTAGAATTGCCGCACATGCAAAGTAATATGGGCATTGCCTTGCTCTCATTTGACTTTCAAAAATGGAGGCTATGAAGACTGCGAGGCTTTTTGCCATCAACATGATACTGTAAAAGCAGTAGACGAATTGAGGGGGGACGCGAGGAGGGGATGCTATCCGCCTTGAAAAAAAAAAAAAAGGTCAAGTGTCAGGCAACGAAATAAATGGGAAGTCAAGATGAACCTATAGTTTGAATTGTGTTGTTGAAGTGGCAGCAGGGAATAACCGTCACAGAGAGGAAGTTGTGTGTGGTTCTCACGGAAGCCCGAATCGAAATTTGACTAAGGACTTTGAGCACAAAGGCGTTTACTATGTGCCGAATTTGGTGCAACAGGTGGCTCATGATTTACTGCTGTCGCCGGCGGTAATCTATGGTGGTCAAGCAAATATAACTGCTATTGGCTCTCCAACTTAAAACTGTAAAACCTGATAAACACATTACATTACATATATATGCATATATACATATTACATTACATTACATATATATATACATATATATATTACATTACATTACATATATATACATATTACATTACATTAAATGTACTTCCTGGCAACATTCAAAAAATGTTCCTCGACAGAGAGGGGGAGTATAATTTAAGGTGGAAACTTAATCTGAAGCAACGCTATGTTCGCACCAGTATTAAATGTGCATCTCAATTTGTGGGGTGACTTTGTGGAACAGTCTGGATGAAGAGATTAAAATGAGTAGAAATATTGCACAGTTTAAAAATAGCTACAGAAACTGCATTTTGGGGAAATACAGAAATGAGGAAGGGGAGTGCAGTGCACAATCCTCTTAATAGTGTCGGCTTTTCTATAAAAACATTTTTTTTCTTACATTCATGAATGAATACGTTTGTTGACTTGAGTAACTGTGTTATAATGTTGATAATTATCTATGTAAATTTAGTTTAGTTATGATGAACTCTGGAACAGAGTATATTAGAGAATAGGGGTAGGACTAGACAAGCATACTACTCCTTTTTGGACATGACCATTTTATTAGTTATATATATATTTTTTGGTCTTTTTATTTCTTATTTTATTTTATTACATGTATATATATGTACATGTATATTTCCTTTTTTTAATGTTCGAAATGCATTTTCATTCATTCATTAAATCATTACATAACATCTATATACACATACATATTACATTACATGACATATACACAGGACCTGACAAAACTACCCCCATGTGTCACAGTATGTGGAAACCTTGCTTGGATGGATGGATGGGTGTGTAAGAGCAAGAATGACATAGGGCAGAAGTTTTCAAAGTGGGAGGCGGGCCTCCCCAGTGGGGCAGTTTCAGGGGAGGCTCAGTGAAGGCAAGTGACAAAATATTACATTATTTATCAAAAGGAGATCACATAGAATAGCCTAAACGTGTGTGATTTGGTTCAAGAGATAGTTCAGAGATACAGTCGTTTGGGGGAAATTTGAACGTTTTCCCCCACTTTCCCAGAGTCAGAAACTAATAAATGCTTAGTTCAGACAGACCTTTCTATGTATTTGCTGTAGTCTGAAGTACGTCAAACAGCAACATCAGGCTATCTTGCCTCAATTGCTGAGTGTCTATGGGGTCAAATAACACAATCATGATCCCATAGACATCCAGGAATTGAGCAAGGGTGCCGTCTGTCTATTTGGGGGGAGGCCCACAGTCTCAGAATTTTGAAAACCCCTGACATAGGGTCATACAGTCGTATTAACGTCTAAGGCACTCGGTCTCATTGCTCATACAAATGCCTGTATTTCACATGGTAAGAATATTTAAAAAAATAATACTACACCAAAGCCCATTCTGTTTTCTGTCCATTCTACAGTACAAAGTGTCAGCAGTCTATGTGTATCTATAATAGCCAATAAGTCATTACTTAGATACTATAATGAAGAGAATGTCTTTTGTTTGTTTATTATTATTGTTACTACTATACTCTCTCTGCGGTATATAAGGATATAGTAGGTACCTCAGATATTTCACTTACTAAATGGTACTTGAGAATGATTGTTGGAGAAGACACGTATCCTTGTGACACCTTACTGTAGCCTACAGAGGCTAAGTAACTTCTACTTTATTGTTTATGGTACATTCTTATGCCTCTTACAATGTGTGATGTTTATATTTTTCATGCCCGAGTGTGAGCAACTGTAGCACGAGTCAATCTCCCTTCAGGGATCAATAAAGTTATTCTGAGTCTGATCATCTGTTACTATAGAATATGGGTATAACTGTTTGGTGCTGTCTGGGTACAGTATGTGTGGAGCACTGTCCTCTTGGTTGAGTAGGACCCCTACTAAATCACAGTAATTAATTAAGGTATGTGTAAGACAGTTTTGTTACCGTAATCCTTATAGCAGAGGCGCAAAGGAGCCTGTGAAAGATGAGTCCATTTGGATATCTACAGATAAACACACATTTATTTGTGGGTTCAGTCCGGAATAAAATTAGTATTCAAAACCTGAAACATGCTGTGTAAACATGTACCAATAAACTGGGATCCAACACTAGTCCATTATTCTACCATTAAATATTCTATCATTCTGATAGTGAGCCAACTTTGTTTCCACACAGGAAGGTTAATATAAACAGTGGTTTGGGCAGTGGTGGCCCAATGGTTAGAGAAGCGAGCTTGTGACCGGAAGGTCGTTGGTTCAATCCCCGGGACCGGCAGGATAAATCTGGGTGGGGAAAGTGAAAAGGCAGCGCTTGCCCCTCCCTCATTACCACCACTGAGGTGCCCTTGAGCAAGGCCCTTATCCCCAACCGCTCCAGTGGAGCTGATCAGTGGCCAGCAGATCAGACTGTGGTTGTACTGGTCAGCTTCCAGGTATGAATGTGTGTGTGTGTGTGTGTGTGAATGTGAACAGGGCACTCCTGAAAAAGAGAGCATTGCTCTCAGTGAGACTCCCCCTGTATAAAAAAAAAAAAAAAACATCACAAGGGAATTACAATTGGGGTCAGACCGATGTCTGTCTGCCGATATTGGCCTTTGATTAAATATCAGATATCGGCATCTCGTCAGGTTTTGCCCAGATAAAAGTTACATAAAATCGGCCTATAAAACCCGCAGTGACGATCCTATTTTAGTCTCTGCATGTTATTCAGTCATCATTCAACAATGTGTGATATAAATACATTCTTCATTTCAAGGGCTGATGTATCCAAAGTGTCCCCATAGCCAGTGAATAGGTGTGTGGAGTTTTAGCAGAGACCTTATATAGAGACACCCCAACCTCCAGTCACTTCCTGTATCTGTGCCACGGAGGTTTCGCCACTGCCACGCCCCTTTGGGAGACTGGTCAGCCAATGAAGTTTCATACCATTGACAGAGAGCCAATCACAAGCTGATAACCACGCCCATGTAGGAGACCAGAAGAGTTTCATTTTCTTACAATTGGCAGAGCCTGGAGTGGGGTGTCTCTAATATTAAAGGTCTCTGGTTTTAGTAGCCCATCCCATGAAGGCTTTTCCACCCATGACGAGAATAAAAGTCTGGGGAAACATTGAAAACTGATTTTTGGCCTAAAAGTGATCAAATTGGAAGATATTGGATAGTCTAAGGGTCATATCTTACGCTCAGTGCAAGGCCAAGGGCAAAATCTTTGCTAGTTTCTAGCACTCAAAATCTGCCCAAGTCAAAAAATGATCAGTATCAGTAAAACCATGTTGAAGCCTAATTATAATGCCAATTTAATAGGATGGATTTTGTAATACCGCCCAGTCTTCTTAACCTTGCTTGCAAGATGGATAACCTCGCGAGATCAAAAGAGATTCTCTCGACGTAATCCATCTCGTCATGCGCAGGCAGTTAGGATGATTGGCCGAACCATGCCGGCTCGACCAATCAGCGGCAGCCTTAGGCGGGCTTTCTGTGTGACGCACATGGTCTTTGTAGTTCTTTTCACTCGTCAACATGGCTGCCGCCACGGAAGTGACAGGCAGTCTGAATGAAATTGAATGTAACGTTCCCAATTCTATGTATTAAATTCTAAAAAAACGACCCTCAACATTTGGGAAGGCTAAGCCACACAACTAGTTCGTTATAATCGAACGTCATGCTTCGAAGGCGACTTTACGACGATGAGGACTCAATCTTACAGGCACAGGCACCTTCCTCCGGTTGCAAACGTGACGTCAGAGGTATGGCGATCTGATTGGTTGAAGTTAACACGCACCAGCGGTGATAGACAGATGGGTCATCCAATCACCTGCCAAGTAGCTTGGGAAAAGTGCCCGCCTCCGTCAGCGGGTCGGGTTACTGCATTCCCAGATCGACTGGTTTAGTGAAATGGAGCTAAACCGTCCATCTGGCAGCGTCAGGTTACAGTCTTCTAGCTTTCGGTTTTAAGTAGGAGGTAGTGAATGTAGATTTTGAAACACCACAGTAGTAAACACTCGCATACAAATAAACATCTTCTAAATATGGGGCTGTCCCTTTGGATGTGTCATTTAGCATATAGGCTACCAATCCATATGAATGAAATGATTTATCAGCTGCAGGAAATGACAAGGATAAGAGGATGAAAAGATGCTCAATGAGTTACTACAAAATCATTCTTTAATCCTTGTTATTAGAAAATAGAACCTGAACACACACCGTTCACTCAGATACATTGTTACAAAGCGAGGCACCCTCACACATGGGAAATGACACACAGACGCAGTAGCACTGTAAAGAGAGCCAAAGTCACACCTACTTCCTGCTTCAGTATAAGAAACCAGCATCTGAAAGAATATGAATGATGGTCAGAGACAATATTTTTTTTGATCCCGCTTGAATTGTGCCATGAAGCACACGTGATTTTTCCTCAATTTTAAAAGATAACTTTGCATGTCAAGAAAGCCGCAGCTTGTCGTAAAACGGAAATAACGTTTATCTTTGTATGAAACCGCTCAATCAAAACTACTGTACATCTCTCGTCTCGCACAATATATATACATCACGCCAACACGGCCTGGCGGGAGAGATATTATGAAGTTGGAGAGAAGTTATGACATCACTTATGCGACTGGTTGTGTGCAGTCTTTCTTTTCTGTGAGTCGTCTTTCTCATTTATAACTTATAGTGCAACAGTTTTACGACAAACTGCAACTTTCTTGACTTGTAGGTTATCCTTTTATATCAAAAGGGAACAAGTGGGCAATATCTGTTTCAATTTGTGTCCCACTGATGTCACAATGTCTATGACATCATCATCAGTGACATCATTACTGACCAAAATCATCTTATGACATCACTGATGATGTCGTAGGCATTGTGACATCATCAGCGATGCGAAGTTAAGGCAACTGTGCGCTGCACATGCCAATAGCGCAGGCAAATGTGCACTGCGCATGCCAATAGGGCAGGCGAGGCCACGCAGCAGCCGAGCTGCGTGCGAGGCCGCGCAGGTTGGCGAGCCCAAAACGATTGTCTCTTGCCGTTCACCATTCATATTTTTTCAGACGCTGGTGTAAGGCCCGGACGGAAGGGGCGTGCGTGACTTTGGCTCTCTATACTTAGTATACAGTATCAAGTATATAGGATATAAAACAAGTATAAAGTATTAGTATAAAATGTCTTGATTCTCTGTTATGACTGTATTCAACAATAACACATGGAACATGTTTTTTTATATACAGCAGTGTCCAGCTAGCAAGTACATGACTGAAACTCAAAGATCCAGTGCAATGATTTGAACTCAGTCAGGAGAAGTTTGGTGTTGATTTCTAACACAAGGATGGTTAGATGGTAGAAAGCATTTCACTGAGTGGGAGTCGCACTTTCTCTGAGATTGTGCCAATATTTCTAACTTTGGAGAACCAATATCCAGTGTAGGAATTTCAATGGAAGCAGAGATTGTGGCTAGTTTAACAAGTAATGGTTGGCTGACTATGGGCCCCCTGATTAAGTATGCACAAGATGAGCAGCATGCATTACAACCTGGGTGTATTGGACTGCAGGTGACACAGCATTTGCTCCAGGAAGTGGAATTCTAAATCCGTTTGAAAGGGTGTTAGTCAAATTCCAACACTGCTGACAGCTCTAATAATTTGGGTAACTTTACATTAACACAGGGGTGGCCAAACTATTTTGGTTGTGGGCCGCATACAGAACTAGAACGACTTATGCCTCCGCCATTAGTTCATTCTTGAGTCCAAATCGCCATTTGAGGCAAATTGGAAGAAATTTCCGTCAAGGCGCTGCTGAGATGTTGCGTTACAGAGCTTGGAAATTGGGTGTGTGAGGTCACAGTGACCTTGAACTTTGACCACCAAAATGTAATCAGTTCATCCTTGAGTCCATGTGGACGTTCGTTTGAGGCAAATTTGAAGAAATTCCATCAAGACATTCCTGAGATATCGCGTTAACAAGCTTGAAAATGGCATGCAAGAGGTCACAGTGACCTTGACCTTTGACCACCCAAATCTAATCAGTTCATCCTTGAGTCTAAGTCGATGTTTGAGGCAAATTTGATTAAATTCCGTCAAGGCGTTCCTCAGATATCGCGTTAACGAACGTCGTACGGACATACCGACGGACGGACAACCCAGATCCATAATGCCTCCGGCCTGGCTATCGCCAGCGGAGGCATAAAAATACAAGGAGTCGCGGGACAAAAGTGCGGCAGTTTTCAACCTGTTCAGGCTGAAAGCGAGGAGGGGGGGGGGGGGGGGGGGTCAAATAGACCAGAAAACCCTTGTGCCATAAATTTTTTAATTTCCACCTAAATAAATATATGACACATAGTTTATTGATGTGCTCACCTATTACAATGGGTATTTCTGTACGTTTTCAAATCTTTTCCTGTGCCAACAGGTTAAGACAGAGATAATTTCACCAACATTCAGTATTACAAAAGTAAAGAAAAGAAAGAAAAATAGAAAAAAAGAAAAAAAAAAGAAAAAGAAAAAAATGAATAGACCAGGTCAGGCTACTCAAGTAACCCATTTCCAATGGTTTTACATGGAAAAAACAAAATGGAGAAAAAAGTTTTTCTGTTTCAAACTTTAAAATTGAAAAACGAAAAAAAGCATAATTTTTCTTCTTTTTTTCTCTAAATTCACGCGCCGTAGTTTGGCCACCCCCATCCTTTGTATAGCATGAAACTGAGAAATGGAATTGTCATTGCACTGGACCTATAAGCATCTGTGTACAGAGTGGTCATACATTTAAAGTTGACAAAAAGATTAATCCCATATAATATAAAAACTATTTACCTTACCACTCATCACTGATGATCTCGAGCTATCAGCAATACAGTAACAGACCCGCAAAGGCTCAGATGTGGCTTGTCTTAGGGGCCATGGCAGATGTCAGTCGGCGGCGAAATCAAATCTCTCCGACGGGGAAAATAATAGGAACTCGACGGCCCTTTGACTTTAGCAAACATAAGCTGTTTAGCTTTGGTCTCGTTTCATGTTGACGGTGCTAAATGTAAAATGATCTCGTCATCATCGCAAAGGCCACACGCCAAAAAGAAGAAAAAAAACACGAACCAAAAAATGTCCATCTTTCTTTAGTCCATGACATGTGCTGTGTGACATCAGAGACAGAGAGTATGACATCACACAGTCGTTTCGTGCTCCGCCGTAGCTGAGTGAGAGTTGGGGAGAAAACTCTCCCTCTCTTCCTGTGAAGGGCCGTCGTCCTCTTCTGCCACAGACAGCCCGTTGACTTGCTTGTGTTGCGAGGGCTGCCTTTGTTGTGTCGACGGCTGTAATAAACAAACAAATTCATAAATACAGCGGCAAAAAGAACAGGTAGACAACGTGAGTGATGTCATCAACTACCGTATTCATAACTAGGACTTGAATACTTCAGTCTTCACGGTTTGTGAACTATCTTAAAAACGGCGAAGAGCCAGAAAATTTCTACGACTTGTTTTACCTCAGACATTGCGTAGTCTTGACTAGTCTGGACATGCTTTACACCGCTTTTGGCCTTGGGGGCGTAAACCAAGGAAACAGGAAACAAGCGCGCCAAAAAAAAAACATTCTTTGTTGCCGTTAGCTTGACGCGGCGAGGTTACGTTAGCTAGAGCCTGATTTTTAAAAAAAAAGCTTCTGTATTGGCTTAAAATATGTGATATTGTGAATCCGCGATGTTTCTACAAGAACTTGTTCAAAAACTTTGTTCGGTACGTCCATCTTTTATTTTTGTTGTTTGATTTTCTTATTCTGTTTCCGCTGCTTGTTTCCTGTCTAGGCCGGAAACAGGCCGAGTGACAAAATCCGTTGTAAACGGAGACCAGGCTCTTTCTCCCTGAGAAGAGCCTGGTGACGCGAGGTTAGTCTTGACATGGGACTTACTAATTAAAAACACAGTTGAGTAGTTACCTGATGACAAGGGCTTTAGTCTAGACCAGGGGTCCCCAACCACCGGGCCGCGGACCGGTACCGGGCCGCAACGCATTTGGTACCGGGCCGTGAGCCGGTCCAAAAAAATAAAAAATAAATAAAATAAACATAGGCTATAATATTATAGGCAGTGTGTGGTAGTTGAAACATAGTTTCAAGTTGACGTTTATCTATGTTTGTAGTTCAAACAAAAACATAAATACTGTATAGTCTACATACAGTACAACACAAAAGGCTGTTATTTACCCTTTGTCGCCACCTGGTGAGTAAATATATATGTAACTAAAAACATTAAAATTGACAACCGGTCCGTGACTTTTTTTTCCATGTATCTACCAGGTTGTGAACCCCTGGTCTAGACCGCCTTGATTGAGTCCAAGTCCTTTGTCATTTGTGAATCGAGTCCGATTCAAGACCAAGACCAGGGGCCAGTTGAGAGAGGGTCCAGAGACCAAGACCGAGGGGGGTCGATACCAAGACCACAACACTACCAGTCCAATTCGAGACCAGGACCATAGTAGTCTCGCTTGCCAGATTCATCCACCGAAAGTACCAAGCAGGCCTGCTTTATTGCGCAATCCATATCCAATCGTTTTCAGCGTGTAGCAACGAGCTAGCATTGTCGATAGCCTACCCATACCCTGAAGAAGGCTGTTTGTGCCGCTACGTGTGGGATATGTCCGAGCTCTTTTGCTATGTTTTTAAACTTTTCTAAATGATATAGCATCTAAAGTAAATAAATGCTTTTTACTTTCTGCCAGAAGAGTGCCTTGGACCTTTCTTCTTTTCAAACCTTTGTGATCCTCACCAAAGAGCACCTTCACCACACCAGTTTTGGACTTCCGAGCACTCTGGACCTTTTTTCTTCCTAGCATTGTCGATGTTGTTGTTTCACAGCGGCGCCGGCATTTGAGATCGACAGATTCGACACGCAGGGAGCGGAAAGGAAATCAGAGCGGGTTGATGTCAATGGCAGAGCAATGCAGGGAGCGGAAAGGGATTTTCTTCCGCTGCCGACTGAAGTAGTCGGCAGAGCTTCTACCAGCAGCCTGTTTCCATGCTGCCGGGAGAGTCTGGCTGCATGACCAGTATCATAGCAATGTGATATCCAAGACTAGCAGCATGTGAAGATGAAGGAGAAAAGACAGAGAAAGACAACACACACACACACACACACACAGCGAGGGCAAGAGTCACTCTTTTTTTTCTCAAATGAAAACCACCAATCAGCCAGTCACTAAGCATTTCGGTGGGCGCATAAGTTTATCAGTTGTGAATATAATTTTCTGTATGAATATATATATATATATATATGTATATATATATATATATATATATATATATATATATATATATATATATATATATATATATATATACATCAGACCCTTGAGCTACTTCACTCACAGTCAAAATATAAGCGATGTATGGTTTTTGAGATATTAACGTTTGTTTGGCACAGATTTTCACCTTCGTTTCATACTAGTTAACTGCTGCTAAGTGCTTGTTGTTGTCGTGATGTCACACTGGTTCGTCCTATTCACGTCCTATTCAGAGTCATATTAAGTACGAGTCCGATACGAGACCAAGACCAACAAAACCGGACTCAGGCCAGAGAGAGACCGGACTCGACTCACCAGAGATGGGGACTTGGACTTGAGACTTGGACTTGAGTCGCACTTAAGTCACACACACAGTGACTTGAGACTTGACTTGAGACTCGTCCTCAAAGACTTGAGACTTGACTTGGACTTGAAGGTTTGGGACTTGTGAACAATCCTTTTTTTTTTTTTTTTTTTGGTGCATTAAAATTAAGGAAATGTCTACTAATGTCATCTCTAATAATTGATGCTACTGTCTTCTAATAGATAAGGAGTGAGGATAATACAGTACATGCTTTGAATTGCTTAGTTTTAGCTATGCAGTGTTCTAAGCAGACTGGATGACATGCAGCAGATGATAGAACACTCATCCATAGGGACTTGAGACTTGACTTGGACTTGCCCCTCAAAGACTTGAGACTTGACTTGGACTTGTGACCAAAGACTTGAAACTTGACTTGGACTTGCAAAGAATGACTTGTGAGCATATCACGACTACTACTAACTACCCTGCTGATGACATTGCTCAGTATTAAAAGAACAAACAAACAAACTGACTACCGTACATCCTCTAAAATGTGAGCATTTTGTAAAAAGAGATCTCAAGACAACTGATTACTTAATTCAAATTCTATCATGGGTTATATTTTTAAAGGTATATTCAGCGATGTTTTTGTGTTCAAATAAGTGTTAAATGGCTCTATATTCTGACAGCAATCACTGAAATGGAGTGTTTGGTCATTGACTTGAAACCCTCAACCGCCCGCTGTCCTCTATCTCTCTCCTGTAGTCCTGCAGGCAACCGTATACATTAGGGCTGTGGCGATTCACTTATCTCCCGATTCGATACTATCACGATTCTTGGGTGCCGATTCGATTTATATTGCGATTCTTAAGTATTGCGATTCTACGATTATTGCGATTCGATATTACGATTTATTGCGATTTTTGTTTATTTTTTTCTTTTCTTTTTTCAGTTTGTTTGCTTTTTTACACTAGATTAGAACATGGGAAAAGTTGAATCATACACTAGAGACTGTATATTATATATCATGAGTAGGGCTGGGCGATATAGTTAAAAACAGTGGCGGACTGGGATCATAATTCAGGCCGGGCATTAGATACCAAGCAGGCCAGGCCGATATGGGCCAACGCGCGTGAAATTTGGGCCGTTTGAAGCCAGATTTGGGCCGTTTGAAGTCCAATTTTACAATGAGATGCACCCACTTTAACCCTGAAGTGTAATTATTACTTCAGACTAACTAATAAAGTAATAAAACCACTAGTAAACCAGTAGGCGGCGCCTGGCCTGCTGTTCAGTGAGTGGCCTGACTGCAAGCACCCAAATTTTTTTTTTTTTTTTTTTAAATTTGCGATTATCGATTCTGGAATAAAAGATTGATCCAAAAAATCGTGACATTAAAAATCGCGATACTTAGGTGAATCGATTTTTTCCCCCACCCCTAGTATACATATAGTCCTTTATACGCATCGCAATCTGACCTTCCGTTTTCCAGAAAATGTTAACTTTTCTCTGATTGGATAATTTGAGGTCGGCGCCAAGTTTTATCCAATCAGAGAAAAGTTTACATTTTCTGGGAAACGGAAGGTTGGATCGCGATGCTTATAAAGGACTAGTATGCATTTTTCACGCCGAATCTAATGCCGCCATCTGTGAGCATCTACGAGTCTACGGTTGCGGAGATACATCCGCCCTGCATGCAGGACTACAGGAGAGAGATAGAGGACAGGAGATACGTCCGCCCTGCCTGCAGGACTACAGGAGAGAGATAGAGGACAGGAGATACGTCCGCCCTGCCTGCAGGACTACAGGAGAGAGATAGAGGACAGGAGATACGTCCGCCCTGCATGCAGGACTACAGGAGAGAGATAGAGGACAGGAGATACGTCCGCCCTGCATGCAGGACTACAGGAGAGAGATAGAGGACAGGAGATACGTCCGCCCTGCATGCAGGACTACAGGAGAGAGATAGAGTACAGGAGATACATCCGCCCTGCATGCAGGACTACAGGAGAGAGATAGAGGACAGCGGGCGGTTGGGGGTTTCAAGTCACTGACCAAACACTCTATTTCAGTGATTGCTGTCAGAATATAGAGCAATTTAACACTTATTTGAACACAAAAACATTGCTGAATGTAGCGATCATTTTGTCAGTGGAAGTGTCACATTTGTTTCTGCGGATATCTCAGTTGAGAAAGAGTCTCTGGAGGTTGTACTCACTCTCTGCCCCAGCGGAGCCACACAGCACAGCTTCTGTTTGAGGTGTTCAGGTAGAAGAAACAGCAGATTCCCAAACAAGGGGTAGACGGTTCCCGGGGTCACATCCTCTTCTTTCATTGGGCCTCAAAATAAACGAATAAATAAATGCATAAAGTGACATTCAAATCTATTGTAAAACAGGTTTGGATTGTGGAGTCAGAAATCAGGCCCTACCTGTGAGGAAGCTGATGATCAGGCCGATCAGCACCACTGTGAAGCAGTTGAGAGCGCTGTACCACATGTAGGACAACGAATACAATGTTCTCAGCCCCGTGGGCCTGCTACAAAAAGAACACGGTAGAGGGTGGAACCATCAGTCAACTTTTCATAATCGATTCATCGTTTAGACTAATTTTGAAAAAAAAAAAATACTAATATGCTCTTGTTCCAGCTTCTTAAATGTGAATATTTTCTGGTTTCTTAATCTTTAGTCTTCTACGATATTAAGCATCTTTGGGTTGTGGACTGTTGGTCAGGACAAAAGACATTTGAGGATGAAATCTTGGTTTTTTGTGTGTGTAACATTTTCACCATTTTGTGACATTTTATAGACTAAACGACTAATTGATGAGTTGAAACAATCGACAAATTAATCGACAATCATCATCATCATAAAGGGAGGAAGTGGGCTGTTTGTTTAAATTTTTGTCCCACTGATGATGTCACAATGTCTATGACATCATCAGTGGGACAAAAATTGAAACGTCGTCACTCGAGCACTCCATGATGTGATCAGTGATGATCACTCAAGCAATTGTGATGTCATCAGTGATGCGAGGTTGAGCAATTGTGCACTGCGCATGCCAATAGGGCAGGCGAGGCCACGCAGCAGCCGAGCTGTGGCCTAGGAGTGGAGCACGCGTAGCGCAAGAGATTTCTAGTGGAAAAATAATGGTTAGTTGCAGTCCATCTCTTATACAACCGCAGGGCAAAGATAATAATAATAATAATAATGATTGGATTTATATAGCGCCTTTCCAAGGCTCAAAGCGCTTACACAGAATCATTATTCGTTCACACCATTCGTACCGGTGGTTCAGAAGCGTGGCAGCCACACATTGGCGCTCAACGGTCCCTCCGAACCACCATCATCATTCATGTCAACATTCATACCAATCATACCAATCATACCATTCATGTCTTACATTCATACCAATCATACCAATCATACCAGGCAAGGAGGGTTAAGTGTCTTGCCCAAGATGTTGCTGCAGCGCTGCGTCTCACCTCAGGGCGGCGGGCACAGTCATGTTGTTGAGCGCAGTTTGAACGGCAGCGGTTGCGTTCGCCAACAGAAGCACGGCTCTGCAGTCCGGAGGCAGGGATCTGGAGGCGGAGCTTCGAGTCACAATGCTCCCGATGCCGACCCAGAAAGCCATGGTCAGGCCCGCCCCCAGGCCTGCCAACGCACCCTGGGGTCGGTGGGGGACAGGAAAACAAAAGCTTTCAGGAGGACAGATCCCATTAGCTAAGCAATCAGCGTAAACACAAGCCTTCGACTTACGGTGGAGTTGGCCCACGGGAAGAACATCCCAAGGCAAAACAGGCCGAGAAGAGGACCACCAACCATTCCAAAGATTTTCAAAGCCACCTGGAGGTCAAACACATCAAGAGTAGGGCTGTTGACAAAAAGCTAAGTGCGATTATTTCACAGAATACTGCAACTGTGATCTAAACTACAATTCATATCATATTGTTTTGTCTTTGCTGACATTATCCCCATTTTCTCAATTGTACTTTTAATTTTCCCCCTGCTGCCCTGGTCGCTGCTCCACCCTCTGCCGATCCAGGGAGAGCAGTAGACTAGCAACATGCTTCCTCCGACACATGCGCAGTTAGCAGCCGCTTCTGGCAACTGCGGAGGAGGTGCTAGTGCAGCGACCAGGACACATACCCTTAATCCGGCTTCCCACCCGCAGACACAGCCAATCGTCCCTGTATGGACACCCAACCAAGCCGGAGGTACCACGGGGGGCGCAAACCTGCGACCATCGTGTTGGTAGGCAGGGAATCTATATCATCAGTTCTTGACTTTTTTTTTTTTTTTTACTTTTAGAACTGTTTGAAGAAAAAGGATGCTTATATTTTGTAAAAAAAGAAAGAAAGAAAGAACACAGACGTCGGTGTGTGGGATTTACTGAGTTTTGAGTATAATGACAATTAAAATGCCTGTGTGCTTACCTGTAAAACTGAATCCCCCATCAGGTGGGTAACATATGCCATGGCCAGGCACAGCAGCCCATAGGACATCGCTAAATGAGTTGACAGAAGTTTGATTGTAAAATATTAGAAAGGGCATAACTGTTTTGGATTGGTTTTGATTGCAAGACAAATAGAAAGCATAAAGAGCTAACCTAAGGCTTTGGACAGCAGCGTTGCTCTGGCTTCGGTCATGGCGGGGAAGTGCGGCTTGATGAGGTCTTCCATCGTCACCGTGGCCAAAGAGTTAAAGGCAGAAGAGATGGTGCTGCAACGCAAGAGCAATGCCATCCTTTAAATACTATATACTGTAATGTATATATACATACATACATATACAGTGTTCCCCCTACCATTCTACAGGCCTGGCGCCCCCGGCAGGCCAGATTTTTGTTTGTTTGTATATACACTGTATATATATATATATATACAGTATATATATATATATATATAACACTTAAACATGCCTAAACAGAATTAGCTGCTGCTCTGTGCCACAGAAGCCAGCATTGTTACTATACGTTGTGCATTTACAGTGTACCGTACATGTATTTGCGCATCCATGTGCTGTCCATCGGATATTTCAACGGAAAAGCAAATTTTCGCTAGTTGGAAATTTCACGTGTCGGAAAGTTGATTCAATTCAAGAATGATTAAATTGGAAACTCGGAGAACATTTTGCCAAATGCGTTTCTCAGTTATGATGGCATGGTGAACTTTCTTAACAAGGCGATAAAAGCAATTTTGTGTCACTCAACAGTAAGAAGAGCACACACTATTAACGTGTTAAGCTGCAGGATGTGTTTGTTTATTGTACTTCGTTGTATTGTGGTTCGATTTTCCGACAGAATAACATGAATGCAACGCTGATTATGAGCCATCTTTCCCACCAGCACATGAACGCATAATATGAGCCAAGTATTAGTGTTAGGTTCAATACAAAACTTAATGTAATAGAGTGCCAAATTCTTCCGGCTTAGGCATATGCACCGGGTTTTCCCACATTCCTTCTTCCATAGACATTTAGTAAAATGCTTCTAAAAAAAGAGTTTTAGTTTGTCAAACCAGACCAGACCAGAAGAAAATATTAGGCAATTTTTTTTTCTTTCTGATGGAAATGTTATATGGTATCTCTTGATTCTATATAGCTGAATCAAATGGTTTCACCAAGTAAAACTATTTTATAAGCATTTTACGACATGTCTCTGGAAAAATGAATGGCGGAAGAATCCCTTGGTGCGTATGCCTAACCCGGAAGAGGGTGTGACTTTGGAACTGTATTCTTAGGAAACTCCCCATACCTGAGAGCTGCACTGAATAAACAAGCAACAAAAAGTCCAGGCAGTCCAGGAAGACCCTGCAGCATATCCATCACAAAGTACAACACCATCTGTGGACAACATGGACAATAAATACATTCAAACCCCATTCAATGTATATGAGCAAAACAGTCATCTACATAATCTGTGGTTGTTTTTTTCTGTATAAGAATAAGTTGTATGAAATGTACTGTACATGGTGTCCATAATTTGCCACTACGTTTCATGGTTGTCAAACAACAGCATGACCATTAAAATGTTTTTCTTTTCTTTTGCATTTTGTGACTTCCAGAAAACATTTCAATCATGAGAGACCAGAGGGTAGAGTTAACAAGCAAGCTTTATTCAAGTATGGCATGGCGATAAGATCTATGGCATGAAACGGCATGGCAACTAATTCTGATGGCATGGCAGCATGGCAACTAGTTCTGGCCTTCGCAGTGACGCGCCTCCTGCCTCTGGGCCATTCATCCGTCCCCTCGTGCCGATCACCGGCCTGGATGCGGCCTGATGAGCCGTTGCGCTCGGGCCTGCCGCTCGACTGAATGTCCGAGACGCGCTCCGCGGGCGTCCCCTGCGCTCGGGGCTGACGATGGGAAGCATGCTGCATGCCGTCCCCGGCTGGAATAGCACTTAATCGTCTTGGAACTGCGCCTGCCTCGAACGTGGACATGCTGAGAACGAGGATCAGAACAGCGGATGCTGGGAGACTGAATGGCTTGATGGCCGGAACAGAACAGGGCAGCGGATGGATGAGACTTGAAAAATGAGCGAAACACAGCTTTCAGAGAACGGGATGCGATCAGCTCAGGTACAGCGACCAGAAGGATCAGGGAAAGAGGACGATGACACGCTGAGCATGGCTATAAGTACTGCCACGTCATAGCCTCGGCACTGACGACATTACCGGCGTCATATTGGCAAGTGCGTCACACGGACATCACACTAGGATTACACTTGTCGTCACGCTAGGATTACACATGATGTGAGGCAGCGTGTCTGGTCTTCATCTTGAAACTAGGTCGAGACCACCATTTCTCTCAAAACGATAATGCAGTTCTAAGAAAAGGTAACAACATACATTTTAAGAGCACCAAAAACGCTGCCACAGATTTTCTTTTTTTGTTCGTTTTGCCCATAGAAATAGAGCAGGGCATATGAAAATATCACGGCTATTCTTATCAATACTAGTGGACCCGTGGCAGTCAGACCTCCCCCTGGGAGTTAAGACGCCCTCTGATCTGGAACACAGTGGTCTACAAAGCCTCCGGGACACTCAAATTATTGTTTTCTTTTTGCTCCTTTATTTAACGATTTATTAATATTTACATACACTGGAACAGGAAGTGAGCTGGGGGAAATTTGGAATGTTTATGTTGTAGAGTTGAAACGGTCTATATGGAGTGAATCAAATTCACAGTTGAGAATCGGGACACTAGTACAAAAAAGAGAGAGAAAAAAAGTGGCAAACACACTCAGAGAAGTATTTCTTTGCAGGTCCAAGTCAGGTCTCAAGTCTTTTAGGGTTGTAATGAGTGTTTTAACATCTGCTAACATGTTTGCTGAGTGCTAACCGTCCGTACGAGCTAATGTTGATTTTCACATTACCATGAATGGCTGACCTGTCAGGTGCCTGATAAAGTTTGATGTGGTCAATCTGTATTTTGACGTTACATTTAGCCATTGTTGTTGTTTGGGCTTGTGTGAAGTTATTTGAGCGAAAGGTTATGAGAAATTCCACAGCAGCTGCAGGTGTGCTGCAGAGATGGAGACTTGGACTTGAGTCGCACTGAAGTCACACACACAGTGACTTGAGACTTGTCCTCAAAGACTTGAGACTTGACTTGGACTTGAGATTTGGGACTTGTGAATAATCTTTATTTTTGTGTGTATTAATATTAAGGAAAGGTCTACTAATAATAATGTCAACTAAAGCTAATAGATAAAGGAGTGAGAATAATACAGTTCATGCTTTGAATTCCTTAGTTTTAGCTGCAGTGTTCTAAGCAGACCGGATGGCATGCAGCAGCTGATAGAACGCTCATCCGTGAGAGACTTGAAACTTGACTTGGAATTGTGACCAAAGACTTGAGACTTGACTTGGACTCTAAGCTCAAAGACTTGAGACTTGACTTGGACTTGTAAAAAATGACTTGTGAGCATCTCTGGTGTGCTGCTCACCATGGTGTAACATCAGAGTTGCTGCACCATCACTGCATGCAACATGATTCTGAGCAATTTAATTATAATCACTTGAACAAAACTTTGGTCAAAATATAAGACAGTGTTATGTGGTTCATTTGAATTTCAAGGACTTTTCAAGTACCTGGTTATTTTTTTTGCTATTTTCAAGGTATTCCCGGACTTGACATTTTTCTCTCCAAATCCAAACACCTCAAGGACCTTGTATGAACACTGACTACAGCCCTCTTCGAAAACGGTGTCTGAATTCTCAGCTGTTCATGTCATTCACTATAGGGGGGTACGGTGGCGCAGTCGGTAGCGCTGTCGCCTCACAGTTAGAAGGTCCTGAGTTCGATTCTCGCCTGGGACACTGAGCGCTGTGGTTGTGTTCCCCCACATATCTTCAGTGCCTACTGCCCAGGTGTAGCCTGGGTAAACCCAGCCCCCACGTGACCTGCTCTCAGACCTGCTCTCAGTCACTAGTGATTGCTTCTTCAGAGAAACCACACTTCTTCAGCGAAACCACAGAAGAAGAAGATAAGCACTGTAACCCCATCCGGGGCAGATCACAGTTGACCATTGTGTTGTTGTTAGCTTAGCTTCTAGCTTGGCAGTATTATAGCTATCTGATGTCAAGATTATGGACGTTTCAATTCCATTAACGCTCGTGTGGAATCAGGCCACATATCGACAACAACAAACAGCAGCGGGAGATGTGATCTATGTGATGGACACCCGGACAGCAAACGGAGTGGGCTCTCGGGACTCGCAGCAGAGGATGGTTAGTTAGATATCGATTTCATGTTCTCATAATTATATTTACAACCATAATGAACCGCGATGTGACAGAAAAAGTGTCATTTACAGAGCGTGTGCATCTTGCCCCGTTTGCTCTCGTTATAGCCTGTTTGAGGATACTACTCCGAGCTCAAAATCTTCCGTGGGCATCCGAATGAAGCCAAACGTATTTGGGTGAGTAAAACATCATATTTTAAGCTGGAAATGAGGACCGTGGTGTAAAAAAACGAAATTCTCCTTTAACGCTCAAACATGAAGTAGCCCCTCCCACTAACCGCGTCTCCTGAAGAGGTGCCCAGCTGGTCCGAGTGGTCCTCACCACAGTACCGCGCAAACATGAAGTAGCCCCTCCCACTAACCGCGTCTCCTGAAGATGTGCCCAGCTGGTCCGAGTGGTCCTCACCACAGTACCGCGCAAACATGACCAGTCCCATCACACAGCTGAGAGCCAGAGCCAACTGCAGAGAGGGGAACGCCATGTAGCAAGACCTGCATCAAGAGAGGAGAACAAAGAGACAGCAGATCAAGTGGTCATCTGCAAGTTCCTCTGATATGTGGTCTCCATCTTTGGTGCTCAGTGCTCATAATAATAATACATTTAATTTATAGAATGCTTTTCTAGAAGATGCTTTACAGTACATGGGTTAAAAGATCATGGAAAACAACACATTAAAACATATATTACATAGCATAAATAAGTAATCAAACATTAAAAGCAGTTCTGAATAGGTGGGTTTTGACTAAGGATTTGAACTGGGGCAGATCGGTGCAGTCTCGGATGTGTTTTGGGAGTGAGTTCCAGAGGGAGGGGGCACCTATGGCCTATATATAGCCTTGAAACACAGGCTGTTGCTTTTGTATCACTGATGATGTCATCAGTAATGTGATAAGACAATGTCTATAACATCATCAGTGGGACAAAGGCTGAAACAGACAGAGTTTGCTGACTCATCACTGATGACTCATCTCACATCACTGATGACATCGTCACTGATGACATCACATCGAAAATCCGGCTCCATCATTACTGATGTCACTATGACATCACTGACCAGTAGGGCTGCCCTCGACCAAAGATTATCCTGGTCGACCAGAAATCGACCACAGCTCCGACCAATCGATTGGTCGAAAGGGGGTCTAAAAAAAAAAAATCATTTTTTTTTTTTTGCAGTGTACTTTTTTTCTTTCTTATTTTGTGCAGTGTACTGACTACTAGGGGTGGGAATCACCAGATGCCCACAATACGATACTAAAACGATACTTGAGTCACGATACGATAGTATTGCGATATTGAGATATCGCCGATATTGCGATATATTGAATATTGCGATATTTCGATATATTGCGATTTCTTACTTTTTCAACTGCAAATGATGTCCCCAAAGGAAAACTTTGTCAACATCTGGTTTATATAAGAAATTTTTTCCAGTCTGTACATCTGACTTCAACCATTTTATTGCAGCAACATTGTGTTTGTTACAGTCTACTTACAGTCCACCTTAACTGGATGTGTGTGTGGACTACTGTACTTAGGTAGTTTTTGAAAAATGCAACTTCACTTCACTTGCACAAAACATCTTGTGCAGCCCATTCAGTAACTGGGGAATTTGTAAATTACTGTTATGACAAAACTGTTACTGTTAAAACAAAATGAAAATATGCTACTGTTTGTTTACTGCTGGCCTTGGAACTAAAGTTTATAGTAGCCCGGTGGCCTGGCATGGCCTGCAAAAAAAAAAAAAAAAAAAAAAAAAAAAATATATATATATATATATATATTAGGGCTGTCAATCGATTAAAATATTTAATCGCGATTAATCGCATGATTTCCATAGTTAACTCACGATTAATCGCAAATTAATCGCATTTTTTTAATCTGTTCTAAATCTACCTTAAACCGAGGTAGGCTACTTTAAACCTGAGAGCTTTGTGCAAATATGCACTGTTGTATTAATATGGGTAGCTATCATTCGTATGGGTAAGTATTTGGCCATTGGTAATATTGTTATTATTGCTACTAGTTACTGGGAATACACATCTCTCAGGCTGCACTGTGAAGTTAATTGGTGCGATCCTCTACATCTCTCCAGCCACAGACAGGAGAGGCTGCGTGCATGCTCTCTCCCCCCTCTCTCTTTCTCTCTGGGTATCTCTCTCTCGCGCGTTCCCGTTCTCCGTCGGTCCCTCTCTCACTGCCTGTCTGTCCATCTCGCTCGCTTTCTCTGCCTCTCTCTCTCCCTCGTCCCCCACCCCCCCTCCCGTTCTCCGTCTGTCTGTCTCTCACTCTCTCTGCCACGGTGAGACGAGACAGACGCGCTCCCTCTCTCTCACCCAAAATGCTTTCTCAATTTGAAGCTGAACTTGCCAATATACCCATTTTATTCCTCCTTCTCTGCTCACAGAGCTTTCTTTCTGCTTGCTATCAACGTTACTGCTTCCTGATTTCCAAAACTACGGCGCGGACCAAGGCTCAAACATCACAGAACGTGCATGCGTTAATCGCGCGTTAAAAAAATTAGTGGCGTTAATAGGAACGATAGTTAACGCGCGATTAACGCGTTAACGCTGACAGCTCTAATATATATATATATATATATATATATTTATTTTTTTACAAAATTATTAACAAGAGCGATTGCTCGACCAACGTGAATCTCGTCGACCAAGAGCACGTCGACCAAACAATCGACCAATCGACCTGGAGGGGGCAGCTCTACTGACCAGTCTTGTCACAATGAATCGTGTGTGTGTGACATCACTGACCGGTCTTGTCACAATGCCTCCTTGTGTGTGTGTGTGTGTGTGTGTGTGTGTGTGTGCGCGTGTGTGTGTGCGCGCGCACCCCCTTATGACATCATCACTGATGACATCACCGATGACATCACATCATTAGCTAATTAGAAAATCTGGCTCTGTCAGGTCACCCCCACTGGTGCCCTTTACACCCCCCCTGAAAGTTTCAGCCCGATCGCACTTGAAACGGCGTAGCTGTGGCCCACATACTCAATTTGGCTGTGGGATAGAATGTGCCACTGGATCTAGTTCAAGCTCAGGCTTTGGTTCATCTTTACCCCCAATGTCATTTAATTTATTTTCAAATGTACCGGTAGGTTTAAACTCGTATAAATGATGTGCTCCAAGTGGTCGTTTCTAATATCACAGAGCAGATATCATTATGCCACTAGACTACAGATGCAAAACAACAGGTTCAGCCTCTTGGATGGCCTAAAAGGAGCAGTAAAGGAAGTGCTAAAAAGGAGCAGTACAGGAAGTCCTAAAAAGGAGCAGTACAGGAAGTCCTAAAAAGGAGCAGTAAAGGAAGTGCTAAAAAGGAGCAGTACAGGAAGTGTACAGGAAGTCCTAAAAAGGAGCAGTAAAGGAAGTGCTAAAAAGGAGCAGTACAGGAAGTCCTAAAAAGGAGCAGTAAAGGAAGTGCTAAAAAGGAGCAGTACAGGAAGTGCTAAAAAGGAGCAGTAAAGGAAGTGCTAAAAAGGAGCAGTACAGGAAGTGCTAAAAAGGAGCAGTACAGGAAGTCCTAAAAAGGAGCAGTAAAGGAAGTGCTAAAAAGGAGCAGTACAGGAAGTCCTAAAAAGGAGCAGTAAAGGAAGTGCTAAAAAGGAGCAGTACAGGAAGTGCTAAAAAGGAGCAGTACAGGAAGTCCTAAAAAGGAGCAGTACAGGAAGTCCTAAAAAGGAGCAGTACAGTTAGTCCTAAAAAGGAGCAGTACAGGAAGTGCTAAAAAGGAGCAGTACAGGAAGTGCTAAAAAGGAGCAGTACAGGAAGTCCTAAAAAGGAGCAGTACAGGAAGTGCTAAAAAGGAGCAGTACAGGAAGTCCTAAAAAGGAGCAGTAAAGGAAGTCCTAAAAAGGAGCAGTACAGGAAGTCCTAAAAAGGAGCAGTACAGGAAGTCCTAAAAAGGAGCAGTACAGGAAGTCCTAAAAAGGAGCAGTACAGGAAGTGATGGAAGGAAAGTTGATCCAACCATTGATAAGGGAATGGGCGCCCCGACCGACCAGAGGAGGCGCTAGTGCAGCGACCAGGACACATAACCCTAATCCGGCTTCCCACCCGCACACACCAGCCAATCGCGCCTGTATGGACGCCAGATCAAGCCGGAGGCAACACGGGGGCGCGAACCTGCGACCCTCGTGTTGGTAGGCAGGGAATCTACCGCAACTTCTCTGAATCTATGGATTGCAAACCACACCTACTGCATCACTGCACGACTGTACATCCAACTGTAACTTGTGCTACGACATGTGGAAACACACCATGGGAGAAGCTGCTGTAGTTTATGGGGCGCGGTGCGTTTACCTGACGGCCTCTCTCTCTGAGCGGGCGCTGAGGTACCGCTGCACCTGGGCCTGGTTCACTCCATACAGAGACAACATGAGGAAGACTCCGCCCACCCCCAGGGTCCAGAAGGTGTGTCTCTCCGTAGGATCTGGGTTTAGGCTGAGAGACAAAGATCAGCTTTAAGACTTTAGATTAGAACAACAGATCTACAACAGCCATACATACAATCTAACTAACAGAATAAGAATACATGTAATTATGAAGTTCAATAGATGTACAGGAATCTGTTAAACTGTTGGTGTTAAAGCAGGGGTTTTCAAAGTCTGAGACTGTGGGCCTCCCCTCAGACAAGGCTTGGAAAAATGCAACCCCCCCCCGCCCCCAGACACTCAAGGTCAACATTTGAGCCAAGATAGACTGATATTTGCTGTACTTCAGACATACTTCAGACTACACCAAATACATAAAAAGGTCTGTCTGACTAGGAAAGGGGGGGGGGAACTGTAGGAACTATTTTTGCAGTCTCGTGTAGGAACTAGCTAGCAGCTAGCGGGTGTAGTCCGGTCAAAGGAAAATAGTTCCTCCATGAAACTGCTCATCACAAGGTCTGTGGATTATCTTGAGTAACCGGGTCATGATTTCTGGAAAGAGACATGGCTGTTGAGTTTTTCAATTGTATTTCTTTGGCACCTTGAGCACCACAAGCCGAGTGCCATCCAGTTCCATTGTATTGGAGAGAAGTCAAGTCAAGTCAAGTTTATTTGTATAGCACATTTCATACACAGAGGCAATTCAAAGTGCTTCACATAAAATGGTTGACAGGAAAATAAAAGAATAAAAGAGAATAAAATGGACATTTAAAAGCATCACAACAACACTTAAAAAAAAAAGAGTATAAAAGGTGCATTAAGCAACAGGCGCAGCAGTTGCAAAAATAGCTACAAACTTATAGAGGACTCATTGGGTTTGCATAATAGCTGTCAGCAGTTAAAAGCGACGGTAAACATAAAAGTCCTTCGTCTATTTTTAAAAGTAAGTAAGGTTGGGGCAGATCTGAGGTCTTCAGGCAATTTGTTCCAGCTAGCAGAAGCATAGTGGGTAAATGCAGCCTTCCCATGATTTGATTTGATCCTAGGGACAGTTAATAAGCTGGACCCTGCTGACCTAAGAGTTCTAGACGGTTCGTAGCGTGGGAGCAATTCAGCTATGTATTTTGGGCCTAGGCCATTAAGTGATTTGTAGACTAATAACAGTATTTTAAAATCTATTCTATGACACACTGGCAACCAGTGTAAGGACTTAAGAACTGGAGTGATATGATCAGCTTTCTTACTCTTTGTTAGAACTCTAGCAGCAGCATTCTGAATGAGTTGAAGTTGCCTAAGTTCTTTTTTGGAGAGACCAGAAGGCAGAAACTCTGCGGCCCGATATCTCCCAAAACGATATAGATGGATAAATAGCACTACAGGTGAGAGGGAAAATATATATTTTGGATTTTAGGGTGAGCTGTTCCTTTAAGGGCCAGGCCATAAAGATGTTTAATTGCTGTTATAAAGTGGGACATTTTAACAGGAACAACGGGACTTCTGAGTCCTGCCTCAAGTGGCCAATCAAGGAATAACAGCTTAAACAAAGACTTCTGCATGTTCAGGGGAAAGGGGGCGGGCTTGCCCAATGGTTCCACATAAGTTCCCTCTCTCTGGTTGAAGGTGTGTTCTCTCAAAATGGCAGAAGAAAATAGTGTCTGGATGTTGGTGAGGAACTCATGATTTGTACTATTATGTGCATTAGCGATAAGGATTGTATTCTATTTTCCATTCCTCGTTCCTTATTAGATAACATCAAACTTTATTGGTCCCCTCAGGGAAATTCAGATGAGGTGCACTTTGCTCTCTGCTGTTGTGCTCTGAAACAACTAGTAATGACATGGAAATAACTGGGCTCTATCTAGTGAGTTGAATTTAAATACTGCACACACGCACGCACGCACGCACGCACACACACACACACACACACACACACACACACACACACACACACACACACACACACACACACACACACACACACACACACACACACACACTCACACACACAGCAGTAAACAGGCTCAGTTCTGTCAAAAAGGTTATTGGAAAACATCCAACTGCCGCCTGGTCAGGTGTGTGTGTAAATTAATTGTGATCACAGTATTTTAATAATACATGAGAAAGCGTCGGTGTTGGGCAGTAACGCGTTACTTAGTAATGCATTACTGTAATCAGATTACTTTTTCAGTAATTAAGTAATGTAAGGCGTTACAATTTCCAAAACAGTAAACAGATTACAGTTGCTAATCCAAGTAACGCTGAGTGACTTTTTTCTGGCTTTATTTATGCAGAAAAACAAACAAAAAAGTCAGGAGAGACCATTGCTTTGTTTCTGTGTGTATATATATATATATATATATATATATATATATATATATATATATATATATATATATATATATATATTATATATATATATATACAGGAATCGAGCACGCGTAGCACACGAGATCCTTACTAAACAGAAATGGAGCGTTCCACACTGCAGCAAAGATGAGTTGTACTACCCATGGTATCACCACAGTGTGGTGCCAAAATCTAATATTGTACTATATATATATATAACTCAGGAGAAACCATTGCTTTGTTTCTGTATATGTGTATATATATATATATATATATATACATACACACACACACACACACACACACACACACACACACACATTCTGTATATATACATATATACATAAAACTATACATATATCTATGTATGTATATATATTATATATAATAATATTGTACTATATATATATATATATATATATATATATATATATATATATAAAACTCAGGAGAAACCATTGCTTTGTTTCTGTGTGTATATATATATATATATATATATATATATATATATATACGGTATATATACACACACACACATATGTATATAATATATATATATATATACACATACATACATACACATATGTATATACCATATATAATATATATATATATATATGTATATATATAAAAATATAATATATATATATTAAATATAATATATATATATATATATATATATATATATATATATATATATATATATATATATATATATATATATTAAATATAATATATAATATATAGATATATATATCGGGATTTGCAGAATTGCTTCAGAATTGTAAAAATCGTAGAATCTGTACACATTGCTGTACAGATGTTTTTTCTCTCCACCCAGGCCTAATCTTTGTCAGTCGTCCACAAACGGACTCTGGACTCACTCAAGGCCGGAGATGCGGTTCCCTTCCCAGACTTTGCTCCAGACCTCAGACACTCCTCCGGTCTGCTGTATGCCCACCACTATGACAGCCAGCTGGCCCGTGAACATCACCACAGTCTGGAAGACGTCCGTCCAGATAACAGCCTTCAGCCCACCCTGTCCACACCACACAAAACAGACACAGGGAGAATACACAAGGGCTTCCAGAAAAGAAAAGAAAAAGAAAAAGATACTAAGATCTATATCGGCAATAAAAAAAATACCACCGCTCATTTAGATTTTGTGCTCTCAATCACTGTGTGAAGATTTAACATCTATCAAATCTATTTTTCACAATCGGCGTCCGGGTAGTGTAGCGGCAGATTCCCTGCCTAGTGCCTACCAACACGAGGGTCGCAGGTTTGCCCCGCCGTGTTACCTCTGGCTCGGTCGGGGCGGGCGTCCAAACTTTGGCTGTGTCTGCGGGTGGGAAGCCAGAATGGGGGTATGCGTCCTGGTCGCTGCACTAGTGCCTCCTCTGGTCATATTAAATCATATTGTAATGCAATGAATTTTACGCAAATAATAAACGCCCCGACTCGCCCAAATGTGAAATGTCCGGAAAAATCTACACTTATTGATCTGTTCTTAACAAATAGTCCTCACAAATATACCGCAACTGGTATTTTTTCAAATGACGTCAGTGACCATTGCATCATTGCAGGTGTCAGAGACACAAAGCTCCCAAAGGCAAAAGCTCGCTATATTAGTAAACGTGACACAAAACACTTTTCTGACCAGGGATTTTGGCACGATCTGTACCAGATTGACTGGAACAGGATCTTGTTAATACCCGATATTGAATTAGCTTGGAACTATTTTGTCGATATGTTTTTACCTGTTGTTGACAAACACGCCCCTTTTAGAAAGCACAGAGTTAAAGGTAGGGATAACCCGTGGTTTTCTCAGGACCGATCTAAACTGCTACGTGAAAGAAATTTAGCCTGGGCCAAGGCAAGGAAGACTAACTCTGAGGCTCCCTGGAGCATTTTTAGATGCCTAAGAAATAAATTTACCTGCGTAGTAAAAAAAGGCTAAATCAAGCTATTACCTCAGTCTCAGCAAAGCAATCACCGGTAAGCTCCCCCTTTATCTCTGCTCCTACATCTCCATCACATCAAACCCATCTTACAGTTTACGCTCTCAGGACTTCCTCCATGCCTCAGTACCCAAAACTGGGAAAAGGGCCTTCATGTTTTCTGCTCCCTCTGCCTGGAATGAACTGCAAAAAACCCTAAAACTAGCTAACCTCATCACCTTTCCTGATTTTAAAACTCAAGTCGTGGACTTTTTAAAGAATGTGATGGGTCAATGTCACTGCTTTTCTGTATAAAGTGTTTTTAATATCTTGTATGCAACCCCTCCCCACCCAACCCCCTTTTCCTCATTCCTACCTTTTACCCTAACCCCCTCTACCCCCCCCCCCCCCCCATCCCCATCTCATCTCCCCTTTTTCTTAACTGCTCCAACCCACATTCAATTCTCCTCATGACTGTATTCCCTTTTATGTTCTTGTTGTGTTTGCGTCTTGTTGTTTTTTGTTTTTATGGATGTTGCCATTTTGGCCAGGTCTTACTGGAAAAAGAGATATTGGGATCTCAAGTAATTTTCCTGGTAAAATAAAGGTGAGAACTGGTCGGTCGGAGCGCCTGTTCGGGGCGGAAGGGAACTGGTGGGAATAGCGTGATGCTCCCGCGCGTTATACGTCCTGCCAGTGAAGCTCCCCGCCGTCAGGAGGAGGAAGCATGTGTCTAGGGCTCTCCCCAGATCGGCAGAGGGGGTAGCGACGGGGGCAGCAGGGGGAATTGGCCAAGTACAATTGGGGAGAAAATGAGGGATCAATTTCAGAAAAGAAAAAAAATAATAATAAAAGATTTTTTTTTTTAATAAGTTGTTAGATCTTTCCATCTGGAAATGCAATTCCCTGGGATCCTGAATGCTGAATTATTGGAGGAAGGTGGGACTTGTCTGACTCTGCAGTAGGGTGAAGTCACCCTAAGGCCTGGAGACTGACGTTGTGCCTGATGATGACACCCCACCAGGCCCAAATCATAAACCTAGAAAGGCGAGTTGGGAGTGATAGGATGCTAAAAAAAAAAGCATCTGATAGCAGGAGACAGATGCTAAATTAAAAGCAATGAGAGAATGGATGTGACTGCAGTCTGGATGAGTTTCAACCTGGACAGCTTTCATTTTTCAAGTAAGTGACTAAATTAAAATGTCATGTGTGAACTATGAAAATAATTCCAAAGAACTTACCATAGTCGTATACAATGTGCACACTAGCCCTGTGGCCAAGACTGCTGCCCATAATTTAAATCCTGTAACTAAAGAGAAAATAGATAAACACACACATTGAACAAAACCTTGTCCAGTCAGATTGACCAACAAAATGCAAAATATGAAATTGTAATACCTGCATTGAGTGCAAAGGCAGGAGCGTACACGCAAACTCCCATATAGATAACCTGCGGCACAGTCAAACAAATCAGTCTCTCTAGAAGCATGAATGCAATAAATAATAGAGAGGCAAAGTGAACGTCACTTCCTGCTTCAGCACTGTACCAGAGATTTTCATCCGGCATTTATTTTCCCATAGACATTTCGTAAAATGCTTATAAAAATAGTTTTACTTCATCAAAGCAAATGGTTCAGATATATTTTGAAACAGGAGAGACCACATAACATTTCACTCTGACCAAAACGTAAAAAAAATCGCGGATTTAAAGAAAATATTTTTTCGATGTTGTTTTTTTAAGTTTTGGTCGGAGTGAAATGTTCTATGGTCTCTCCCGATTCTAAATATCGCTGAACCGTTTGGTTTGACCAAGTAAAACTATTTTTATAAGCATTTTACGAAATGTCCATGGGAAAATGAATGGCGGATGAAAATCTCTGGTACAGTGCTGAAGCAGGAAGTAGGCGGTCACTTTGTCTCTCTAGTGAAGTATTTAGTATATTTTAATGCTTCAGCATGTCTAATGTAGCACGCACCATCTGAAAGATGAAGGTCAGAGTTCCACAGATGCGCACTGCTTTGCTGAAGCGCAGCTCAAGATACTGTAAAACAAGGTGAAATCAAGGTACAGTAAAACAAGGTGAAATCAAGATACTGTAAAACAAGGTGAAATCAACATACTGTAAAACAAGGTGAAATCAAGATACCGTAAAACAAAGTGAAATCAAGATACTGTAAAACAAGGTGAAATCAAGATACTGTAAAACAAGGTGAAATCAACATACTGTAAAACAAGGTGAAATCAAGATACCGTAAAACAAAGTGAAATCAAGATACTGTAAAACAAGGTGAAATCAAGATACTGTAAAACAAGGTGAAATAAAGATACCGTAAAACAACGTGAAATCAAGATACTGTAAAACAATGTGAAATCAAGATACTGTAAAACAATGTGAAATCAAGATACCGTAAAACAACGTGAAATCAAGATACTGTAAAACAAGGTGAAATCAAGATACTGTAAAACAAGGTGAAATCAAGATACCGTAAAACAACGTGAAATCAAGATACTGTAAAACAAGGTGAAATCAAGATACTGTAAAACAATGTGAAATCAAGATACCGTAAAACAAGGTGAAATCAAGATACTGTAAAACAATGTGAAATCAAGATACTGTAAAACAATGTGAAATCAAGATACTGTAAAACAAGGTGAAATCAAGATACTGTAAAACAAGGTGAAATCAAGATACCGTAAAACAACGTGAAATCAAGATACTGTAAAACAAGGTGAAATCAAGATACTGTAAAACAAGGTGAAATCAAGATACCGTAAAACAACGTGAAATCAAGATACTGTAAAACAATGTGAAATCAAGATACTGTAAAACAATGTGAAATCAAGATACCGTAAAACAAGGTGAAATCAAGATACTGTAAAACAAGGTGAAATCAAGATACCGTAAAACAACGTGAAATCAAGATACTGTAAAACAATGTGAAATCAAGATACTGTAAAACAATGTGAAATCAAGATACCGTAAAACAAGGTGAAATCAAGATACTGTAAAACAATGTGAAATCAAGATACTGTAAAACAAGGTGAAATCAAGATACAGTAAAACAACGTGAAATCAAGATACTGTAAAACAATGTGAAATCAAGATACTGTAAAACAACGTAGGGTATGTGTCCTGGTCGCTGCACTAGCGCCTCCTCTGGTCGGTCGGGGCACCTGGTCGGGGCAGAAGGGAACTGGTGGGAATAGCGCGATCCTCCCACGTGCTACGTCCTGCCGGTGAAGCTCCCCGCTGTCGGGTGAAAAGAAGCGGCTGGCAACTGCGCATGTGTCGGAGGAAGCATGGTGCTAGTCCACGGCTCTCCCCAGATCGGCAGAGGGTGGAGCAGCGACCGGGGCAGCAGGAGGAAATTGGCCAAGTACAATTGGCGAGAAACTGTGGGGAGTGTATGCACCAGCCGAGTTTCTTGGCGGAAAAGACGTTCACACCATTCTTCCGCGTGGCTCTGGATTGGATTTGGCGACGCTGATTGGCTGAAGGAGGCGTCTGTCAAGGCAAATAATACTCCCGCCCACAGAAATCGATGTGAGCGTCTGGAGGTCCAGACTGATAACGTCGAGCGAAACAGAACGTGAGATCATCACACGATCAGGATGTTCTACCAGGCTAGAAGTCTAATACTTTCTCCTTCATTTGAATCAGTGACAGCTAAAAAGAAAAGGCACAGGCTATTACCTGGTAAGCACTGGAGAGATGCAGTCTGTACAACACTGGAATGAAAACGCGGGCTGGGATGAGGAGGCCCAGAATATAGGCACAGCCGATGAACCAGTACTGAGTGCCGTGAGTGTAGATTTCCGCTGGAACTCCTATGATGGCCACGGCCGACTGGAAGGAGGCGATGAGCGACAGGGAGACGGGAAGGCAGCGCATGCTCCTGTCGGCCATCAGGAACTCCTGCGTGGTGCGCTGGCGGCCGCCCGAAACCGCGTGGTACACCCCTATGCTCATGGAGGCGGCCAACAGGAGGGCGAATATGACATAGTCGACAACGGCGAAGTGCTTCTGGACAGACGGGTCCATCTCGATAGTCTCCGCGCGCCGGCTGCGGTCGGCGAAAGTCGAGTTGTCCTCCAGTCACACAGCTCAGAGGAATCAGAAGTGTCTTTGTCCACACCCATCAGTCAGGAGATCCAAGCAGCCTTGAACGAGGGAAACGCCGATTAAATATTTGTGTGTGAGAGTGTCTGTTTTGCAGACCTAAATGTCACACACACACACAAACCAAAGTTGCAGCTTGCTAAGTCTACATCTAGCTTTTTCTATACAACACAATCACAACTAAATCGCCGCAACCGACCAGCATTAAAAACAAGCCTGCACACACGCTACATACCCTCGTCATCCAGTTGAGCAGCTCTCAACAGTCCATTCCTTCCCAGAAGGATCAGATCACTGCGTTGCCATCATCTGAACCTGAAGGTTTGCTGGAGGGGAAGAAAAAACAACATCATTGCATGAGACATTAAGCTCTAATCTTTGGAATGAAGACACCGAGGTCACACTGTCAACTTTACCCTGCTTGTGGCGATCCAAAAAATAATAACTGCTTTGGAAAAGCACAGAGGGAGGCTCTGCAATATAATCTGGAGACCTGCTGCCATTGTGCATGCTGCCCTGCAAAGACAAACATCAACTGCTTTTCTGTGTGTTTTTAAGGTCAAAGGCCGCGACGACTGGATTTAGATTTCAAAACCATGAGACCCCATAAATGCTGTCAGGAATAGTTTCTGAGTGGCAGAAAGTGTTTTAAGTCACTTTTCTCAAATTCGCCTATTACGCTGCTATTGCTTTGTATGGAAAATGTCTGTTATCCTATAATAGGTTTTAGAAGGATACTATGCAAATAACACACGGCACGCCCCTGGCGACACCACAGGAAACACAATACTATGAAGTACAGCAAGGTCAATATAAACTAACTGTTGACTACCACCATAGGCACATTAAGTCTCTATGAGAATAGTATAGGAATATTGCAGTGGTTTTTTAGTGCACAGCAGAATAACTAACACAGTAACGCTGCAGTCCTCTCTGCTGATGTCAAATGTGAGCTGCGTTTAGGTAATGTCACTCTGTGTGACCTCAAAATGTTAGACAACAGTTTGCTTACTCCATTAAGGGGGTGGGGGGATTTAACAAAAAACAAACGTGGAGAATATAATGTAACATGCCCGAAACAGGCCTGACTAGCATGAGATCTGAGCGGGGAAACTCATAAGGAAGCCTCACCTTTCCTCTAACCTCGCGTCACCAGGCCCAAGGAGGTGAGTGGAGCTGTCAATTTTGGCACCATGATGACTGGGTGGTGTTCAAGAACGCCACGTTAAAAACGAGTTTAGTGGTGGTCTCGACCATAGATATGATCCCGACGACAAGAAAACAGCAACGTCAGACAATAATATGAATGGCTTTTTCTATCCGATCAACTTTAATCTAATTACGTATCGCATGTTGTGTCTTCTACACAATGGTCCACACCCATACCTGAGTGTTGGCTAATCTTGGTCGCTCGCTAGCTCCTCCATGTGATCAGGGGTTGTTTTGATTTTGCTTCCGGGGTTGGAGAAGCAAGCGTCACGAATGACGTTGTCGCCGCCGCCAAAGATGAAAATAAAATCAGTATAGCGGAACTGTTCCACCTCACGGCCAGACCTTTTAGACACGAAATAAACAAAGTAACTCTCAAAACCATGGAGGGGAATACGAAAGGTGATTTTGCCCGTGGCTAGTAGCCAGCGTACACAGAGTGTTAGCTTGTAAAGTTGGTTGGAAGCTAACGTTAATAGCTAAGGCTAGCTAGTTAGCTAACGTTAGCCAGTCGGTCTGCAGCCGTTAGTTCAGTTATTGCTGTGATCTGTGGTTTGATAATATAAGTACCGTATATTATTTATATCCGCAGGTGTTTTGAGTCACCTGAGCCGACTGGAAAGGCAGGCTAGGGGCCGAAACAACAACGCCAAACCTCCGCCTCAGCCACAGGATCGTCTAAATGAGTTGAAGGCAACCATGAAGGCACTCGTCGTTCAAAGAGACAAACTCAAGGCAAACATAGAAGCTAACAAAGTAAGAACACTTACGTCATTTATTTCGTGATGATAGAATCATTTTGAGGACTTTGACTGAGCCAGCTGCTGAAGCCAGGTAGCAAACAAAGTCAGCCACATGGGTCAAAAATGTACAAATGTTTAGTTTCCTGCTGGGTTTGTTGCAGTGATGGTGCTTGTTTATTGTCTGTGCTTGTTAATTCACTCACCACGCCGTCCACCTCCAGAACCTGACGACTGAGGAAACGGATGATGGCTCAGAGAACTCCGAGGCAGAGCTGCTGATGGCTAGACATAAACAACTGAAAGACCTTCTGCGTGCTCATCATCTCATTGGTACTGGCTGCCAACCATTTTATTGATTTGTTTATTCATTTAATTCACTGGCGATTCATGTATTTGACAATGAGGCATTACTCCCAGAAAGTATGTCAAATACCGTCTCTTTTCCCTGCCTACCTCTTTCATATTCGCTGCTATCCCTACTTAGGTGGGTACGACGTTATAAAGACTCATCAAGGCAAAGGAGTGTGCGTCTCACTGGCCACTGCCTACCAGGGCGTCTACTTGGACACCTACAACCTGGAGCTGGACCTGAAGGCCACGCTGAAGATCAGCCGACATGACGTTCCCCCGTTCATCAGCCTGGACAGCCTGGCTGAACAGAGCAACATGCAGACGGACATGAGGGGTTTTCTGGACACCCTGAGCCAGCATCTCAACGCCTTCGCCGGGCGCAAGCAACAGCTGAAGCTTGTTAAGGTGCCAAGCGCCCCCCTCTCAATTGAATAGTTAAAGTGTCGTCCCTGACAGTAGTAGTTGAGGTGGGTGTAGTAGGTGTACTGGTCCCTGACAGTAGTAGGTGAGGTGGGTGTATTTAGTAGGTGTACTGGTCCCTGACAGTAGTAGGTGAGGTGGGTGTAGTAGGTGTACTGGTCCCTGACAGTAGTAGTTGAGGTGGGTGTAGTAGGTGTACTGGTCCCTGACAGTAGTAGGTGAGGTGGGTGTAGTAGGTGTACTGTGACCCCACCCTCCAATATAAGACAATAGCCACTGTCAGATGTGGACTCAGGATTAGCTCAGGAAAGTCATCCACTGGGCATTACCTGAGCCACTTCTTAACATGCAGTGGAATCCGTATTATAACCTGCTCCTTGCCGGGTGGCCTGCATGTTAAACAACAATTAGCCGGCCTACGCGCACTCCCGCGAGTCCGTATCTTATCTACCGACCGCCGGTATAAGATCTGCTTCCACGCAATCGCAGCTCATGTTAAACAGCTGGCAGGTCATTATCCGCAGATCCGTCTGAGTGGGCGGGTGTGGATCTTCGTGACTCACTTCACATTCACTAGTTTATTAATTAATGAATCGTTCGGGCAATCGCTTATATCAACGAGCAAACTCACGGTTTCCTCAAGTGCTGCAAAAACGCCTTGAATTGTTTGGCCGTGTGATCCCAACGCGCTTCAGCTGCAGGCAGCCAGGTCCAGTGCATCAGGAGGGACGCTTACTGCTGCGCTGCTTGCTTGCTCCCATGTCAGAAAAAGCCTAACTTTTGTGGGGAGAAATACATTGAAAACTAGTCAGATATGACTTGAATGCTACTTGTAAAATAAATCACCCACAGTGATTGACGACAGTCCGACCACTATTTTGACTGGGCGGCTTTATGTAGCCTAACAAAGGCGAAGCACTCATTTTTGGCACATTGCCACCCCTCGTTGTCGGAATGGACTCCGTTAAAACGGCATGTTTTTTGAAGTCTCCAGATTTGTCGCTAACGTGATGCAGCCAATTCTATTGTGTGAGGCAGCCATTTGAGGCAGGCAGTGTTGTGTGACTGTGCGTCCCCACAGCGGAGAGGATAGGAGCTGACTGACTGATAGGCTATCAAACTTTTGTGGGGAGAAATACATTTAAAACTAGTCAGATATGACTTGAATGCCACTTGTAAAATAAATCACCCACAGTGATTGACGACGGTGCGACCACTATTTTGACTGCCTCATTTTTGGCACAATGCCAGCCCCTCGTTGTCGGAATGGACTGTTAAAACGGCATGTTTTTGAATGGAGTTTGGTTACAAATTCGCTAAAGCTGTTTCCTATCACATTACTTGTTTTCGATACATGCTACCGTGCCGCCCCCCCCGCCCACTGGCAGAAAAAACGGCTCATATCCAGTTGTTTCTTAACAAAGACCCCTCATGTTTAGAAAGGCAAAACCTGAAAATATCCTGCTCTCTCTAGCCTGACATGATCCAGACTCCATGTTTAAAAGTGGAGCTGGAGTTTCCCTTTCAGACAAGAGGCATTGTTGCTTTCACACATGTGGAAAATCCTCAGGTGTGTGTGTGTGTGTGTGTGTGGGGGGGGGTGTTAAGTTAGTTAAAGTAAACTTTATGCGAGACAGACTTTAAATTACATTTTTCAATGTAGACCACATCAGAGATATATTTCACAAAGCAATTCTCCACTCCATGAAAAAACCTTCATAAGTTAAGTTATAAGTTAAGTTATGCTTTATTTATCCCAATGGGGAAATTAATCCGCTGCATTTGACCCATCCTCTACTAGGAACCTTCTAAGAGCTAGGAGCAGTGCGGCGCCCGGGGACCAACTCCAGTTTGATTGCCAGTGCCTTGGTCAGGTCCACTGACGGGAGTATTATTAACCCTAACTTACATCTGTTTTGGTGGTGGGAGGAAACCCACACGATCACGGGGAGAACATGCAAACTCCACACAGAAAGGACCTGCGACGGACCGGGGTTCGCACCTGGGACCTTCTTGCTGTGAGGCAACAGTGCTAACCACTGAGCCACCGTGCCGTCATTTAGGCGATAACGTGGGGTGGCGATGTGCCAAAAAGTGAGCGCCTGTTCTATGCTGTTTACAGATCGCACAAAAGTCAGCTGTCAAATAGTGATCGCGGTAATGTTAAAAGCTGGAAAATTAGATTTTACAAGTGGCATTCATTCAATCATATCCAAACCGTTTTCAATTAATTTCTCCCCACAAAAGTGATGTCTCGAATATACTGTATAGCCTAATGCAGCACTATCATCTTCTTGTTGCATTTTCATGATGGTTGATGGAGGAAAAGAAACAATTCAACATTGGAAGAGAGCCAATTTGGCTCTCTTCCAAATCATCCTGCCACGTAACTACGAGCTGGTAGCTACGTCACCTCGCTCAGCTGTGGGGCTCCAACCTGGATCTGTGACTACCCCCTAGCCTAGTCACAGATCCGGGTCAAACGTGTGACGTGGGAGCGCACACAGCGCATACTGCGGCCAATTGTGTTCATCCATACACCCCCACCTGGGTAACATCTAGAACTCCTCAATTCCTTCCAGGGCATGTCTGAACGGGGCTAATCGCAACTACGCTTATAGGTGGCTTCCTCCTACACAGGCCTAGGAATCCTTGAAAAGTATGTAAAGGAAAATGTATGATTGGCAGGTCTAGTTGTACAAAAAAGGTAGAGAAAAAAAAACGTTTAGTACACACATTTGGTTATACAGTTGTAGGCTAGCTGTCATTTCACATATTGTCTTTTTTTCTTTCTCTTTTTTTATTATAATCTTTTCTGATTTCTCCTCAATTGTACTTGGCCACATTTCCCCCCTGCTGCCCCGGTCGCTGCTCCACCCTCTGCCGATCTGGGGAGAGCCGTAGACTAGCACCATGCTTCCTCCAACACATGCACAGTTGCCAGCCGCTTCTTTTCACCTGACAGAGGGGAGCTTCGCCGGCAGGATGTAGCACATTGGAGGATCACGCTATTCCCCACCAGTTCCCTTCCACCCCGACCGAGCAGAGGAGGCGCTAGTGCAGCGACCAGGACACATGCCCTTAATTTGGCTTCCCACCCGCAGACACAGCCAATCGTGCCTGTATGGACGCCTGACCAAGCCGGAGGTAACACGGGGGGCGCGAACCTGCGACCCTTGTGTTGGTAGGCGGGGAATCTACTGCTACACTACTCGGACACCCGCACATTGTCGTAATTGTCTCTGTAAATAGTACGTAAGGTTAAATAACAATATTAACCCCCAACAAAAGGTATTTTTGTTCTATGCATATTCAGTAAAAATGTACTTTAAAGTCGAGCTGAACCCAAAAATTACTTTTCTTTTCTTTTAGTTCAAATACCTGGGTATGCAGTGCACCTATTTAATAATGTATGCAAACAAAATCACAACAATCTAATTTATTTAGTTTTTCACACTTTTTCACATCAAAAGTTCATTTTTCAAGATTTCATTGATAACAGTAATGTACAGTTTGCTGACGTCACCTAGTACTATCACATTTCTACCCCATTTCAACCAATCATATCACGACATGCAGCTGTCAATCAAATCTTCATTTCTGGATAATTTTCTCTTCCAAATGAAGTCGAAAATGGCGCCTAGTGCCTGTCATCTGGCAGAATTCCTATCCCATAAACTAACTACTAACTTGGCCAATTGCTAGAAACATGAACAAAAAACAAAAACTATAATCTCTAAGAATGCAAAGAAATGTAACTGACTCGTTAAAACGCGCATTCCAGGGATATCGTATTTACAGCAGCGATAATGGCGCGCGCATCCGAGAGCTTGGTTGTCAGGGGTTGCACTTCGGAGATTCCAGGCCGACGTGCTGCACTCTCCGCTCGGCAACACGAAGGCAGCTGGCTGCCTGTGGCTCGCTGAGCTCCACTCCTCCCGTCAAAAGGCTCTTCCCGAGGGGAGCGCCACATCACACTGAATCCCACTCGATTTGGAGGCGGAACACGCCAGGATTGGCCAAAGCCCAATCCAGTCCCCAGAATTGTCAAATAAAATCATCGACATGATACTATGACCCGCCTCTCAACCTGTCATCTTAGACAAACTATGTTTTCAGTCTGAAACGGACTCATTATGCACGTGACGAACAGGTTCAGTTCAACTTTAAAGGGACAGCAATTAAAATGAAAAAGTACACACTTTTTTAAAATGGTAATACCATTGGTGTGTAGGATCTCTGGCTGTATTATGACCATAGACTGTAAATATAGATTATGACCAGTGGATGATGTGGGTATCCTCTGTGTGCCCATGCATACTTGTTGACTACACTACTGGTCACTGATTTGGTCTGGGTGTACCATTTAAAATCTGTGATAATTAATTATGTATATAATTCTATAATCTATATATATATATATAATAGTATATGTATATATATATATATATATATATATATATATATATATATATACGGTATATATATATATGTATATATAATACACATATATATTAGGGGTGTCAAAAGTAATCGATTATAAGATGCATCGCGATGCGGATGTGCACGATTCTGCATCAATTCACAAATGTCAAAAATCGATTATTTTTATTTTTATTTTTTTAAATAATCGAAATTTCTATTGACATTCAGATTTTAAAGCACTTTCTAAGTAAACAAGGGACTTGATATTTATCTGACTGCTTGTATTAATTGATGAAAAAGTAGCCATGTGCCGTAATAATACAGAAAATTGAGGATTTGATACTTGGAGCTGCAATACTTTGTGAGCTGTATCGTGATGCATCATCGAATCGAATGCTTGACAGATGAATCGTAATCGAATCGTGAGGCCAGTGAAGATTCACAACACTAATATATACTGTATATATATATATATATATATATATATATATATATATATATATATATATATATATATATAATTATATATAATTTATTTATTATTACTATTATGATAGTAATAGCAGGTTAGTATATGTGCTGTTTGTTCAGGAAGAATACCAAACTGGCCCTCTTCCTTTTGTTCCCAGGAGCTCCATAAGTCTGTTGAAGTGATGGAGAGCAATGCGTTGTGCTCCATCCTGGTGCTGATGTTCACTGTGCCGAAGGAGAAGAATGCTGTTCTCTGCAAGCTGCACTACAGCGACCACACCATATGCCTTCCCACACGAGTCAGCATTGAATGTGAAGGTAGGACTGATATAGAGCTGAACAGTCATGTAACATTGTTTGCCCCGGGAAGTGAGATTCCCATTCATTTCCTCCATAGACGTTTAAAAAAAATCGTTATATAACGAGTTTTAAGGCTGGAACCAAGCCAACCCGTGACCTAGCCTGGGTAAACCCATCCCCCACGTGACCTGCTCTCAGACCTGTTCTCAGTCTCAGCTAGTGACTGGGAACTGAGAGAGCAGGTCACGTGGGGGCTGGGTTTACCTAGGCTACCCGTGACCTACTGAATTGTGGTGACCATAAAACATTTCAGTTGGAGAAACCCCCCCCCCCCCTGCCATGTCTTTATTCTTTGTTTTTGCTCCAAGTGAAATGTTTTATGGTCACTCACAATTCAGTAATTCACTCTAATTTGAGCTCTAATCCATTTGAACTCTTACGGCCGGGACACACATCTTGCATGTGCGTGGCGTGTGCGTGGCGTGCTTGCTGCGGCTGGCACGCCCGCGGCATCCACACAGGCAGCGTGGCTGCTGCGTTGCAGCTGCTGCGCTGCTGCCTGTCTGCCAACTATCTTCCTATAGAGTTTACCTTTTATTAAATTTGCTATAAACAATACAATGATGATTTTAACTGAAGATCGCTTGGGCTCACTTCAGAATCGAGGCAGTATGATTTGTGTGTGTGTGTGTGTGTGTGTGTGTGTGTCTGCGTGTGTGTGTGTGATGGGGAGGGGAGGAACGAAGCCACATTGTAGCCTATCTGGTTTTCAGAGGGTAGGAGAACTGCAGCTGTGAGCTCAGCTCATCCTCTCGTCTCAAATCAAAACGAGCCTTGATTGGATGTGGCTGCCCCTGTAAACTATAATTTTAATGTATTTTTGTGTCTATTTGTGTAGAGACACGCTAGAGACACACGCGCGGTAAAAGGAAAAAATAGGCTTCGCTTCTATTCTCTAGATGACGCGCGTCTCATGCTCGCAAGACACGCGCTTGAGCGCCACACCACACGTCTGATGCCGGTGGTGTGGCTGCTGTAACCTGTTAACATGGGAGCCGAAATGAAAACGCCACGCAGACGCCACGCAGACGCACAGCACACGCAAGATGTGTGTTCCGGCCGTTATGTCTTTTTTACTTAAGTATTTACATACCGTAAATTATAAACTAAAAACACAACTCCCATAGACTCAGACTCACACATGTAAAGCCAACCACCACCTTTATTTTTATGGTAGCTAGCTATTATCAATTATGGATACTGGTAAGTAAGTTATAGCAGCTGATAATGTAGTACAGTAATACTGAAAAATGAAATAAAATGTCCCTCTTGAATATGTAATAAATGTCATAAAACCATCATAAATTCCTGGATATTGATATAAAAGTATAGTAATGTTTCTTAATGTGGTAAGTGTAGTTGTTGCATTGTTATCATTCCTATTATATTAGTCATTATTATTTGTGTCATTAGTTTTTATTTATTTATTATTATTAGTGTCATTATTATTAGTATAGTTTATTAAAACAGCAGCTGGTGCGACTTGGACACATCTTCAGTAATGAATCCAGGGTCACTGGGTGTTTCGAGTCTCAAATCATTAACTCAACTCACTCATCAACTCACCTGGGCGACTCAACCGGAGGTGATCTGTCCCCCGCTTGTGTCCAAATAGCGCTACGCCATGGATCACCGCTCTTGATCCACAGCCACCTCGATGCTTTTTCTGTAGCTTCGATGATGTTCCTGGTGTGGTGGCTCTTCTCTCCTGCAACCCTCTACTCCCAAGGGGACCGAGTGCCCTATGCAGAGACTGCCCTGCAAAGCCCCTGCAGCTCACCTCAATTGGCCTTCCACCCGTGCCTTCTGCACTCCTCCACCTGTTTTTTGCCTTCTTCTAGGGCTGTCAAAATTGGCCCAAAATCATATTCAAATATTCCCTCTAAACCAAACATATTCGTTAGAATATATTCAAATACTTTTTTCTTTTTTCTTTTTTTTCATGTGTGGCAAGGCAAACCAATCCAACCACAGAGCTTATATAACTACTTGGTATATTTATTTGAACATAAAGATTTTTTATTTTTTTTCAGCATAAACATTGTTTTCCCCCCCATATTTATTCAGTCAGTAGTACTAATACAGCAGTAGCCTACACTTTTGTAATGTTTTTAAATAACCAGTTTTCTTACCTGGTTAAATTTATTAAAAAAAATATATATATTAATACATTTGAATATTCATTTTCATACTTGAATATTCTTTTAATTTTTATATTCGAATATATGTTCGAATATAGAATATTCTTTGACGGCCCTACCTCCTTCCGGTCGTAGGCCTCCTCCATTCTGTCCTCCCAGGGAACAGTGAGTTCCGTCATGACGTCTTGCTGAGAACAGTCTGATGTTAAGACCAAATCTGGCCTGATACCCCGTTCAAGACAACTCGGACCGCCGGAAAAAATGGGTTCCAACCTGTAAAAAGTGAATTGAACGGTCGTTCAGGCCAGAATGACAGCTCGGAAATTCGGGTATCATCCAGAGCTCCGGTTTCTCCGAGTTGACGTCAAAGCACCATCAAAATGGCAACTTGCATCGTTAATGATAATCACAAAATTATTATAAAGACGTTTGTTGACGTTTTAACACACAATTTGAGGTCTTAATGATGTAATGTTAACGTTTCATATGCGTTTGTGTCATCTGTGTTTCGCTCTGTGTGAAATTCAGCATTCAGCATGTTCGGTTAGCATTGTTCGCTAGTAGGTAGCTACCATGCTAACGCGGGTTCTATAGCAACAGTTTGGGTTTCCCCCCCGAGCGGGAGGTGCAGAGTGAACGCAAATCTGTCCGGGCCGGAGGTTCCGTGTTGAAACTTTTACGGCGGTCCGAGTTGTCTAGATTGCGTTATCAGTCTTGTCCTTGCAATTATGTTCAGGAAACTTCAGCTGCTTCCCCAAGTCAACCTTCAGCTGCCAGTCACGAGCCGTGGCTATAGCAGCCATAGCTATAGCTATAGCTAGCTATAGCTATAGCTATAGCAGCCCAGTCACGAGCCGTGGCTATAGCATTAGCAGCCCAGTTGAGGCCTGAGGTGGATCATTAAAATGTCTAATGCCCTGCCCATTTAATTTAGTAATACAATGTTCTTACATTATCCAGGACGAGTTTTGCACCATTTTGATATTGTTTTATTACACACTGACAAGTTATTACCTTATCCGTCTGTTAATATTAGCTGCTATAGAAGTTTATCGTGGATAACTAGAAAAATACAACACCACCAAAAGGGATGTAACTTGTGTGCCGTGTTTTGCAGACGAGGAGCTTGCTGGTTCTCCACAATGGAAGAAGATTGCCGTGCTACTGAAGGAGACTCCTGTGCACAATGCCTTGATAACCATGAGGAACATGGGGAAGATTGTTTAATTTCATTTTGGACATGATGCATTGTACAGTAGGTGTACAAAACTGAGCATTGTTGTTATTTTTTGTATCTATATATAGAAATTTACATACTTTATTCTCATTATTAATAATAAAAAGCTATCAGTCAAACAATTTACTTTGCAACCTCTTTCTAAGTCGTGTTTGCAAAACTGTCCCTAGGAAACCGTTGTGTCACCAACTCCAACCTATCAGGTTTCTCCAGTGGTGTATAAAGTACTCGAAAGCCATACTCGAGTAAAAGTTCAGATATCTTTCCAGAAAAAGACTTTGGTAAAACTCAAAGTCACTCATTAGAATATTACTTGAGTAAAAGTCTTAAAGTAGCTGATATTTTCTGTACTTAAGTATCAAAAGTAAAAGTACAAGTAAATGCTGTAAAAAAAAAAGCGAGCAAAAGACATGCCTGGGCTTGAGTGTACAGATACTCCAAAACAATACTTAAGTACTGTACTTAAGTATTAATACTTAGTTACATTACAGCACTGGGGTTTCTCTATGGAGATTGAATGAGTCATTTGACTTTGTTTGTGTCCTTGAGCTTTTCAATAAAAGCTTTCACCCTCTGGTGTAAAGCTTCCCTCTGAAAAGTTTTGAGCCTCTCCATTTGCTCTCTGGCACGCTGCTGTTGGAGGGCCACTTCCCTTTTTGATATCGAGTCAATAGTTGCAATGTTTTTCAGCTGCAGGAGAGAGAGGCTCCACTGGACGCCGCCCGGGGGTTTGAGGCTCCGCTGGACGCTGCCCGGAGGTTTGACTGAGGCTAGTGGCGCCGATATAGACCGCCTTTCTCCCCGTCGCTCAGATCCTCTGTTATGATTCGGGGATTTACTGGAATGAAATCTCCTGCCGTCGGACGTGCGGATCCGCCTCAAGTCAATCTCCGCCTTTTCGTACTCGGCTATCTCTTTCATATTGTTGTTGACCGTGGCTTTCGGTTCGCACTTTTTTAACATCCGCACTCTTCTGTGCTCCGACACCAGCGAGTCTCTCGTCTGCTGCAGCATTTTGCGAGTGTACTTGTACTGCATTTCCAAAAGATGCAGCCTGCGCTGGAGATCCACCTCCTCTTTGTGGTTCTTCAGGCTCAACTGTTTTTGAAGCCCACACCGAGATCTTCTATGGCTCTGATCCATTATGTTCAGAGGCTGTTGAAAGAAAGGCTGTTCAGTCAAATCCCATCGTCCAGGTCGTGTTTTTAACTTCTTTGCTATTCTAATTAAATTAGCCTTTCAAATTAAATCATTAGATGCTCTTACCTGATATGCACCTTCCCCCCCCGCTGAGGCACCAGAGCTGTAGAGACAGGTTTGCTGCTATGGCCGTCTACATGTAACGTAATAGCCTATTGTATTTGGTGACAAGTGTGCTGTTGGCCTTTGTGCCTTCACATTCTTTTACAACTTTAGGAGAGATTAAATTCCAGGTAAAATATCAGGTGTCAACTGTCAAGGATGTTTATATCTGTGAATTCTGTTCTGTTAATATCTGAATCCTTTTATTATATTTTATTATCTCCTTAGATTAGATTATTTTTATTGTATTTGTTTGTGTCTGGTCTATTTGTTGTTATCATGTTTTACATGAGCACCAACCACACAACCAGGGCAGCACGGTGGCTCAGTGGTTAGCACTGTTGCCTCACAGCAAGAAAGTCCCCGGTTCGAACCCCGGTCCGTCCCAGGTCCTTTCTGTGTGGAGTTTGCATGTTGAATTTCCCCATGGGGATAAATAAAGGATAACTTAAAACTTGAACACCAAGACAAATTCCTGGGGGGGAAGGTTTGCTGGGCAGACTGCTATAGCCTGCCCAGCCTGTCTGATAGTACATATAGTCTAGGGAATCTGTGAGAAAAAATGACCCAACCTTAAACAAATTGCAACAGAAATTATTTGTGTTGTATTCAGCTCTTGAAACCTTCCAATTTAACATACTGAAAATCCCAGTAGTGGAACATTCTCAAAATTGGCATTGTCTCCACAAAGGAGGTGATGTTTTCCGTGCCGTTTGTCTGACCGTTTGTCTGTTAGCAGGCGGATTACGGCAAAACTACTGGGCCGATTTTCATGAAACTTGGTGGAAGGGTGTAGCGTGGGCCAAGGAAGAAGCCATTACATTTTGGAGCGGATCTGATCCAGGTCGGCTCAATGGAGGGGGCGGGGCTAGGGAAAAGAGTCCGTTGCTAGGGATAGGAAGGTGTAGAGAGTCTGGATTCGAGAGGTGGGTAGGGGGCATGGACAGGTGTATCGGGGGGGAGTGTATGTGGGAGGTGGGAGGGGGTGTGGTCAGGAAAGGGGTGGGGCTAGGGAAAAGCTCTACCAAACATACTGTAACATAACAAAACAAAACATAAAAAATGTAAGTGTGGCTAATATGTTCTAATAGTTAGTGGAAAAGGGTGAGTTTTCATGCACATCTTGTTCCCTCAGACAGCCATCGCAAACCATAACTTCATAGTCATGTCATTCACGAGTCTCGCATTGGAGGCAATTTGATTTCGGCAAGGCACAGCGCAAGTTGTAGCTCAAACATGCAGACGAGTGGACAGGTAGGCTAAGTCTCCATATCCGAAGGTTATGGGTAAGTTGACCGCCATTTATTGTCTGTTACCAATGACAGTCATTGTCTGTTACCATTCAAAGTAGGCTAGCTTATTAAACACAATTACTAGTTAGCTATAATAGGTATAGCTTAATAATAGCTTATTAAGATACTTGTACTATCTGTTATTCATTTTCTTTGTGCAAATAAACAATAAACAAACATAAATAAACAATAAACACTTACTCTGGAGATGATGTAGCCTACCACTTGTGCTCTTCTCCCTACTTATACTCCAACCACTTATAAAGCCTCAGCCAGGCGGTAATGCAACATAAAGGATGCCAACTGCCATAAAACACCACAGAAGGATTTATTACATCACTGATGACATCACAATTGCTCGAGTGACATCACTGATGACATCACAATTGCTCAAGTGACATCACTGATGACATCACAATTGCTCGAGTGACATCACTGATGACATCACAATTGCTCAAGTGACATCACTGATGACATCACAATTGCTCAAGTGAAATCACTGATGACATCACAATTGCTCAAGTGACATCACTGATGACATCACTGATACATGACAATCGTGACATCACAATCGTGGCACACACACCGCCCGCCCACTTATTGGACCATAACATCAGAACCATTGATGGCCACAACACATTCCATGTTATGGGCATTATAGCTGGAGTTACACCAGAGAGCCAAACCAGTACCTCTGATAGCTGTGACATAGCAGCAGTTGGACACATCAATATCCGAAATCAGAGACCCCCTGGCCTTTCATCCATGTCCTATGGGAGGATTGAGAATGCCACAGGTGTGTGATTCTCATGAACATGGTACAACTCATAGCAAAACTCAAAGATATCAAGTAGGATCTAATTTCACCATTCAAATTGAAATTATAATCCACTGGGCATCTTGCACCCTACACGAGTTCGCCTGCCTTGCAGCTCGCTGAGCTAGCCCTGCAGCTCGCATAAGCAGCTGCTTCGCATTGGAGGCAATTTGATTTTGGCAAGGCACAGCACAATTTGTAGCTCAAACATGCAGACGAGTGGACAGGTAGGCTAAGTATTCTCCATATCCGAAGGTTATGGATAAGTTGACCGCCATTTATCGTCTGTTACCAATGACAGTCTTTGTGTGTTACCATTCAAAGTAGGCTAGCTTAATAAGCACTTACTAGTTAGCTAATAGCTTACTAATAGGTATAGCTTAATAATAGCTAATTAAGATACTTTCTAAGGTACTATCTGTTGTTATTCATTTTCTTTGTGCAAATAAACAATAAACAAACATAAATAAACAATTATAGCTGCTGTGCAGCAATGGGTCGTGGCCGGGCAAGTCTCAAGGCTTTGAGCTAGAGTCCCCAAGTCAAGGCTGAAGTCTTTTAGCTATACTTCAAGTCAAGTCTCACGTCTTTGGTCACAAGTCCAAGTCAAGTCTCAAGTCTCTTATGGATGAGCGTTCTATCATCTGCTTCTGCTGCATGCCATCCACTCTGCTTAGAACATTGCATAGCTAAAACTAAGGGATTCAAAGCAGGTTCAGGTTTCTTTGCAGCATGTAGCTTTTTCATCATCTGATTCCGTTTTTTGTTGCGAGGCATCTCACAACAATACAAGTAGGAATCAGTATAGTCACTGTATAACTCACTGTTGTAGCGTGGATGAGGTACTGGTGGAGTTGATGTTAGATGGAGAGGGAGGCTGAGCGATTAATAGCCACCTGGGGAGTTTGTATCGGACAGACAAACAGACAAACAAACAGAGCCCTAGCTCCCTTAGATAGATAGATGTGTCTGGAAATACATAAAAAATTATTTTATGTATTTCCAGACACTTATAGAGACACTGTGAGGGAATAAATTCATTACCGTAACACATTTTTAATTGGAAATATGAAACAACAAACTTTTCTTTTCAATGGTAAGCACTTTAATATGCTCAAGGGTAATGGGTATCACCCAAAATGTGTATGATTAACAAATACGAAGTTGTAGCTAACATTGTGAGAAATGACATGTATTACAACTACATACTTACATGAGAAAATAAAAATCTGTTCTACTTAGAGACTCAACAACCATTTCTGTGGATTCCTTGCCCCCAAAAATGTGGAAATAGACACCAAATTTGTAATTCTAGGTCTAGTTGGAGTCAAGATATGGCCAACATTTTAATAATGGCAGCCATTTTGAAAAAATGTAATTTTAACATATTTCCACTAATGGGATTTTCTGGGATTTTTAATATAGTGTTTCGGGCATCAATATAAACATAAAAATGTGAAAATAAATTCTGTTGCAATTAGTTTAAGGTCAAACCTTATTTTCCCTAGACTAATAGAGGTCAGGTGGTGGAGGCTGGCTTTACCCAGGCTAAAGGCTGCTACCCGAGCAGCCTTCAGGTGAGAAGTCAAGAGAAAGAAGCATACAGCAACTGTTTCTTCATATTTATTGTTTTAGTAGTATTTCATTTATCTGCCAAATTAATAATAGCTAGTCCTCATGCGGACCTCACCAAAAAGCAATAACAATACAAATCAATATCAAGTGATAAGAGAATGCTGAAAATAACAATACAGTAGTAAAACATTGGCCTAAGGAGAAGGAAACAAATTAATTCAAACTAAATCCAGTGATGAAAGTAGTATTTATTTAAAAACATACAATAATTATAGGCAGCATAGATAGAGGGTTTACATTGTCAATTCCACACAAATTGTGTGTAGTCTGTAATTATTCTTTGCATCAATAATTCCGTCTTTCCCTGCTGAATATACCTCATTCTTGAAATGTGCATGTTTCAGCTTGACACAATTTACTGTCCTGCCCTGAAACCATTGACTACATCTGAAACGCATCTTCACTTTGCATCCTCCCCTCACGGGACCAGTGAGGAATTTCTCAGACAGCCTGCCAGCCTGCCTCCCTGAGGCCGCTGCTTGACAACACATTCAGCCTGGAGCGCATCACAAGTACCGGTACACAGGCCGTTGGGCAGGACCTGCTCATCTCAAACTAACTTCCCTTTTACAAAATAATTCAACCTTCAACATTCTGTAGTTGTGACTGCAAACAGGAAAACTGTTGAATATGAATTACACTGATCATTAAACATTTATATTAATTCCTGCGGCCTTTGAACGCAGCAATGCGTCCACCCGGGTTGAGTTCAGCCCCGACAACACGGGATCAAACCGCTTAATTTAGATAGACACCGCCCTGCTGTGTGATGTGTGCTTTTATTAAACGACGGGGTTTATATACACGTCTCTGCTGATTCGGTAACACCTCTGACACACCCACCAAACGAGAGACAACCTACATGAAAATCAAAGCCCATTGCACAGCGCACCACCTTTCGAGGAAACATGACGTCCATCCCGGATATACCGTAGTAGACGGTGCACACCGTTTTGCAGATTGAACACACCCCGGATTTATCAGTGACGAAACAGGATTTCTTCTTCTTCTCTTCTCTGAAACTTCCTGCATTCTCTCTGCCCTGGTTTGAGCAAGTGAAAAGTTTCTTCCATCGTGTGAGAGAGTAATCTAGCTGCTTCAGATCATGCGACAAACTTTAAGACAACCAGCAGACAAGTTTCGAGGTCTATGATTCTACCAAAACCAACCACGTGTATCTATCCGGTATGTATAAGATCTAACTTTTAACTTCTACCGTCAATGTCAGACTTCCTCCACATGCATCCATTCCCGGCTAAGTTAAAATATGTTCGCTAGAAGTAACGCTAGTTAACTTGACCAGAACAATAACAAATGAACTCTTATCAACAGCTAGCTACATCGTTTGAGTCTTCTGTTTCAGAATAGAAGACTGTGTTCTGTTTCAGAATAGAAGACTGTGTTCTGTTTCAGAACAGAAGACTGAACGAGAAGTTCAGAATCTGTACCGTTGTACTCTTCTTAAAGTTCTTGTTTGCCTTTGATGTGACGTTAGCCAGTAACGTCAGCGGTGGAAAGAAAGAGCAATACAATATACCCTAGTAGAAGAAGTACTGTTACTTTGATGCTGATATGTTACTGAAGTAAGAATGAGTAGTAAAAGTGACTGAGTCACTTTTTAAAAAAAGTCGTTAGATGTGAATCATGTGATTCCGCCCCCAGGCAACTCTAAAAGGAAGAGAGGAGGACATAGTTCAAACTGGATTATTTTTCTTGAGAATGTGGACGTTAAAGTACCCAAAGTAAAGCCAGATAAGTTCTGCTGACTGGTTGTTCACCGTGTGAGTGACTGTCACCACAATTTGTCAATATTTAAGATGGTCCACTTTATGATTGCGAGAGCCTCTAATGGATGTGATTTAAAGTGTAGTTAAGTACACTTCAGCAATAACATACTTTTCCACAGGTGGGGGGGGGGGGGGACTACAGACTTTACAAAAAACAAAAGTACAAGTTAGTAGTACACACAAAAGCTACTCAATGACTGTAACGTGATCGTGAGTAAACGTTGGCTACTTTCACACTTGTTTAATATCCCAGCAAAAGCCTAAATCATGGAAGACCCGAACAGACCTCAGCGCAAAATGTCCACGGCGGGGGAGAGTTTGTACAAGATCCTCAGCTTGGAGAAGGGAGCATCTCCAGAGGAAATAAAAAAGGCATACAGGTATGTTTATATACTAAACAACAACATGAAGAATCGTGTTAAAACCTCTACAGCACCTGTAATAGAATAAGTAATAAAAAATGTTTGCCTACAATTCCCAGAAACACTCACTAATCTGCTTGCAGGAAGCTGGCACTGAAGCATCACCCCGATAAGAATCCAGACAATCCAGAAGCTGCTGAGAAGTTTAAGGAGATCAACAACGCCAACTCCATCCTCAGCGATGAGGACAAGAGGAAGATCTACGACGAGTACGGGTCCATGGGTCTCTACATAGCCGAGCAGTTTGGAAATGACAGTGTCAAGTACTACTATCTCATGACCAAGTGCTGGTTCAAGGTGAGGTATGCTGGCCAGGAGTGTGTTTTTAAGACCAAGAGGGAGAGAGTGAGCGGATGTTTGTATGTCTGTGTACAGATGGTGTGTTGCAGCTAGATCAATAGAGAGCCTAAGTGAACTTCGCTTCCTGCTTCAGCATGGTACCAGAGATTTTCATCCATTTATTTTCCCATAGACATTTCGTAAAATGCTTATAAAAATAGGTTTACTTGGTCAAACTAAGAGATTCAGCTATATTTAGAATCGGGAGAGCCCAAAATGTAAAAAAAACAACATCTAAACAAAACATCTAAAAAATATTTTCTTTAAATCCGCAGTTTTTTTTAAACGTTTTGGTCCGAGTTAAATCTTATGTGATCTCTTCTGTTTCTAAATATAGCAAACTGTTTGGTTTGAACAAGTAAAACTATTTTCATAAGCATTTTATGAAATGTCTATGGGAAAATAAATGGAGGATGAAAATTTCTGGTACAGTGCTGAAGCAGGAATTGACGTTCACTTTGGCTCTCCTGCTTTACCGCCTCAGTCAAAATGGTTGCAGTGAAAAGCGTCCATAGAGCTGTTTAACCCAGCTAAAACAAGAGTTGGACTATCCCTTGATGATATAAACTGGCTGTGTCAATCAAGAGAGACTAGTATGAAGGTTCAAAATAAACTTTATTGATACAATAAAAGAAGGCAGAGGTCATCATACTTGGCATGTGCTTAGTTTGCAATGGACCACACTCGAGATAGAGACGCAGTGTTTCCCCTAGAAAAACTTTCACGCCTGGAGGGATTTTTAAACGTACCCCGACCGAAACGGTGGGGGCCGTCGCTGGCGACGCTAAACTTTTAGCTAACCTGTTCGCATCTATGTTCGCAATGACATCCCAAGTATCATCATACTATTATGGGATGCGATGCGAACAGTTGTATTATGGGATGTGCGTTTCTCAGGCAACGACACACGTTGACACGTTTTGGAACAGCGCTGCATGCTGGCACAATGCTCCTAAAATCAAAATGCTTATTGTTTTCAATGATTTGACATCTTCTATTACTGTCAACACTAGTATTGTTGTATTGTAATAATATGCCATAATGGTGTATTGAAATTTCGGGGAGAGCAGAAATTATTTTGTAATTTGTAATACTGTAGCTATACTGTCCATAGAGGACTTCATTGACTCTCTCTTACTGTAGCTATACTGTCCATAGAGGACTTCATTGACTCTGTCTTACTGTAGCTATACTGTCCATAGAGGACTTCATTGACTCTGTCTTACTGTAGCTATACTGTCCATAGAGGACTTCATTGACTCTGTCTTACTGTAGCTATACTGTCCATAGAGGACTTCATTGACTCTGTCTTACTGTAGCTATACTGTCCATAGAGGACTTCATTGACTCTGTCTTACTGTAGCTATACTGTCCATAGAGGACTTCATTGACTCTGTCTAACTGTAGCTATACTGTCCATAGAGGACTTCATTGACTTCGCCGGGCATTAAAATCAAAATCCTGATGGTGATGATGATGTTGAGACATGTTTAGCATTTTGTGAATGGAGATTTTGCCTTTTTAGACCATGATTGGAATTTGCAGATGTAGGCTAATATATTCAAATTGTATGATGTAAATATTTTAAATTATAATTAGCAATATCAATACTTGCAATAATTAGGGTTGGCACGATGGACGGGGGGACGTGCGGGCGGGTGTTAAACAAGCGCACCCTATCCCCAGTTCAGAGAAGCAGTAGAGTGGAGAGGAGGGGGAGGGGAGAATAAGCAGAAGGCGGTTGTGTTGTGAAAATGTTAAGACAAAGAAGAAACGTCACGTTCTTTCCTGTTCTCCACCCAAAGTGAGTACAAGTCTTCAACTGTGAATTCAACTCGCTCCATTACATAGGCTGCTGTGTTTCTATCTCGACACTTGAGCCCACACGAATCTAACGTTAGCCGCCAGTAATTCTGTCCGTTTTCTGCCATCTAGTTACAGTAAATTCACCACACACACGTTGTCGGTCAGGATCTGTAACGTTAACGCTATTAGTTTTGCGCCTTTCAATATAGCCCACTGTGCTGTTGTTGAGCCCGCTGGTAGTGGTCTCTGACGACGTGTAGAGCTCAGCCGTCCTGTTGTAAATGTGAACGTCACATTGCAGCAGCGGCGACGATCTGGGAACCCAGAGTCTTATTTTTATTTGAAAAATAGACCTGGAATTCCTCATTCAGTATGAAAATGTAAAGTATCCTCTCTCTAAAAGTGATGTCACTTTGTCAACCAAGGAGTGAAGTTACATCTGGAAGTTACACTCTATTCCTTAACCAGTACTGACAGGTGGGGGCGGCACGGTGGGGCAGTGGCAGCGCCGTCGCCTCACAGCAAGAAGGTCATGGGTTCGATTCCCGCCTGGGACGCCGTGGGCGGCTGAGGGTGTGTCCCCATCCCCATGTACCCAGTGCCCACGGGCCAGGTGGGGGTCGTCAAAAGGGGCCTTTCTGTGTGGAGTTTGCATGTTCTCCTCGTGCTCCGCCCTGGGGTCTCCTCCAAATAAGACCCCCCCCCCCCCCCCCCCCCCAAAGAAAATACATGCAAAAAAAAAAAGTACTGACATTTAGTGTAACCTTGTGCGATTTAATATTTTGTCTGTAAACTTGAGGTACAAAGGTGCATTGTGACTGACGTTGACCTCCTCTGCCTTGTGCCAGACCCTTGTGGTGTGCTGTAGCATTTTCACCTGCTGCTGCTGTTTCTGCTGCTGCTGCTTCTGCTGCGGGAAGTGCAAGACTCCAGACGACGACGTGGACGGCTTCTACATGGACCCCAACGACCTGGAGGCACAGGTCAGATCTGACAACGGTGAGTGAGGGTCGTCACTCTGACCACGACCTGGAGGCACAGATCAGAACCATAGACGTGAATAATATGGACGTAGCTACAGTATCCCATTAAATTTAGTTTTCCCGGCGCAGTTCAAACGGTGGGTGTCACCATCTTGATTTTTCGTCAGCAGAGTGGGGAGGGAATGGGTCGAGTCCTTCCGCACCTCACGTGAGATGGGAGTTTCCCCAGAGCCGCAGCTCCGCCTGCTATTGGTCCGTGATCGGCAAGCTGCGCGATCACTGGACAGGCGATCTGTCAATCACCCCCTGGGGGTTTCCTTCATATAGGAACCCCTTCACCTAAACATGCAATATCCTGGTCGCTGAAGTGGTTCCTCCTCTGGTCGTTAGGGGCGCCTGTTCGGAGGGAGGGGAACTCGTGTTGGAATATAGCGTGATCCTCCCACGTGCTATGTCCTACCGGTGAAGCTTCCCCTGTCAGGTGAAAAGAAGCGGCTGGCTAACTGCCCATGTCTCGGAGGAAGCATGGAGCCAGTTTCGGCTCTCCCCAGATCGGCAGAGGGTGGAGCAGCAACCAGGATAGATAAATAAATTAAAATTAGCACTAATGGGGGATAAAAATGGGATAAAAAATCAGGGAAACCTATTAAAAGAAAGAAAAGTATTCTGTAATAGATACCAAGATGGCTGCTCTGTGATGCTTAAAGGAAAGCAAAAAGACGACCGAAGAAAAGATGTAACGCAGGTGATGACATAGATATATATAAAGGCTAGATGGCTTAAGGCGGACTCACCAGCGTCGTTGAACGGCCGCCATCTTGCTACAGTGCCTTTCTGGTACGTTCTATGGTAGCTGGTGACCTGCACAGACAAAAATACTCATAACTCGCTGAAATCTTGACGGATTTACAAACGGTTTGGTTTATTACAAGCATATTCCGTTCCCGAGATACGACCAAAAAAAACAAACAAACACTAAAAACACTATTTTTTTGATGGGCTCCAAATTACACCAAAATTAAACCGAAGCATCTATGCCATGAGAGGGATTCAGGCACAAAGTTTCATGCAGTTTCATCCATTTCCCTAGGAGTTATGATCATCTGATGTTGCCATACTAACCCAACAACAGATGCTCATAACTCCTAGTAGCTCCCTGTAGCAAGATGGCCGCCATGCGACGACGTCGCTCTCCATTGGCCGGCAGCGCGGGTAAGCTATCTAGCCTTTATATATATCTATGGGTGATGAGTCCAGCTTCCTCTGGACGGAGCACTGCTGCTCACTGCTGTTGACAGTAGGATTAGGTCGTCCGCAGACGGGCCCAACTGCATTTTTCTCCATAGTTCGTCTTTACAAATGCTATGAGGACTGAGGGACGCCACTCCTCTGAGCAAGTAAGAGACACTTTGTCTTTCCACATGTTTTGAGTGGAGAAGTCCACCACACCCGACACCAGAACGCCATTTTGAAAAACCGGCTGAATCTACAGCAATTTGGCATTTTGTCCCGCCATGGATTTGACAAGCTTATAAAAAAAATGAACATTTCCTCGTCTGTCCGTCTGTCTGTCAGAGGCTGTAGATCAGTGATACTCAACTTGCGGCCCGGGGGGCCAGATGCGGCCCGCGATAGGTTGCCAAGTGGCCCCCCAACCATTTTCTAATTCACAATGAAAACTAACGTTAAATAAAGTTTGACTGAGCTCCAGCTAAATTGTCAAATATTGCGAAATATTGCCTGCCGCCTACTCACCAACCAGGCACTTATATGTACTTAACTAACTTTACTTAACCTAACTATCCTGTGTGCACAAAATTGTCAGACTAAACTCCGACTGACACCCCAAAAACCTACAATCTGGTACAGAAAGAAATATATTATTGTTTTGTTTATTAACTGGCCCCTGGCACTCCTGTCATTTTGCAAAAGCGGCCCCCGGGCAAAGCAAGGTACTGCAGGCGAGCACGCGGTACTGCAGGCGAGCACGCGGCACGCTGAACACGCGACGCGGCACGCTAGAAATGTGCAGGCAATATTTCTAGTCTGAATGAGAATGGGTTCTATGGGTACCCACAAGTCTCTCTTTTACGGACATGCCGACTTTATGCTAATCTCATGCAGTTTTTGGCTTTTTATGTTATTTTTATTTTTTGACAATAAACCCAGCAAATTAATCAAATTACTGTTAACCAGATAAAAGAGTAGTGTTTTTATAAAAAAAAAATAATAATAATAATAATTTAGATTTAGAATATAAAGTGTCTATAAAATAGCAATAAGTGACCCGCTCTATCAAAACGAGTCGGATGTCGCAACCCGCCCTTTGTCTAGAGAGGCGGTTTTATGAGAAAATATTGATGTTGGCTGTTTTCGGGTTTCACCTGATTTTAGTCAAATAAAGCCGTGGCTGCCTGCCAGCAATGTTTATTCTTCTTTCCTTTAAAGATTTTTTATTTCATTTTTTATTTTTTCAAGTAGAGCTTAAAAGAGCCACAACTACCCATAAATGAGCCGCATGTGGCCCCTAGAGCCTCGGGTTGAGTATCACTGGATTATAGAAATCAAACTCCTGATTCTCTTACCAACTTTGTATCTTAATAAAATCATATTGCGTTGAAAAGTCCTAAGAAGTTCAAATGTACACATCTCTTTTCCAGGTGCTGAGTCAAAAAAGTGACTTCATGAGAATCCCATTGAAAAGTCCTAGACATTTATTTTTCTTTAAGATATTAAATTGATAATTGGCTCTTGATTGCACTTGTCTTCGGACATGGCCTGAGACTTGGTCACACCTCTCTCCCTATGAGGCCGTTTACACCTGGCACTAACATGTGTTTTCTGTGATCAGATTGCAATCTGAATCGGATAGTGTGTGACCACTTGAAAGTACAGGTGTAAACGCCCCCAAGACACACTGTAGACGGATTGCGATCTGATTGTCCAAACCACCTCCGGAGGTGGTCAGGGACGCATTCTGACCACATTGAACACAAGTGTAAAAGCAGTGTGTCCTCTCAATCTGCATACAGCAACTGTATGCGGATTGAGAGGATACTCGTTTTGGGTGATCAGATTGCAATCTGATCAGATTGCTATCTGATCACCCAAAACACCTGCTAACCCCAGGTGTAAATGAAGTCAGGCTAATGTGGTCAAGCATTATCCGATTGCAATCTGGTCACAGAAAATGCATGTTAGTGCCAGGTGTAAATGGCCTCTATTATACGGCAGCCTAATCTAGGCTACATTTGAGTCAAGAAGTGACTACTTGACCTGGGATATTGAGTTCTGTGTTTGTGAGTTGTTTGCTTTGTTGGTAAGTAAGTACCATGGGGTTTGCTCAGTGTGTCATCTTGTTTCACCACAGGTGAGGATGTAATAGTTATTGAGCCGAGCCCTAGCGCCGCCACCGCCCCTGCAGGTGAAGTTCGTGATTGCAGCTCGTTGTCCTGACTCTACGCTGCGACTTGACATAACCGGCTTGTTTCACTTTGGCACAACATCCTCACTTTTTTTAGCTGCCACAGCTTTTTTGTAGGAGTTCATGATTGGCCAACCTCCAATAGAGAGCCAAAGTGAACGTCACTTCCTGCTTTTCTCCCTGTACCGGTGTGGAAAAAATTAGAATGGTGGTGAACAGAGCGATACGCTACTTTTTTTTTTTTTTTTTTTTCTTTCAACACTTTATCATTTTTCAGTTTACAGGTATAGAATCCCCCCCTCCCACCCCAAGGCCTTGGTGGGGTGAATACAAAAAGAAAAAAAAGGAAAAATCGATACGCTACCTTTTTGATCCCGTTTGAATTGTGCCACGGGAGTAACACACGTCATGTTTGTCAATGTAAAATATAACCGCAAGTCAAGAAAGTCGCAGTTTGTCGTAAACAAACCTGTGGCGCTATAAGTTATGAATCAGAACGTCTACACACAACCAGTGTGACGTCTCTCCCGCCGGTTCATGTTGTTGATGGTGTGACGTATAATGTGCGACACGAGAGATGACGTCATGAGAGATTGACAAAACTAAATCTTACGTTTCAGTTTCAGGACAACCTGCGACTTTCTTGACATGCATAGTTCTCTTTTTAAATTGACAACATCCGTGGCACAATTCAAACGGGATTTCGTTCACCACCATTCATATATTTTCAGATGCTGGTACACCGAGAAAGGCAGGAAGTGACGTTTACTTTAGCTCTCTGTACCAATTACACAAGTAAATGTACTGGCTTACAGTTCATCATTGTTCAGCCAGGTGTGAAAGATCCCTGCGTTTTGTGGAGCCTGCAGGTGCTATGAAGTGAAATCTTGCTACCAAAGTGAAATATTGATTCAAGGCTTTTATTGTGCTACTTTGTAAACAATACAACAACAACAATACTGTCTGTCTGTCTGTGGGTCTGTGTTAACATTTGCTCTGTTCTTGATTTGTTCATGCTTCCTCGTGACTTCTAATGTCCCATATCATCTGCTGTATTAACAACGTTACAAGCTTGTGGCGTCAATGTGTTATAACCACGCTAATATTAGATTCAGCATCAAGTAATCCTGTTGTCTTAACTGAGATTAATCGTTGCTATAGATATGAAAACTAACATGGGTTTGAATATCATGCAGTATATCTCCCTTTGAAATTGAGCTTGGTTACAATTGGACAAAAACTAACACGAACCTTTTGCTGATTTTCCTGAGGATTTAATTGAAATCAACATTCCACGTAGTTTTAACACGGGGGTTATTTGGCACTTGACCACCATGAAAAACGGGCCGGTTGCACAAGATACCTTAAAGTCAGGATCCATAAGATTTCAGTTTTGTTAGTTTGTTCTCTTGGGTGACACCTATTGGCAATGCATGGTAATTGCAGGTCAGATCCAAACTGTGTTATTATTATGTGACATTACTCAGTTTTGAACCAGCCATAATGCTAGTAGAGACCAGGAAAAAAGTAGCTTGTTATCCTACTTCACACAAGAGTTGTCAGGAACCTACAGTAACCTACAGAGTGAGTCTTATTGTGTTAGCTCCGCCCACCCTGTGAACCTACAGTAACCTGCAGAGTGAGTCTATTGTGTTAGCTCCGCCCACCCTGTGAACCTACAGTAACCTACAGAGTGAGTCTATTGTGTTAGCTCCGCCCACCCTGTGAACCTACAGTAACCTACAGAGTGAGTCTATTGTGTTAGCTCCACCCACCCTGTGAACCTACAGTAACCTACAGAGTGAGTCTATTGTGTTAGCTCCACCCACCCTGTGAACCTACAGTAACCTACAGAGTGAGTCTATTGTGTTAGCTCCTCCCATCCTGTGAACCTACAGTAAACTACAGAGTGAGTCTATTGTGTTAGCTCCGCCCACCCTGTGAACCTACAGTAACCTACAGAGTGAGTCTGTTGTGTTAGCTCCGCCCACCCTGTGTCACCACAGACACCCAGTTCATAAATGCTGCAATACTGAAAATGCAAAAGCTTCCATCAATGGGCCATAGGCTCAATCACCATTGTGTTAAGTCACTATCAGATAGAGAGTGACTTAACAGACATTTATTTAGATGAAAATCTTCCATATTATCACATTTAAGTTCTCCTTAAAGTCTGAGTTAAGGTTTCCATCAAATAAAATCGCTTGCACAAAACGCCCTAAGTCTTCTCCTTAAGGTGAAACATTGTAAGGAAACAGGAAAAGATTTAAGGGTGTTTTGTGCAACCGATTTTATTTTATGGGAACCTTAACTCGGAGTTTAAGGAAAATCTTATCTCAAGGGGTTTTGTGCAACCGGCCCCTGAATATAACCTACTCACCAAGATCAGATGCAGCAGCACAGCTTTGTAGCGTTTTGAGTGTTTGAGTGTTTTTTCACGAGGCCATGGAAAAGAGCCCGAAGACTTACATTTAACACATTTGTGAACCGATTCAACAGCAGATCCCACTTTTAAGACGACGAAGCAGTCGTCATTTTGCATTTTCTATTCTTGGTTTACATAAAAAATTTGTATTCAGAAATAAAAGCCTAACAAAAGGGAACGATCTCTCCTAAATTGCATCTCTCCGCTGTGTTCTTTCAATCAATGAAATGCTAATGCCAAATCTCAGCCTCCTGGGGCGAAAACTGAGGGTGGTCAACTTTTTGTCGACCGATCGAGGGAGCCGGATCGCAGGTGAAAATAATAATAATAATAATAATAATAATAATGATTGGATTTATATAGCGCCTTTCCAAGTGCTCAAAGCGCTTCACAGAATCATTATTCGTTCACACCATTCGTACCGGTGGTTCGAAAGCGTGGCAGCCACACATCGGCGCTCAACGGCCCCTCCGACCACCATCATTCATGTCTACATTCATACCAATCATACGAGGCAAGGAGGGTTAAGTGTCTTGCCCAAGGACACAACGACAGCAGCTGGGAGGGAGCGGGGATCGAACCGCCAACCCTTGCGTCATTGGCCGACCCGCTCTACCTCCTGAGCTAAAGCCGCCCCAAAATCTCAGTAGCAGCAGGATCTGTTGTTGAATCTGTTCACAAACGTGTAACATGCAAGTTTCCAGGTTGTTTTTGTGGCTCCTAGAATTGGACGGCACGTAACGATCCAAACGCAACAAACTCTTCCCCGGCCGCATCCACCCCACCCCCCCATGTTTGAAACAAAGTGGAATATTGCTTGAAGAAGTTTTAGGAAGTGTGTTGGAAACTTAAACTGTTCTGTGTTTCGCCACCATGCAGGTGACAACGAGCCAATCATGCTCCAGCCCCATGCGACCAACGGCAGCCCGGGGCCCGGCCGGTGAGCGGAGGTATCGCAGCCCGGGGCCCGGCCGGTGAGCGGAGGTATCGCAGCCCGGGGCCCGGCCGGTGAGCGGAGGTATCGCAGCCCGGGGCCCGGCCGGTGAGCTGGGGTATCGCAGTCCGAAAGTTGCTGGTCTCGACTGTAAATGCGCTTCCTGTTGAATGTGGTCGGACCCCCCCCAAAAAACAACAACAACAACAACAACAGACAAACAAAAAAACGTACTGCGGTTGACAAACTTGTCATAGAGGGGGGGATTTGTTTACAGGAATCTAACACCTATTTGATTGTGTCATCATCATTGCTTGATAGTGCCAATTTTTCTTTCCTAATGGTTAGGGCTTGTGGTTGCTTTCATCCAATCACACATATTTATTTTTTAAACGTTTTATTTCTTTTCACTTATGGGCAAAATCCGCCCTGCCGTGACGAATCGTGACAAATAGCCTGGTTGAATAAATACAGATGAACGCCTGTGATGAGTTCTTGAATGCTCCATCTTCACGTGCACTTTAACGTATCTCGAAGGCAACATATGGATTGATGGTGCAGGTTTGATGAAAATGATGTGCACATCCATAGAGGCCATTTACACCTGGCACCAACGTGTGTGTTTTCTGCGATCCGATTGCAGTCGGATAGTGCTTGACCACATTAACCTGATCTCATTTACACCTGGTATTAATATGCGTCTCCAGTGTCCACATTGAGATCCGATTGCGATCGGTTCAGGCAAGCTCAATAGAGTCGAGCGGGCGACAGAAAAACAGTTGTTGTATTATGCGGAGTGAGAGGATGCGTTGCATTTCCACTTGTGTTCAATGTGGCCACAATGCGTCCCTGACCACCTCCGGTCAGATTCGGCCCGATCAGATCGCAATCCGTCCTCAGTGCCATCTTGGGGCCGTTTGCACCTGTACTTTCAAGTGGTCTAGCAAACACGCATGTTAGTGCCAGGTGTAAACAGCCTCATAGTTTCCAATCTAAACCACATTGTTCGATCATCGATATAGAAATGCGTATATGCTGAAATTAGCTAGTGTTTTATGATGTTTACCTCCTTTGCATATTTTTCTGCATCCACTTTCAACAGCGTGATGAGAATTCATAATAACGTAATACTAACGGGCATTAGGAGAGACTGGTGCCATCGCTACATGGCCCATCGTTTGTATCTCATAGTCTTAACAGGTTATTAAAAGCTAACTTCTTCTGACACTTGACACTAAAGACTGTTGGGTTTGGGACCGTTGACAGCAATGTTAAAAAGGTTTTTTTTTGTTATCTCTGATCACTGCGATCACTTATTTTGTGTTTCAAGGTGTTCACTTTCTGTGTTTGTTGGTAGACGACTTGGCGCGTATAACAACGTGCTAACTGGCTAACTTATTTATTAAGCCTTTAGCTCGGAGGGAGCGTAGGCCTTTGACAAAATGTCCTCCACCTCACTGGGGTTGTTTGTGGCAGGTGGCCCACACGGTGTACGTTGAAAGACTAAATAAGTGATCACATGAAAATTAGCTTTTTAACATTTTTGCCAATAGAGCTCAGCAGTCACGCGTCACATTTCTTGCCCCGGAAGGGAGTTTCCCATTTCATTTTCTCCATAAGACATTTCAAAAAACCTTTTATATAATGAGTTTTAATGAGCAAAAATAAAAGATAGACTCACGGTGTGGCTTGGTTCTAGTCTTAAAACTCGTTCTATACGGATTTTTCGAAATGTCTATGGAGAAAGTGAATGGGAAACTCACTTCCGGGGCAAGAGATGTCACGTGACTGTTCAGCTCTATGGTGAGAGCTACTGCAGAAGTAGGGCAGCCATGTTTGTGAACAGGCCCTACTGTAGAATAACACATAACAATAATGGAAACTTTGTTCTGTATGAACTTTATTGTCATAATGCATGCCGATTAGCTATTTGACGTGGTAGTGGGGCTGAAATGTGTCAAGATGATATATTATTGCATTGGCTGTGTAACTGCAGTCTTGTCAAATCACGGTAAATGTGGGAATTGTATTTTTATATGCATTCAGAGATATATTTTTGATTGGAAATTTTACTACAAATAGTCTGTTTGGCATATAGGAAGATGCAGCCTTAAGTTGTGGCTGTTTTCAGTTTTTCTCTGCTGTGTTTAGAAATGTTGATTGTTTGCTTTCCAAATGCATGTGATCTCTGCACAGACTTCCATCAAATTGTATTTGCTCATAATAATTATTACAGTTTGTTTGGTTCTTGCAATACTGGATTGGAGAGTTAGTTTCTTGTCATTTTCTGTGACTGATATTGCACTTGAGATCAGAATTGTTCTGATGGAGCAAACCTCACCCATCTGGAACTTCAAACAGATTAAAGAATAATTTGTAAATACTATTATTAGTTTTATTTTATTTTTTCTGATTTCCTCCTATTTCCCCCCCCCAATTGTACTTGGCCAATTCCCCCCCCTGCTGCCCCGGTCGCTGCTCCACCCTCTGCCGATCTGGGGAGAGCCATAGACTAGCACCACGCTTCCTCGGACACATGCACAGTTTCCAGCCGCTGCTTTTCACCTGAAAGCGGGGAGCTTCACCGCTAGGACGTAGCGCATGGGAGGATCACACCATTTCCACCAGTTCCCTTCCACCCTGACCAGGCCCCCCGACTGACCAGATGAGGCACTAGTGCAGCGACCAGGACACGTACTGTACCCTCAACTCGGCTTCCCACCCGCAGACGCAGCCAACCGTGCCTGTATGGACGCCCAAACAAGCCGGGGGTAACACGGGGGCGCGAACCTGCGACCCTTGTGTTGGTAGGCAGGGAATCTTATCGTTACACTACCCGCACACCTATTATACTATTAGGTTTGCACTGGACTGAAACTCTCATACAATACTCAACATGTTTTAATTGACTGGATTGTATAATAACTGTATTAAGTGCCAGTGAATACATTTAATTGGTATAAGTAACGTTTTTAGTCTTTGGATCAAATGTTTAAATGAATAACAACAATCCCTTTTCTCTTGAGTTATTCCGAACATTCCCAGCTATCTTTCATCCTTTCTAACCTGTCAGTTCTTCCAATTTGGTACTACTGTAAAATGTATGATCAAATAAACTTTAGATAATGTTGTAAATGCGGTGGTCTCATAAGTTGCCTTCTTACTAAATTAAGTTTAAATTTGATTATATATCGTTCTCTAGCCTATATGCCATCTGGGAAATAATTTACAAATGATATTTTAGAGTTGTGAATTTGTGACGCCCCTTACAGACTCCGCCCCTTACAGATAGTATCAGCGTTGCCTCTGTGCACCTGTCTGTCACACGAGGTGGCAGGTTGTTGAGCCTCGGTTTGCTGCTGCTGCTGAGCATAAAGTGACTTTACTGAAGTAGTGGACTCCATGGAAAGGAAAGGGATATCCCCATGATGCTATGAAGGCCCTCGAACTATCTACAGACTCTGAGAAACAACATCTGATTGAGGACCATACTGAGGAGGACCACATTTCCTCACCTTGTTCAGAGCCTCTAGTGTGGTATGTCTTCTTCATGGTCTGTGTTTTTGCGGTCTTGTGCTCATTCTGCACGAGTTAATTTCATTCGGGCTGGGCGATATGGACACCAAATGTGGACAAAATCATCGCAGTATTATTTTGGCTGAATGGCGATCACAACATCTGTATTTTCTTACGAAGTGGGCACAATGTGCAGGTGTAAGTCAAAGCCACGTCACGTGTGAGATGTCACACGCATCTTTACTAAAACAAGACTGTAGGCTACTTGACCAAATAGGATTTTGCGACAATATTACTACAATATTGTCGCAAAATCGTACTACTACTAGTAGGGATGACTATTCCAAGTCCTTTCATGAAATAATTTATTTAAACAATGCGATTTTTAAATAATCACCAGTAATGTGGATATATAATAATGACTAAGTGGCTAAAAAGAATAGAACATCTAGAAACACGTCTGGTAAGTTCAGAAAAGTACATCGCTTTACTGTAACGCAGCCTTTGAAACCAGGAAAAGACAACACAGCCATCACAATATTAGTCTCGTATCATGTCCATATAATATAGATATATTGCCCTATTTTCATTTTTTATTTTAAATGATTTGCTGTGTATCACACATGTGTACATTTTGGAGATATGCAATCGTTTCTGCGCGACTGAAAAATCCTTCGTTCTCTTAATTGTGTCAGGAGGACATATGACGCTGTGCCGGAGGGTACATCTTGCGCCTCGGCAGCAGAGTTTGGTGAAGTGGGGTGCGCTGTTGACGGACACTGCCATGATGAGGGGGACGCAGTGTCGTGGTCCCACCGTGAAGGGAGGCGCCTGGCCAGAAGGAAACTGCTCATCGCCTGCACTGTCAGCCTGCTCTTCATGATAGGAGAGGTCATTGGTAAGATCAACGTTATTTTTTTGGTTTTTGGTTTCACTCACTATTATGCTTGCCCTCCACAGCTGCATCCATAACTGTAGGCCAGTTGCATAGAGAGCCAAAGTGAACGTCACTTCCTGCTTCAGCACTGTACCAGAGATTTTCAGCCGCCAGTTATTTTCCCATAGACATTTTTTGTTAAATGCTTATAAAATAGTTTTACTTGTTCAAACCAAACGGTTCAGCTATATTTAGAAACAGGAGAGATCGCATAAACTTTCACTCAGACCAAAACGTAAAAAAAAAAAATCAGATTTAACACATTCACTGCCAGACGTTTTTTTTTTTACTGTAGTTAGCTTCTGCCAGAGGGGTTTTTTGAGGATTCTGGCTCATCTTTCAAGACCCGAGGATTCTTTTCTGCTAAGATTTTGTGAACACACAATATCTCAAAAGAACTAATAGAATGTGTGCTTTCTCTGTCTAAAAGAGTTAGTTTGTAGAGTTAGTAGTTATGTAAGCATTAGCAGTTGAATACAGCATGGTTTCAGCGTCAGAAAAAATATTCAGAGATAAACGGCTTTTTGTGAAATTCGATAGAACAGTCACTTTAACCATTCATTTTTGGCTCTCTCTCTCTCTCCCTCCCCCTCTCGCTCTCTCTCTCTCTCTCTCTCCCTCCCTCTCGCTCTCCCTCCCTCTCTCTCTCTCTCTCTCTCTCTCCCTCCCTCTCGCTCTCCCTCCCTCTCTCTCTCTCTCCCTCCCTCTCGGGAGGGAGACGCACTAGGTTTAATCCTAGTGAGAGGGGGAGAGGGAGAGAGAGAGAGAGAGAGAGCGAGAGAGAGAGAGAGAGAGAGGGAGAGAGCGAGAGGGAGAGTTGCTTCAACTCCTCCCTCCGTGGGCGTTCTTCTTGGCTGCAGCGGCCGTCACAAGCTTGTCACCAGTCAGTGCTTTGCTGCTGTCCTGTGCCTGTCTGCACGGCCGCTGTTTGAGGAAGTCGGGATGGACTCGCTCGCTTCTTGGAGTTTTGGTTGAGAGAAGCTTTTGCGATTCTGGTCATATTTATGCTGCGTGTTTCAAAGTGTATTCCACCTGTAATCTATTATGTAAATTTGCAATCCCGCATCGCCAGCAATCAGCGCGAAAACGAAAGCGTTTTCCCCCATCCATTTTCATGAGAATGGCTGGGGTGAGAATGGCGTGACAAGTTAAAAAAATGCTTGCCTTCCTCTAGTCAGGAGAGCACTGTTGCCACTTAGTGGGTCGGTGGAATGGGTTGTAAACGTTCGGTGGCTCCAATAATTATATAAGAGATGTAAAAGGGTTAGATGCACATCCCACGGTCAAAAAAAAAAAATCATTTTTTTGACGACTCAACTCGTCGTTGGCAGTGAACAGCTGGATTGTGTTTGACGACTCAACTCGTTCTTGGCAATTAACGTGTTAAAGATACAAAAAATTAAAAAAAAAAATTAAAGTTTTGGTCCGAGTAAAATGTTCTATGGTCTCTCCCGATTCTAAATATAGCTCAACGTTTGGTTTGAACAAGTACAACTATTTTTTAGAAGCATTTTACGAAATGTCTATGGGAAAATAATCTCTGGTACAGTGCTGAAGCAGGAAGTGACGTTCACTTTGGCTCTCTATATCGAGGACCCCTTTATGTATTTAATTTAGTACACATTAGGGCCATGGACCCCTTTTTCATGAGATTTTGTATCTCGACCCAAATCTGAGAAGAATTGTTATTGTTAGAGTTCGTTTTTTGTCCCCTTCCCAGCATTCTGTCACTCTGCATTGTAGAGAGAGCAGCTTCTTGTAAAATAAATAATGATGACATTTAACACTTTGTCAGGAAGTGGCTAGCCCCTTCTACAGCTTTTCATAGTGACAGGAAACCATCATCTGGGGTGGGCGTTTCAAGTGAAAAACAGTTTCAGAAACAGGAAACTAGTAGTGTCGAGGTAAAAGCACTCGCCTAGCGCCGCGGAGACCCGGGTTCAATTCCCGGCAGCGGTACTTCCAGCTTGGTCAGATTGTTTCCTACCCACAGACAAAATTGGCCGTGTCTGCGGGTGGGGGATTGGGAAGCCGGTGGGGGTATGAGTTCTGGTCGCTGCACTAGCGCCTCCTCTGGTTGGTATGGGCGTCTGTTTGGGGGGGGAGGGGGAACTGGCATGATCCTCCCGAGCGCTAGCCTACGTCCCGCCGGTGAAACTCATCGCTGTCCTGGTAAAAAGAAGCGGCTGGCGACTCCACGTGTATCGGAGGTTGCTAGTTAGTCCAAGGGTTCCCAAAATGCTCAACCTGGTGTCCCTGGGGGGTCCCGATCCCCACTTTGGGAACCACTGTGCTGCTAGTCTACGGCTCTCCCCAGATCAGCAGAGGGGGTGGAGCTCTCCCCAGATCAGCAGAGGGGGTGGAGCAACGAACGCGACAGCAGGGGGAATTGACCAAGTACAATTAGGAGAAAACGCAAGAAAAATCCCCGGGGGGGGGGGGGGGGGGGGGGGGGCGGAGTCTACAAAATCAGTGTGTGTCTGTCTCTTGTGTCTGTGTTTGTGTGTGCATGTGTGTGCCTGTCTGTCTCTTGTGTGTGTGAGTGCGTGCACGTGTGTGTCTCTGTGTGTGTGTGTGTGTGTGTGTGTGTGTGTGTGTGCATCACTGAAGATGTCACAATGCCTCTGACATCACTGATGATGTCACAATTTATGACATCACTGATGACATCACTGGGACTTTGTTTGTGTGTGTGTGTGTGTGAGTCAGAGTGGATTTATGACATCACTGATGATGTCATCAGTGGGACAGACGGAGAACAAAACACTGCATGCAGGGAAAATGAAAGACGTGCTAAAATGTAAGATGTATTTCTCCTCGTCAGAAGTTCAGGTCCCAGATACTCCTGATTTTTCCATATTGTGGGTATAGGGATATTTACTGTACATGTCAGTTGACTGCCGTGCCCCAGCTCAGTTTAGATACCTGGGAATTTCAGGAACCGGAAATGTCCACACACTTTGTACGGCAGATTGAAATGCTGTTTATAATTTCAATGATAAGCAATAAACAGTATTTGTTGATGTATATTTAAATTGTCTGTTTGCCTTCATGAGTTCAAACAGTCAACATCTCCTCATTCCGAAAGAATGGAAGTCCCCCTCTTCACCTTCTTTCCAACTGTGGTTGAGCTCTGTTATTATAAGGATGGAGAGGCTCAGATCCCTGAGAACCATGTCACTTAAAAAGTTCCTAACTAATCTATCCTACCTCCACGAGGTTAGGGGCGGTGGGTGACTTGCCCAGCTGGTTTCTGTTGGACGCCTTTCGTGGGAACCCCATGTGCGACATCTCTTACAAGTATATTACGCACCCTACATGGATGGTAGCACCACATTATAATAACTGTCGATATATGTTTTTCTTAAAGGAAATTGTCGGGAAGCGCCCGCTGGTATTCTTGAACGCACACACAGTCTCGGGGGTTTTGCAGCGCAGCGAGGTTCGGAATGTTTCAAGACACGTTGTGTTTGTTGAACTGATCATCAGCCGTCATGGCCGGTCACCTATCTAAATATCAGCGGACATGGCGCTCACCTATCTAAACACATCTTGCTCAGTTTGGCCGGAGAGGTGTTGGCTATGCATTTTCCGTGTGTATCCTGCATCCGTTTGGAGCGTCGGTCGTGCACGTCCTGTCCAAAGCGCTATGCATACACTCCAAAGGATCCCGATCGACTGGTTCAGTAGATTCAGAATCACAATCAGAAAACACTTTATTTGCCAAATGCATCATCACGAGGACACACAGGAAGTAGTTCAGCTCAACATGATAACAAACACAGACACAGGACACAAGTCAAGACACACTCAGGCCATGATAGAACCCCTACACCACATGATAGAACCCCTACACCACATGATAGAACCCGGCTACAGCACATGATAGAACCCCTACACCACATGATAGAACCCCTACACCACATGATAGAACCCGGCTACAGCACATGATAGAACCCCTACACCACATGATAGAACCCCTACACCACATGATAGAACCCGGCTACAGCACATGATAGAACCCCTACACCACATGATAGAACCCGGCTACAGCACATGATAGAAGCCCTACACCACATGATAGAACCCCTACACCACATGATAGAACCCGGCTACAGCACATGATAGAACCCCTACAGCACATGATAGAACCCCTACACCACATGATAGAACCCCTACACCACATGATAGAACCCCTACACCACATGATAGAACCCCTACACCACATGATAGAACCCGGCTACAGCACATGATAGAACCCCTACACCACATGATAGAACCCGGCTACAGCACATGATAGAAGCCCTACACCACATGATAGAACCCCTACACCACATGATAGAACCCGGCTACAGCACATGATAGAACCCCTACACCACATGATAGAACCCCTACACCACATGATAGAACCCCTACACCACATGATAGAACCCCTACACCACATGATAGAACCCCTACACCACATGATAGAACCCCTACACCACATGATAGAACCCCTACACCACATGATAGAACCCGGCTACAGCACATGATAGAACCCCTACACCACATGATAGAACCCCTACACCACATGATAGAACCCCTACACCACATGATAGAACCCCTACACCACATGATAGAACCCCTACACCTCCTACACCACATGATAGAACCCCTACACCACATGATAGAACCCCTACACCACACGATAGAACCCCTACACCACACGATAGAACCCCTACACCACATGATAGAACCCCTACACCACATGATAGAACCCCTACACCACATGATAGAACCCCTACACCCCCTACACCACATGATAGAACCCCTACACCACATGATAGAACCCCTACACCACACGATAGAACCCCTACACCACATGATAGAACCCCTACACCACATGATAGAACCCCTACACCACATGATAGAACCCCTACACCACATGATAGAACCCCTACACCACCTGTGTCAAACTCAAGGCCCGGGGGCCAGATCCGGCCCGGCACCTCATTTTATGTGGCCCGCGAGAGCTAGCAAAATAATACAATTTGCGCAATACAATTCTTCGCAATATGGCTTAAAATAGCTATTGTTAAATGGAATAATAGTTGTAGGCTACTAGTTGTCTGTTTGCCATTGTTTTCTCTATAATTCTGCTTTCAGAGCTAGTTATCAAGTATTAAGTTATTACTAAAAAAATTATATATGAATATTATAACACGTAGGCTGGATACATTTATATCGTGTTACATTTACAACCGGCCCTTTGAGGGCAACCATACTGGTGAAATTGAGTTTGACACCCCTGCCAGTCAAATTGACCAAAAATATCATTTTTGAATCAAAGATACGCGTGCGATTTTGGTCCCACATTGTGAGATTTGATCACAACCTTCTGTCGTAATTTGACTTATTGAGGAGAGAAACAGCACTTTGGGGAAAAAGCTGTTCAAGTGACGTGTGGTCTTGGTTTTGATGGCACAGAACCGCCTTTCGTGAGGGGAGTTTTTTTAAGAGATGGTTTCCAGGATGAGAGGGGTCAGTGGCGATCCTCCCTGCCCTCTTCCTGACCCTGGTGTCAGACGGAGCCGAACCACACAGAGGTGGATGAAGAGACAACGCTCTGATAGAGTGGTGGCTCTATAGAACTGGGTCACGACCGGACGGGAGACGTTAAGCTTCCTTAGGTCGCTTTCACATATAAGCTGTTTAGTCCGCTTTAACCGCGCCAGAGTTTGTTTCCTCGGATAGTGCGCTTCGTTTGGGGTGGTGTGAAAGCGCAAACGAACTCTGGGGAGGAACAAACAAACAAACTCTCGTCCGCTTGAAAACGTGGGTCTCGGTTCGCTTCCAAGTGAACCCTGGCGCGGTTCGTTTGTTGTGTGAAAGCAAAACGGACTAAACACAAGAGCGCCAGTGCATCTGATGCACTCATGCAGTGCATCATGAGTAGAAGACGGAAGAAGGGAGCAAAACAAACACTGCGGCGTGCACACGTGTACAGTACCTGCGCGCCGCGTGATGTACGTCGTCATAACAACAACACATCGTTTCTCAACAGCTGGCTGGCCTACCTCCTTCGGTACGTACTGCCTCGCTCGTCTCATCTGCAGAATGAAATGTTCCAACAGCTCACTGCCTCATCTGCTGCTCATATTGGGCACATTCTTGTAAAATATTTATTTGATACCAAAGGAAAACCAGAAATCCCAATATTGCAGGTGGTGTTGCTCCATGGTTTGTGTTTTGCGGATTCACTTGTGTTGTTCAGTCAGCCCTCAGCCAGGCAAGAAGCCTGCTGGAGAGGAGAGATTTCCCTTCTCTATTCTGTCCAATAGACGAGTGACTGTTTCGGCCACGTGACTGAGTGCGTTTACATGCAGACAATAAACAGTTTATTAGCGGATTTCTGGAGTTACCTGATTATTCAAATGGTCATGTAAACAGCATACACCGATAAGCTTTATCCATTTATGGCCATTATCGGGTTATGAATAAACCGATAAACATACCTAGGTTTTTGGCCAATAACCCGTCTTTTGAGTGCATGTATACAGCGTATCAGGTTTCTCGCGCTGTGGTTGTGTTCCTGTCGTGGATAATTCTATATGATGTACATATATAATATGTCAAAATAAATAGGACACCTTCTCAGTCGCTGTGAAGATATGAATCTGTTTAATTATAACCACAGATGAGCATTTATAGTCAGCTTTGCACGCAAAGCCCAATTTCACACAATGAAAGGAAACCACACCACCTAGCTAATCGTCCCTCAGGGACCTTGTTGTTGACCACTTTTTACCTAGAAACGATTTCGCTTATTCCATGCATGAGTCCCGCCCATATCCTCAGTGCCTACTGCCCAGGTGGGGTATCTCGTCGTAAGGGCCTTTCTCTCTGTGTGGAGTTTGCATGTTCTCCCCGTGCTCCCCCAGGGGGTTCCTCCGTATATAACCCCCCCCCCACTAAAAACATGCAGAAGATCAGATCGTCATCGTCATCCGACCAGTGACGACAACATCCCAAGTTGGTCCCCAGGCGCTGTACGAGAAAGCGACCACTGCTCCTGGCCTGCCCCCCGGAGGAAAGGACATGCCTGGATGGGTTAAATGCAGAGGACACTTTTCACCGGCCACCGTCAGCATGAGTGTGTTGTGGCCGCATGCATGTGTTGTGGTGTTCGTGTGACAATAAAAAGACGGGCTTGTCCGTTACGAGAGTTTTTATACATCTGCGCATGCACTGCACATGTACAAGTTGCATGTAAAAAGTTGAATTACCGCCGCCTTCTGGAGAGAAATCCGACTAATTGCCTGAATCATGTAAACCCGGGTTTTTCCTATTGTCGGATTATTAAAGTGCATGTAAACACAGAAATCAGATTATTGCCATGAACTGATTACTCAGAGACACAGTTATCAGTTTATTGGTGTGCATGTAAACGCACTCAATGTCAATAATTAACCCAGTTAATTTGTATTGGCATCATGTTTTTCAGGTGGCTACGCTGCACACAGTCTGGCCATAATGACAGATGCAGCTCATCTTCTGACTGACTTCGGCAGCATCGCGATGAGCATCTTCTCCCTGTGGGTCTCATCCAGGCCGCACACTAAGACCATGACCTTTGGGTGGCATCGCGCAGGTTAGATCACAAAGACCTTCTAACTATCAGGTTGTTTTACTGATTTGCCCCCCAAAAAGTGTTGAATTATCCGCTTGTAAAAATAAATGCACAGGCCTTCAACACTGGAGAAGTTCTCTGTGGGTCACGACGTGTTTGTGTGTTTGCATCAGTCTGCCTTGGTATCCTTCCTTTCAAGTTTCATTATTCAGTTTTTGTATTTTGGTTGATTTAGCCAGTTTTCTAGCAGCAGATGGGACTTGAACTGATGCCAAATGACGACACGATGTTCTCACTCAATACCTGTTAGATATCATTTAGAATAGACGTTTAATATTTGAATGATCATAAAGTCGCTGAGTCTAGACTCAACAGTAAAGGTGATTGTGCATGACAAGGCTAATAACTCAGTGTCATCTTAAAGGACCTACATTATGTGACATCTTCATAGACTTGCTTTTATGGAATTGATGTTAATCTCATTAAAACCCATTTGATGTAATTGCCTTTTGCCCCATTTTCTTTTGAATGTGTTTCCTGTTTGTATTTCCTTGTATATTTTGCTATTCTTGTTTAGATGCACTCCCGTAAAGCAGATTGTAAACTCATCTGCTAATCTCTTCTTCTTCTCCTTTTTGTCGTAAACGGATAATAACTACGTCTTGTCTGTGGGTGGACTTACTGAGCTATTGTGTTAAACAGAGATTCTGGGTGTGTTGCTGTCCGTTCTGTCCATCTGGGCTGTGACCACGGTGCTGGTGTTCATGGCCGTACAGAGGGTCATCGAGGACGACTATGAGATCCAGAGTCACATCATGCTCATCACGTCTGGCTGTGCCGTGTGCGCCAACGTCCTGTGAGTTTTTATTTAAAAATTCAAAGCAACCAATCAGGGGGTGATCTAGAACCTAACTAGCCAATCACAGCATGCAACACAGGCTTTCGACACATCCTCACTCCCAACTCGTGACAAAGTGACGACAAGAAGGGTTCCTGACCGATCTGCAGTATAGAGAGCCAAAGTGAAACGTCACTTCCTGCTTTTCTCCCTGTACCAGCGCTGCAAAAAATATGAATGGCGGTGGACGGAGAATAAGGTTACTTTTTTGATCCCGTTTAAATTGTGCCACGGGGTGCCAACGCTAATTTTGTCAATTTAAAACATAACTTTGCATGTAGATGATGAGATGAACTTTATTGTCCCCGAGGGGAAATTTGTCTTGGGCAAGTAGTGCCGTACAACAGCCACATATCGCAAGTATAGAGGTTTTGACACTGTACATACAACAGACAGGGAAAAAACATATCGAGCATACAGTGTGGTCCCTTGCCAACATGCGCTTTCCACTGGGAAATTGTGCCAGCGGTGTAATATAAAAATAAAGACAGCAAACACTGGTTAGTTCAATTTGGTTCAACACTTCATCCTAATGACTTCTAAGCATATTGCACAGTCATCGTGGGTTTATTGCACAACCCTCATTGCAATTTCCCATATGATAAAGTAAAAGAATTGAAGATAAAATAAATACTATTTATGTAAAGAAAGTCGCAGTTTGTCGTCAAACTGAAACGTAGGGGTTAGTTTAGTATAAAAACGACATAGCTCGTGGCATGTCGCCGGTCTTCAGCTTTGCCGGTAGAGAAAGTGACATCACTTAGGCGACAGTGTAATTAGGCTTTCTGATTTATAACTTCTAGTGCAAAAGTTTGGCGATACTTGTTTAATTGTTGTTATTGAGTCTATTTCTGCAATGACTGCACTTTATGGCTGTTTAAACTAGACAAACGCTGACATTACTCCTCGAGACGGACAGGCAGGGAGCGCCATTATTGTTTTGTTAGTGCAGTGCTCGTGGCGTTCCTGATTGGCCAACTTGCGCTGTCAATCACAGGGCACTGAGCGCAGTCGCTGATTGGCTCTTCCGCTTTGCAGCTTCTGCTTAAAGCCCTCCCAGCCGGGCTTGAGGCCAGACGGTCCCGCAGAACCAAATGAAGTGTGAGTTCACATGACCGGCTGGTTTACCAGGCTAGGATTGGACCCGTCTATTATTAGAAAGCTGTGAGCCGGACCCGGACAGAACCGATAAATGTCAGACCCGGACCTGTACAGAACCAACCAAGAAATACCGAGGCAGAGACTTGAGCGGTGCAGACATCAAAGTTGCTTGCTAATTGCTATTACAAGTTGTTAATGAAACTTTGTGCATCTTTCTTACCTAAAGTTAATGTAGCTTCTCCCCTGGTTGCTGCTGTCAAACAGTGCCTGACCGTGACGTAATGCATAATCCATTCAATCATCAATTCAATAATCAAAAGAAATCCACCTTTTCTGTTATTCTTCTTGCTGATTGAAAAGCCATGGCTAACGTTAAAGGGATACGCCAACATTTTTGGAAATTCGCCTATTTGCCATATTCCCGATAGTATAACTATAATAGATGGCTTTATCTTCACTGTTAGAAAGTGCATTTCAACCGTCCTCTGCTAGTCAGCTAGCACTACAATGCTGCCTACCCCCATTCAGTCGCACAAAATACACATTCCAACAGTGCCAGAAACATGTACAGTACAGTACATATACATATACATACATACACAGATAGATACATACATACATACATACATACACACATACATACATACATACATACATGCATACATATATACATACATACATACATACACACACACACACATACATACATACATACATACATACAAATTATAATCAAAATTTATGGGAAATGTTCATTTTCGAAGTAAATCTATAGCGATAACTAGCAAAGAGGGTTTCCTCCCTGCAACCAAAGTTATTTTGTTCGTATATCGTTTGCGTGAGGCACATGTATGCGCATGGATTTACTTGCAGTTTGTGACACGCCGCGCTGTTTGTTTTCATGTGTTTCTCTCGTGATCAGCGCTGATCACGGGTCTTCTCAGATCCACTCGGGTATTTACACATGATAAACAGACCCGGGGCCCGTGGTGATAGAATAGGAGCCCGACCCGGACCCAATTGACCATAATAAAATGTGGATCCGGTCCCGTACGGGTCTCGGGTCGGGTCCTAGGGTCCGAGTAGACCTGTGAAGACCTCTACTGTAGGGCGTTAAGAACACATTTTTCTCTGGTGAGACAAACTCAAAACATTTTTTTGGGTTTCCAGGGGCTTTAAACATTGCTCATTTGCATATACTGCTAATTTTGTAATGATACAAAGCTGGGTGAAAATTGGCAAAGTGGCCCTTTAAGTGTTTGGTGTATTGTGACAGTGTCTGGTGTATTGTGACAGTGTTTGGTGTATTGTGACAGTGTTTGGTGTGTGTTTGGTGTATTGTGACAGTGTTTGGTGTATTGTGACAGTGTTTGGTGTGTGTTTGGTGTATTGTGACAGTGTTTGGTGTGTGTTTGGTGTATTGTGACAGTGTTTGGTGTGTGTTTGGTGTATTGTGACAGTGTTTGGTGTATTGTGACAGTGTTTGGTGTATTGTGACAGTGTTTGGTGTGTGTTTGGTGTATTGTGACAGTGTTTGGTGTGTGTTTGGTGTATTGTGACAGTGTTTGGTGTATTGTGACAGTGTTTGGTGTGTGTTTGGTGTATTGTGACAGTGTTTGGTGTATTGTGACAGTGTTTGGTGTGTGTTTGGTGTATTGTGACAGTGTTTGGTGTATTGTGACAGTCTTTGGTGGTGTATTATGACAGTGTTTGTTGTATTGTAACAGTGGTCAGCAGTAATAGAGAGCCAAAGTGGAACGTCACTTCCTGCTTCAGCACTGTACCAAAGATTTTCATCCGCCATTTATTTTCCCATAGACATTTCATAAAATGCTTATAAAAATAGTTTTACTTGTTCAAACCAAACGGTACAGATATATTTAGAAACAGGAGAGACCGCATAACATTTAACTCGGACCAAAACGTTAAAACAAATGTGGGTTTAAAGAACATATTTTTTCGACGTTTTTTTTTTTTAAGTTTTGGTCTGAGTGAAATGTTCTACGGTCTCTCCCCGATTCTAAATATAGCTGAACCGTTTGGTTTGACCAAGTAAAACTATTTTTTATAAGCATTTTACGAAATCTCTATGGGGAAAATAAATTGCGGAAGAAAATCTCTGGTACACAGTGCTGAAGCAGGAAGTGACGTTCCACTTTGCCTCTATTCAGGATGCTCTTCTACAAATAGCCGTGACTTTGTTTCATTTAGAATGGCCCGCATCCTCCACCAGTCTGGCTCACACAGCCACAGCCACGGCTTTCCCTCCAGCCGGCCGCAGAAGGAGGAGGAGCAACAGGGTCACGGCAACGGTCACGCCCACGGCAACGGCCACGCCCACGGCAACGCCAGCGTGAAGGCGGCCTTCATCCACGTGGTGGGCGACCTGCTGCAGAGCATCGGGGTCCTGCTGGCTGCCACCATCATCTACTTCCGGGTCAGTCCGAGCGCCAGCTGCACGACAAACCATCAGCAGTCTCTGTTATAAAGTTAAAGACGATTGACTCCCAAGAGCTGAAACGCTGAAGGAGTGTTCTGAATGACTTTGCACCCCCCAGTGTTTCACCTCCGACCTTCAAAACTCTCAGGAACCTCAGGAACCTCAGGAACCTCAGGAACCTCAGGAACCTCGCTGCAAACACAGCGGCTTTAACAACCAGCTCTTTCAGATGGAGCTGGTTGAAAGAAAGGTGTCCTCACTGGATTTCTGAACACGCTGTTTTTGTGCTGCAGTTTTTGGTCCATGAAAGTAATATTGGTGAAAACCTAGTATAAATCTGGCACACTGAAATCTATTTTTATTTATTAACAAAATCACTTTTCTTAAAGTCCCTGGAAACCAAAATCCACAAAAACGTTCTAACTATGTTATTTAGGATCTTATGTTACTAATTATATGCCTCCGAAATTATTATGCATTACTTTCAACCCAAAGCCTTAAAATCGACACTTTTCTACAAGATTCTACAAGATACTTCCTCATTGAAGAGAGCAGCGCGTGAGGTGCTAAAATGTAGGAGCTTATGACGTCATAAGCTCTATATAACCTTTGTACACGCGTGCAATCCGCACCCACCTATGGCAAGTCTGTTCTTTGCCCCCAGTGACAGCGCTCCCTCGCTGTCCGTCTCCCTGTGCCTGTGTGTGAGATTAGCAAGGTGTCGGGTTTCAAGCCATGTGCTCCTCTCTCTCTCTCTCTCTCTCTCTCTCTCTCTCTCTCTCTCTCTCTCTCTCTCTCTCTCTCTCTCTCTCTCTCTCTCTCTCTCTCTCTCTCTCTCTCTCTCTCTCTCTCGGACTAGAGAGAGAGAGAGAGAGAGAGAGAGAGAGAGAGAACGGACAGAGATCTCTTCCTCTCAGAGCCACGGAGCAACCAGGGGAGCAACGTGCGAACACACACACACACACACACACACACACACACACACACACACACACACACACACACACACACACACACACACAGTGTGTGCACTCATCTCTCTTTCTCTCTCTCTCCGTTTCCCTCCCCCCTCTCTCTCGCGCTCTCCGAGACAGAAATTTCCCTGCTGTAGATGGGACACGCCCACACATTCCGCGGGAGATAATACACTCTAAAAAATAATCGATTTTCATGCGTTTTGCCACACCTGTCAAACCTAAATTTATATACTTTGCGACGTTCATCATCGTTCAAATTTGGCTGGTGGCTTATTAACATAGGGTCCTGTGATGTGATGAACTCAAAATGCTAAATAATAATAAAATATTTTTGGTTTCCAGGGACTTTAAGTTCTAAAAATATATGACAAGACAAGACAAAAAAAAATCTGTCAAATAATCATAATTACACAGGCGTTGGCTGTTACTAGACCTTACTGCCGCAAAACAAAATGGTGGCCCAGAGATGGATGGCTCCTCATATTTTGCCATTGGAACAATGGCAAATCTTCAGCTGTGTGTGTGTTGGGGGTAACTCATTACAAAAGTAACATATTACATGCAATATATTACTTTTAGCAGTAACTCAGTAACTCAATAACTTATTACCAATAGGATTTCAGTAATATTATACCAGTTACTTTGTCAAGTTACAAATTGAGTTACATTTAAAAAAAAATCAAAGCACTATTTTTAATAAAGATACAATCATTTCCTAATCAAATTGTGTATTTTTATGCAAATAACCACTATAGCTGACAATAACAAAGGAAAAGGATAACATTTAGAATTTTGGGCGGTTTACACGGACTTCAAGACAGTTGAAATTATTTTTCGGGATGGTTCCGGGGCGGCGATGTCATTCTGCTACTGCTGTTATTGGTGAAAGTAATGCAAAAGTAGTGTAATAAGTAACGAGTTACTCTACACAGAAAGTAATGTTGTAAAGTAACTTATTACTTTCAAATGAAAGTAACTAATAATATGTAGTTTATTATTATTTTGAAAGTAACTTGCCCAACACTGGCTGTGGACCTGGCTGTCATGGACATGTCGGTGGCCCGTAGGCATGGCACTAAAGTAGAAAATATTATGTCTTGGAATACCTTTATGGAGGCCATGCGTAGGGGCCATGGGCGTCGCCATGACAGCTAGGTTCCGTTTGTTTTTTCTTGAGCACACATATTGCTATGAGCTAACCATGTATGTGGGTTGGTGGGTGGGGTCCTGCGGGGAGGCGGGTTATGCTCCTGAGTGAATTTGTTGTTGTTGTGTATGTATTTTGTGTTGTTTGTAGATGTTTGTGGTTTATGTTTTTCTTGTATGATAAAATTTAAAGCAGCTACGAGCAAGATTTTCGATTGTTATTAAACAGTCTAAATTTAATATCAATGCATCACATCTTACCTCTAATAGTAGACGAGACCAACGCAGAGTAGTCTCGCTTGAACCCCGAGTGAATCGGCCAGTGTTAGTCTGTCTGTGGCCAGGGAAGATCAGGAAGTGAAATGAAACGGTTTGCAGCAGCCACTTCGGCCATAACCACAAAATAACTTCCAAAAAACCTGTAAACCAAAAAATATAACGAGAGATGTTCACGAGAGTATGCGTGGCGTTCACATTGTTTATGCTATGTTGCTAGGCAGCGCGAACGGGTGAAGGCAGGCAGCTGCGTTTCACTTCCGGGTTTCACTTCCGGGTTTATCCGGTCCGGCGGTAAGAGAGAGAGCCCCCTGGTCTCGCGAGTTTAGACAGACACAGACTTAATAATCGTCAAGAGAGCAATCTCCGATTCACACGGCTTTGGTCTCAGCTACTATTATAGGTAAGATGTGATGCATCAATATTGTAATTATACTGTTTAATAACAATCGAAAATCTTGCTCGTAGCTGCTTTAATAAATAATCGATAATTTATTTTTTTCATTTTTCGTATATAGCCCTAATTGACAAGTCCTCAAAAGGACATCACATGATTTTCTAATTTACTAAACTATTTTTTTTTTTTTATCTCTATGACCCACAGCCTGAATATAAAATAGCAGATTCTATTTGCACCTTCCTGTTCTCCGTCCTGGTGCTGGGGACAACACTCCCAGTCATAAAGGATGTGTTGAGAATACTCATGGAGGGTAAATACACATTTTTGTTTGCTATGTGTAACATTATCATGGGTCAATACTACAGTTTACCATTGGTGCCTTCTTGTTACGCTGACCGGGTCACTTTCTCTCCCGGCAGGCTCGCCACAGGGCCTCGACTTCAACACTGTGAGAGAAAGCCTGCTGTCTGTGAAGGGTGTCAAGGCTACGCACAACCTGCACATGTGGGCCCTCAGCCTGACTCACCCTCTGCTGTCTGCTCACGTGGCCATAGGTGAGCTCTCACTCACTGCTGTCACCACAAATGTGTCACATCACATGCTGTGATGTGATGAACTCAAAATATAAAATATTTAAATAATAAAAAAAATATTTCTGGTTTCCAGGGACTTTAATGTCCCCCCCCCCCCCCCCCATTTAACCTGGCCTGTAGTCAAGACCATCTTAGTTGAATCCAAGTCCATTCCAAGACCAAGTTCAGTCGAGTTTGAGTCAACAGCAGATCCAAAGGAGGTCAAGACAAAGTCCTTTTCAAGACCAAAGTCGACTATACTGTACATATCGTTCCAAATGTCAAACTAATAATTAAGGAGTTTCGTAAGGATGGTACTTTATGTATTTAGCCCTATACAACATCCAACTAATTGACTGATTGAGATCCATAACATACAGTACACAGGTTTCTAACATAACATAAAGTACACAGGTTTCTATAGATCAAATCATTCAAATTGTTGGCAGTGCTGAAAAGACAATAAACAATGGGGGGGTTGAAGTCAACATCCATTGCTTAACAGAATTGTAAAGCTAAAGGTGGTTGGTTCCTAACTTTAAATGCGTTTGCTTTTGACTTGTTTTCCTCAGAGGGAGACGCCGATGCGCAGACTGTCCTCACGAGGGCGACGGCGCTGCTCCGCTCTGAGTTCGGCTTCTCCAGCATCACGATCCAAGTGGAGCGTTACTCCGAAGAAATGCTCGAGTGCACACAGTGCCAAGACCTGGCCGACTGAACGAGGGCACGCAGTGCCAAGACCTGGCCGACTGAACGAGTGTGAGTGGCAAGACCGTTAGGCCGTGGCCACACTGATCCGTCAGAAAATGGACAGAATTATTGAACGGACAGATGTCTGTCCGATGCATTGTTTTAACGGACAGATGTGCCCCTAGCGTCAGCTAACATGTTAAAATACAGTAGGACTGTAGCAGCCTATAATACTGACCTGGTAATCCCACAATCATCCCGACATTATGCCAGGCTGTCTCCGTTTTGTTTTTGTAATCTTTTGAAGTCACGTTGTACAACAGCAGGATGGTGTACACACAGCATTAATTATAGCCTCCTTCACCGCCTCGGCCGCCATCTTCTTTGAAAAGTTGAAACAAATCTCGGAACGCCTCCTCTCGAGACCTCGACTCTGATTGGCTAAACGGACAGTGACTATCCGACCATCCGATACGTCCATCCAGAAAAAGTTCATCCCTCTTCAACTTTCTGTCCATCAAAACGTATGCAAATTTTCTGGATACGTACGCTTCTGAGTGCTCCACGGACAGTCGCATTGAAAATGAATGGAAGTGAACAGAGAAATGAACGCACACGGACAGACACCACGGATCAGTGTGGCCAAGACCGTTAGGAAGATTGATAGGTTCAGTGAAGTCCATCTCTTTTTAATCCCAGTGGCACAGATGTCATACTTTTGTGACACACACAGAGACATTCCATATGGTTTCTCTCGCCCTAGAAAGCCATACAATGGTTTGAACTGTTAGTACAAAATCACATGAGCATGTAAGTGTGTAAATGCAGCCAATAGAGAGCCAAAGTGAACGTCACTTCCTGCTTCAGATTTTCTCCATTTATTTTCCCATAGACATTTCGTAAAATGCTTATATAAATAGTTTTACTTGTTCAAACCAAATGGGACCACATAACATTTCACTCGGACCAAAACGTAAAAAAAAAAATTGCGGATTTAAAGAAAATATTTTTCTGATGTTTTTTAAAGTTTTGGTCCGAATAAAATTCTAAATATATTCTAAATATAGCTGAATCGCTTGGTTTGACCAAGTAAAACTATTTTTGTAAGCATTTAACGAAAAGTCTATGGAAAATAAAATGGCAGATGAAATCCCTTGGTGCACATGGTGACGCAGGAAGTGACGTTCACTTTGGCTCTCTATATAAAAACATGTGTACCAGCAAATGGCAGACTTTCCAAAAACCCATGTCAAATAAGTGTATAATGTCCTTAGTGGCTGCTGGGTTCAGGCATTGAAAGTCCTGGTTTCATTACATATTGGAACAGGTCAAACTCATGTGAACCATACAGTTTTAGCTAGTTTCTCTTGAGTTTAAGAGAAGAACCATTTTTTATTTAAATGTCTAAAGCTCACGAGTCACACCTCCATTTCATTCATCAACAAAGTTAGAGACCCCCTAAAGTCCACAATCAGTTTTTCTTCATGTTCCTACAGTTGGATGTCTGAGCTTCACTGTGCAGAGTTTGACACTAGAAGGCTGTTTCCACAATCGTCTGCTGAACGTGTAAAGTTTCTCTGAGCTCCTTGAAAAGGTTATTTTCAACAAGCAAGATTTGTGACATCATGAATCCTGGAGCCAATCCCTGTCCAGTATTCAACAGTTAAAACTCCAACACATTCTCACTCCCAACTCATGTCATATACTGCAGATCGGTCAGGAACACTTGTCGTCACTTTGTCACAAGTGAGAATGTGTTGAAAGCCGTGTTGTATGCTGTGATTGGCTAGTTATGTTTTAGATGACTGATTGGTTGCTTTGGATTTTTAAATGAGGGTGAAAGAGGGGAAGTCATTTTAAGGATTTTAACAAGATAATTTAACCTTTTTTGTGGGGGGAACCATCAGACACAAATTATTATTCAAAGTAGAGTATTTTATACACATCTTGAAACATGACTTTAGGGGGTCTTTAAGTTTGTTCTTACAGCTCAGAAGCAGAATTTCAGCTGGGTTGAGGTTTGTTGCTTCTTCAAAGTAATAATTTGACATTTTCATATCAAACGTTTTGCTAGTCTGCATCACCATAATTCAAACTATATCCGGTTCCTGAAAGCTCTTACATTTGCTTGTTTGCCAGTGACTCGGATGTCTTTCTCTCAGACACACAGGAAGTGTTGCAGCACTTTGGTCTTTCTCTCTGACACACAGGAAGTGTTGCAGCACTTTGATCTTTCTCTCTGACACACAGGAAGTGTTGCAGCACTTTGGTCTTTCTCTCTGACACACAGGAAGTGTTGCAGCGCTTTGGTCTTTCTCTCTGACACACAGGAAGTGTTGCAGCACTTTGGTCTTTCTCTCTGACACACAGGAAGTGTTGCAGCACTTTGGTCTTTCTCTCAGACACACAGGAAGTGTTGCAGCACTTTGGTCTTTCTCTCTGACACACAGGAAGTGCTGCAGGACTTTGGTCTTTCTCTCTGACACACAGGAAGTGTTGCAGCACTTTGGTCTTTCTCTCTGACACACAGGAAGTGTTGCAGCACTTTGGTCTTTCTCTCAGACACACAGGAAGTGTTGCAGCACTTTGGTCTTTCTCTCAGACACACAGGAAGTGTTGCAGCACTTTGGTCTTTCTCTCAGACACACAGGAAGTGCTGCAGCACTTTGGTCTTTCTCTCAGACACACAGGAAGTGTTGCAGCACTTTGGTCTTTCTCTCTGACACACAGGAAGTGTTGCAGGACTTTGATCTTTCTCTCAGACACACAGGAAGTGTTGCAGGACTTTGGTCTTTCTCTCTGACACACAGGAAGTGTTGCAGCACTTTGGTCTTTCTCTCTGACACACAGGAAGTGTTGCAGCACTTTGATCTTTCTCTCAGACACACAGGAAGTGTTGCAGGACTTTGGTCTTTCTCTCTGACACACAGGAAGTGTTGCAGCACTTTGGTCTTTCTCTCAGACACACAGGAAGTGTTGCAGCACTTTGGTCTTTCTCTCTGACACACAGGAAGTGTTGCAGCACTTTGATCTTTCTCTCAGACACACAGGAAGTGTTGCAGGACTTTGATCTTTCTCTCAGACACACAGGAAGTGCTGCAGGACTTTGGTCTTTCTCTCAGACACACAGGAAGTGTTGCAGGACTTTGATCTTTCTCTCTGACACACAGGAAGTGTTGCAGCACTTTGGTCTTTCTCTCTGACACACAGGAAGTGTTGCAGCACTTTGATCTTTCTCTCAGACACACAGGAAGTGTTGCAGGACTTTGATCTTTCTCTCTGACACACAGGAAGTGTTGCAGCACTTTGGTCTTTCTCTCTGACACACAGGAAGTGTTGCAGGACTTTGGTCTTTCTCTCAGACACACAGGAAGTGTTGCAGCACTTTGGTCTTTCTCTCAGACACACAGGAAGTGTTGCAGCACTTTGGTCTTTCTCTCTGACACACAGGAAGTGCTGCAGGACTTTGGTCTTTCTCTCAGACACACAGGAAGTGTTGCAGCACTTTGGTCTTTCTCTCTGACACACAGGAAGTGTTGCAGCACTTTGATCTTTCTCTCAGACACACAGGAAGTGTTGCAGGACTTTGGTCTTTCTCTCAGACACACAGGAAGTGTTGCAGGACTTTGGTCTTTCTCTCAGACACACAGGAAGTGTTGCAGCACTTTGGTCTTTCTCTCTGACACACAGGAAGTGTTGCAGCACTTTGGTCTTTCTCTCAGACACACAGGAAGTGTTGCAGCACTTTGATCTTTCTCTCAGACACACAGGAAGTGTTGCAGGACTTTGGTCTTTCTCTCAGACACACAGGAAGTGTTGCAGCACTTTGGTCTTTCTCTCTGACACACAGGAAGTGTTGCAGCACTTTGGTCTTTCTCTCAGACACACAGGAAGTGTTGCAGGACTTTGGTCTTTCTCTCAGACACACAGGAAGTGTTGCAGCACTTTGGTCTTTCTCTCTGACACACAGGAAGTGTTGCAGGACTTTGGTCTTTCTCTCAGACACACAGGAAGTGTTGCAGCACTTTGGTCTTTCTCTCTGACACACAGGAAGTGCTGCAGCACTTTGATCTTTCTCTCAGACACACAGGAAGTGTTGCAGGACTTTGATCTTTCTCTCAGACACACAGGAAGTGTTGCAGGACTTTGGTCTTTCTCTCAGACACACAGGAAGTGTTGCAGGACTTTGGTCTTTCTCTCAGACACACAGGAAGTGTTGCAGGACTTTGGTCTTTCTCTCTGACACACAGGAAGTGCTGCAGGACTTTGATCTTTCTCTCAGACACACAGGAAGTGTTGCAGCACTTTGGTCTTTCTCTCAGACACACAGGAAGTGTTGCAGGACTTTGATCTTTCTCTCAGACACACAGGAAGTGTTGCAGGACTTTGATCTTTCTCTCAGACACACAGGAAGTGTTGCAGGACTTTGATCTTTCTCTCAGACACACAGGAAGTGTTGCAGGACTTTGGTCTTTCTCTCAGACACACAGGAAGTGTTGCAGCACTTTGGTCTTTCTCTCTGACACACAGGAAGTGCTGCAGGACTTTGGTCTTTCTCTCAGACACACAGGAAGTGTTGCAGGACTTTGGTCTTTCTCTCAGACACACAGGAAGTGTTGCAGCACTTTGGTCTTTCTCTCTGACACACAGGAAGTGTTGCAGCACTTTGGTCTTTCTCTCTGACACACAGGAAGTGTTGCAGCACTTTGGTCTTTCTCTCTGACACACAGGAAGTGTTGCAGCACTTTGATCTTTCTCTCAGACACACAGGAAGTGTTGCAGGACTTTGGTCTTTCTCTCTGACACACAGGAAGTGTTGCAGGACTTTGGTCTTTCTCTCAGACACACAGGAAGTGTTGCAGCACTTTGGTCTTTCTCTCAGACACACAGGAAGTGTTGCAGGACTTTGGTCTTTCTCTCTGACACACAGGAAGTGTTGCAGGACTTTGGTCTTTCTCTCAGACACACAGGAAGTGTTGCAGCACTTTGGTCTTTCTCTCTGACACACAGGAAGTGTTGCAGCACTTTGGTCTTTCTCTCAGACACACAGGAAGTGTTGCAGGACTTTGGTCTTTCTCTCAGACACACAGGAAGTGTTGCAGCACTTTGGTCTTTCTCTCTGACACACAGGAAGTGCTGCAGGACTTTGATCTTTCTCTCAGACACACAGGAAGTGTTGCAGCACTTTGGTCTTTCTCTCAGACACACAGGAAGTGTTGCAGCACTTTGGTCTTTCTCTCTGACACACAGGAAGTGCTGCAGGACTTTGGTCTTTCTCTCTGACACACAGGAAGTGTTGCAGCACTTTGGTCTTTCTCTCTGACACACAGGAAGTGTTGCAGCACTTTGGTCTTTCTCTCAGACACACAGGAAGTGTTGCAGCACTTTGGTCTTTCTCTCTGACACACAGGAAGTGCTGCAGGACTTTGGTCTTTCTCTCTGACACACAGGAAGTGTTGCAGGACTTTGGTCTTTCTCTCTGACACACAGGAAGTGTTGCAGCACTTTGGTCTTTCTCTCAGACACACAGGAAGTGTTGCAGCACTTTGGTCTTTCTCTCTGACACACAGGAAGTGCTGCAGGACTTTGGTCTTTCTCTCTGACACACAGGAAGTGTTGCAGGACTTTGGTCTTTCTCTCTGACACACAGGAAGTGTTGCAGCACTTTGGTCTTTCTCTCTGACACACAGGAAGTGCTGCAGGACTTTGGTCTTTCTCTCTGACACACAGGAAGTGCTGCAGGACTTTGGTCTTTCTCTCTGACACACAGGAAGTGTTGCAGGACTTTGGTCTTTCTCTCAGACACACAGGAAGTGTTGCAGGACTTTGGTCTTTCTCTCTGACACACAGGAAGTGTTGCAGCACTTTGGTCTTTCTCTCTGACACACAGGAAGTGTTGCAGCACTTTGGTCTTTCTCTCAGACACACAGGAAGTGTTGCAGGACTTTGGTCTTTCTCTCAGACACACAGGAAGTGTTGCAGCACTTTGGTCTTTCTCTCTGACACACAGGAAGTGCTGCAGGACTTTGATCTTTCTCTCAGACACACAGGAAGTGTTGCAGCACTTTGGTCTTTCTCTCAGACACACAGGAAGTGTTGCAGCACTTTGGTCTTTCTCTCTGACACACAGGAAGTGTTGCAGCACTTTGGTCTTTCTCTCAGACACACAGGAAGTGTTGCAGGACTTTGGTCTTTCTCTCTGACACACAGGAAGTGTTGCAGGACTTTGGTCTTTCTCTCAGACACACAGGAAGTGTTGCAGCACTTTGGTCTTTCTCTCTGACACACAGGAAGTGTTGCAGCACTTTGGTCTTTCTCTCTGACACACAGGAAGTGTTGCAGGACTTTGGTCTTTCTCTCAGACACACAGGAAGTGTTGCAGGACTTTGGTCTTTCTCTCTGACACACAGGAAGTGTTGCAGCACTTTGGTCTTTCTCTCTGACACACAGGAAGTGCTGCAGGACTTTGGTCTTTCTCTCAGACACACAGGAAGTGTTGCAGCACTTTGATCTTTCTCTCAGACACACAGGAAGTGTTGCAGCACTTTGGTCTTTCTCTCTGACACACAGGAAGTGCTGCAGGACTTTGGTCTTTCTCTCAGACACACAGGAAGTGTTGCAGCACTTTGATCTTTCTCTCAGACACACAGGAAGTGTTGCAGCACTTTGATCTTTCTCTCTGACACACAGGAAGTGTTGCAGCACTTTGGTCTTTCTCTCTGACACACAGGAAGTGTTGCAGCACTTTGATCTTTCTCTCAGACACACAGGAAGTGTTGCAGCACTTTGATCTTTCTCTCTGACACACAGGAAGTGTTGCAGGACTTTGGTCTTTCTCTCAGACACACAGGAAGTGTTGCAGGACTTTGGTCTTTCTCTCAGACACACAGGAAGTGTTGCAGGACTTTGGTCTTTCTCTCTGACACACAGGAAGTGTTGCAGCACTTTGGTCTTTCTCTCAGACACACAGGAAGTGTTGCAGCACTTTGGTCTTTCTCTCAGATGCACAGGAAATGCTGCAGCGCTTTGTTTTAGCATGAGCAGCGATAGCCACCAAGGCTGAACAAAAAATAAATACATGTGACACCCGCAGAAACAAGTGATTTTGTTATATTTATATGCTGGAAGTGTAAATAATAATTTGTAATGCTCATGTTGAATAAACATTAAATTAATTATATACCTGAAGATCTAGATTTTGTTTTATGTATTTTTATATATATACATTATCTTGGCCCCTGGAATACAAGATAAGGTGTGTAGCTGCTTTGTTGTTGCAACTGTCAATTTATTTCAATTGACAAAGGTCAGATGGAATATATTATTTCCTCAAACCGTACAGTCAGGCACATCATTATTAGGCATACAGTATATCAGCTATAGGTTAACTACAGTAGGGATTTCAATTCATAAAAAAACAAAAAAAAACTTAACACAATATTGAAAACCAATGCTGTTCTGCTATCATATGATTGTTCAATCATGTTATTATTACTGTAATTGTTATTGTTGTGTCAGCTAGATTTAGCTAGACATATTTTCTCTGTGAAGCCCTCTGAGACATGCTTGTGAATTAGGGCTATACAAATTGACTTGACTGTGTGTACGCGATATTTGTAATCTGGATGTGATTGCTGGACAACATCCAAACAAAGGAGTTAACATGATTGCTGGAATATAAGGCACACAAATATGAAATGGTTCTTAATAGGGAGACATTGTCCTTATAGGGGCTTTATATTTTTTCAAATATAAATAAACGATAAGAGTAGAACAGGTGACAGACGCTCATCACAAAACTTGGCACGATACACTCCTACAGCCGATGGCCCAGGTTTGGACTTTGGACTTTGATCTGGACGGCGTTTCCCAAATCGTACTCGTCAAGATTATGCACGTTCAATCGTTAACCGATGAACAAAGGATGCGAGGAGATGACTAGTGTTGACATGCGTTCACCTCTCGCAAAGGTGACCGTCTCTAGTGGGCCGGGTCCTTCCAGTACTTGGCGTAGGCCTCCTGGAACATGTTCTTGCAGGCTATCTGCGCTCCGAGTTTGGAGCAGATGAGGAAGGAGCCGCCCATCTTGCGGTGCAGGGAGTAGGTTTCCTCCGGAGGCGGGGTGAGCCGCTCCCTCAGCATCACGGGGATCAGGCTGTGGATCCGCTCCGTCGTGCTCTGCGCGCCGAAGCTGAAGGGCTCCTCAGAGGAGAAGGCCTCACCCAGGATCATCACGGCGTCCACGTGGGCGTTCTCCATCGCCTGACACACACAGCACAGCGGCAGCAGCAGCTCATGAACAATCGTTGGAACAAGTAGGAGTACAGTACCTTTTTTTGGTAACACTTTCTATGAAGGTCACATTATAATGCATAATACCCTTTATAAATGTTTATAATCCTGCACGGCAACTGGTGTTGGGCGTAACGCATTACAAAAGTAACATTACATGTAATATATTACTTTTAGCAGTTACTCTGTCGTATACTTTATTATTATTACCAATAGGATTTCAGTAATATTATACCAGTTACTTTGCCCAAGTAACACATTACAAATTGTTTTTTTTTTTGTCAAAGCACATATTTAAATAAAGATACAATCATTTCCTAATCAAATTGTGTGTTTTTATGCAAATAACCACTATAGATGACAAAGGAAAATGATAGCATTTAAAGTTTTGGACAGTTTACACTGACTTGAAGGTGCTTTAAATTGTTTTTCAGGAAAGTAATGCAAAAGTAGTCTATACAGACAGTAAGATACTTTCAAAAGAAAGTAACTAGTAATATGTAGTATATTACATTTTGAAAGTAACTTGCCCAACACTAATGGCAAGTTGGCAACTCATAACAAGGTTTATAAACTATTATAAGTCTAGGACATAATGTATTACAAGTTCAGCAATCATAATGCTTTAATACCTCCATGCCAAAAAGTGACTACAGTGTTTGAAGGAAGAAGCTTGAGATTGAGAGAGCTAGTCACTTGAGATCTTTGATCTTTTGATCTTCAAAGAAAGTGTTACAGATACATATATATTTTTACAGATTGGCCACAATATGCCTTTGGCTGGTCGATGGAGTTCTTGATCAGTACCAATAACTCACTGACTACTTTACAGAGACGTGTCTCAAAGTTGTATCAATGTTGCCAACAACTCATCGCCAACAGGGGTCAGTACAGTTCATAATACTCCTGTTTACTAACTAAACATTTCAAAGTCATCAAAGTAAAAAGTTACATTGTAAGATCCTGTTGATCAGCTTTTCACCTTATATAGAGCATCAGAAAATAATAACTAAAATCATAGTAATTAAACATGAATACCAATTAAACAATGTATAGTTCAGAGAGGTAATGTTGATGCTGGTATTGTTCAATATATTACATCAATACACAGCAATTAATAGCGGTTAATAGTCAGACTTTTATTACTTTCATAGTGATTCAATATTAGTTTGGAAACCAGTTTAAAGAGGTAAAGGTTCTGCTCATCACCTTTGACTCGTAGCCGGTGAGGAACTTCATTTCTCTGGATTTCTGCAGCACACCTTCTTTGTCCCGTTCTGCAGCTGATTTGATAATCTGATGACAGAAGTTTAGATCATCTGATGACAGAAGTTTAGTTCATCTGATGACAGAAGTTTAGATCATCTGATGACAGAAATTTAGTTCATCTGATGACAGAAGTTTAGATCATCTGATGACAGAAGTTTAGATCATCTGATGACAGAAATTTTGATCATCTGATGACAGAAGTTTAGATCATCTGATGACAGAAGTTTAGATCATCTGATGACAGAAGTTTAGATCATCTGATGACAGAAGTTTAGATCATCTGATGACAGAAGTTTAGATCATCTGATGACAGAAGTTTAGTTCATCTGATGACAGAAGTTTAGATCATCTGATGACAGAAGTTTAGGGTCAACAAACTAGAAGGAGACTCGAAGAGTGCAGACCTCCGCCAAGGCCAATAGTCCAGTCTGCACATTTCGTGAAGCGGATCCGATCCGCCTCAAAATTTAATTGGTTCTTCTTCCTTGGCCCATGCTAGGCCTAGGAATGCTACACCTCACATGGCCAAGAACAGACAAACAACACCGAAAACATAACCTCCTTACTTAGCGGACGTAATAAATCATACACTATGTGAAACGCACGCGCGCACGCACGCACGCACGCGCACACACACACACACACGCACACACACACACACACACACACACACACACACACAATCTTATAATTTATTCTAATATGAGAATGTCGACTGATGAATTTTAGATGCGCCCCCCCAAAACATTAACATAATAAATGGAATGAAACAGAATGCACTAGACATTATAGCAAACGACCTTCCTAATGGTCCAACTTTCTAACCAATCTAACAGTTAAATGTATCTTTTGTTACATCCGCCAAGGGGAGGTTGTTTTCGGTGCCGTCTGTTTGTAAGTTAGTAGGATTACATCAAAACTACTGGGCTGATTTTCATGAAACTTGGTGGGAGGGTGTACTACTGTAGCATGGGCCAAGGAAGAAGCCATTACATTTTGGAGCGCCTCCGATCGGGCAAGGGGTCCAAGGGAGGGGGGCGGGGCTAAGGAAAAGGGGCTGTAGCTAGGGATAGGAAGAGAGAGAGTTGGGGTTCGAGGGGGGTGAGTAGGGGGAGTGGCTAGGTGTATCTGGGTGGTGGGATGAGGCGTGGTCAGGAAAGGGGGCTGTGCTAGGGAAAAGGGGCTGTAGCTAGGGATAGGAAGGTCATCGAGTCGGGGTTCGAGGGGTGGTTAGTGGGTGTGGCTGGGGAGATGTGGGTGGTTCACGGTTGGGGTTCGGATCCGACACACAAAATTAGCATATCAGAGCAGACTGGAGTATTGGCCTTGGCGGAGGTCTGCTAACCTGACTCTGCCAGATGGACGCGGTATTGTTTTCACAACAATACATGCACCTCCATACTGCCCCCATCTGGCAGAGGCAGGTTAGAGGTCTGCACCTCTACAGGTAGTTTGATTTGTGTTGGTTCAGTATCTCACTTCAATGTAGCTGTCGGTGAAACTTTTGTCAAATCCTCGCGTTGCCCCAAAATCCAATAGAGCAACCTGAAACAGAAGAGGTTGAAGAGACTTCAGTGCAATGGGAACTGTCGTATCTAAATATACATACATATATACATATATACATATATATATATATATATATCTAAATATGCATATTAATTGACTTTGAAGGCAAACTTACCTTGTGAGCTTGTGGATCAAAGAAGAAGTTGGACCAGTTTGGATCGGTCTGCATGTACCTGAACTCAAACAGCTCCCTCAAGCATAACGTCAAGATTTGCTCACAAATCTAGTGGAGAGAGAAAAGAGTGGAGGGATTAATGAGATGTCGTCAAATATGACAAAGTCGTTAATTTTTCAAACGTGGTCCTCCTGTACGCAAAACAAGATATGTTGCTTTATGTAGCAAGCAAAATCAGTATCATCCAGAGTCAGAGTCAGTTTATTTGCCATCTGCAGTAGAAACTACACTGGAATTGGGGAGGAGCTTAAAACATACATAACAAATCATACCAACAACATATAAAAACATTTAGATACCGTATGAAAGAGTAACAAAAGTAAGATAAAAAATATAGAATGAGACAGGTACACATGACATGTGGATAGGCCCGAGTCATCCTTAAAGTGCAGGATATTAAAGTGCACAATAGCAAAGTGCCTAATGCATAGAGTCAGTATTGCATGGTCAGATAACAGTATTTACAAGACATCTGATACAAGTGAAAAGCAACAAACAGGGTCTAGAATAGTCTAGACAAGTGCATAGATCTAGCATAATATAACAAACCAGTGGTTCTCAAATGGGGCTCCGTGGCACTTTGCCAGGGGGTCCGCGAAAAGTTTTCATGAAAATAAAAATAAAAACATTTTTTTTTGCAAAAGCTTCATAGTTCAATGAAAATATTGTATGCTTTAAATCTAAAATGGTTCATGGATTACATTCTAATCTAACAAACCTATCAATTTAAAAGTCAAGGACGTTACCGTGGAAACAATTAAGATTGGCCCAAAATCACAAATCAGAATGAGGGGGTCCCCGGTATATTTTCTATCTTGTCAGGGCTCCTTGGCTGAAAAACATTTGAGAACCTCTGACATAAACAATCCTTAAAACTCACTTTTATATGAAGTGTGAAGACCTTCTCATACTTGTTTTTTCTCTCTTCTTTGATATATTCTGCAGTGCATATATCTTTTTTGTCTCATATTTTATGTAAAGCACTTTGTAACATTGTTAAAAAAAAAAGTGCTATAAATAAAGTTATATTATTTATGGCATGCACGATTGTACGTTGGTGCACTGGCTGCACGTGCAACCCCTAATGATCATCAAAGACACAAACCATCCCCACAACAGCCTGTTCTCCCTGTTACCCTCAGGGAGAAGATACAGGGTTCCAAAAACACGCACAAACCGCTTGAGGAACAGTTTCTTCCCGCAGGCCACGAGACTCCTTAACATACACAAATAGTGCAGTAGCCGTAATGTAACGCACCGTAGCTGCTACAATTACGTATGTCTAATGTTTAATTGTATGTTTAATAAGGAATATGCTATTTGCACCTGTATGTCAAATACGCCGAATTTAAAACGCCAAGTTTAAAATGTTTAAGCATGGCTAAAGTATGCACAGGACATGTGCACCTACGTATGTGCAGTGAATATGCCACTGCCTCTGACTTGTCTTATCACTATACTGCCTTATTGCTTGTTGTGTCTCTTGTTGTTTTTGCACTCATATGCCCTGTTATATTTGTACTATGTTGTAAACGGAGTTCACAGCACAAGAATTTCACACGTGATACTTGTATCATGGAGTGACAATAAAAATCTTGAATCTAATGGCCAGATGATTTTTTATTTTATGTTGACATATAAACGATGCCGGGCGAAAGGGTTGAACATGGTTGTGCACTCTAGGGAAGAGCAGAGCAAGGAAGTAACCATTCTACACTAAAACGGATATTAGTGTGAGGGATATATACTGTATACCACTCTCATAACATGTGTGTATCACTTAGGGTGTCGAGTCATAGTCTATTTTTTTTATTTGTCTTTATTGAATGTTTCAAAACTGCATGTTTAACTAAGAATAGGCTAATGATTATTTCCACTCACCACTTATTTAATGTGGTTACTTTACTTTGTGGTCAAAAGTTTGGAAGGAACAATGCATGCTGGGAGATATGCAAATGTATTTGTCCAATGGCATTGCTCTCTGTCAGAACTTGCTTGGATGTCCTGATGTTGGTTTAGTAGCAAAAGTAAACACAAGTTAATAGCAGCATTCACTATAGACTCTTTAGTGAATACTTTCCACAAAATCATGAACAATGAAGAAAACCAGAAGGAATAGGCTACAGTTCCACTTTTACCAAATAAACCAAAATTGATATTCTGCGACAAGTTATATCATATCTACTAGCCTCTTCATTTTGCTCTCAGAGTGCACCAGATTAATGCATTTTACTTTAAAATATACAAAATTTCTTTGTCTACTTTGTCCCCCAGTCGGAGTCCTATTACCTTCTTGGTGGTGCAACCCCTGTTTGGAAAGCCTACAATCGCCTATGATTTATGGTGATCTGATTAAAGCCTGGATTATGCTTGACGCTTTGGCCGGCCGCACGGAAATGAGAGACACGGAATCCGACGAGGAAACGTGTGGAGCTTGTATACTCTGTGTGGGTTTCTGCAGGCGGAATTGAGCGCGAGTCTTGAAAACTCCACTTTGTCCGCCCGTCCGCGTCCGCGTAGTTACAAAATTCGGCGTGCGCACGGCCGCTCGAAAACCGTCCGCACGGAGCCTTGCGGAGGGGCGTGTCTGCTGATTTGACGTCACTTTTCCGCGCGGACACTCGCGTTCCTCGCTGATGCGGAAAGCATAATGAGACCTTAATTGTGTGAAGTGACAATGAAAGTAGAATAATGCAGAATGGTGATTGCTGGAAGTAAGCCAGGACTTGCTGACATGACTCAGTTGTTGTTTTTAAAGATGGCCGTCTCATCAGTTGTCTCGTCACCTTGCTGAAACGCTTCCAACGCCTGTGGCGTCTTGGCAGTGTGCGGGTGTGTAGAGCCTATTCTAAGCGGGGGCGTGGTGTCTGGACCTGGGCCGTACCTCGTTCCTGAGCTCCTGAGAGAGGTCGGTGGCCCGGTCCAGAGGGAAACCCGGCACCAGTGTTGTGGTGAGGACACGCTGGCCGCTCAGCTCCTCCACCACGTCGGGCACGTAGAAGTAAGGGTGATCTTTCAGCAGCTCTCTGGGACACAAACGGCAACGCAGTTAAAGGGCAACTTGTGCACAAACCAACCAATAGAAACGCCAATAGATATGTCACCAGCAGAGCAGTATCTTGGCACACAGCAGAGCATGTGAGCGGAGCGGAGCGGGGGGATTTTGGCTTGAGTGGTGAGCGGGGACCAGAGCGGTACCGGAGCGAAAGTTGGAGTGGCACCGATCACCCGCTCAGTACCGCTCAGTCCCGCTCCAGTTTCGACCACAACATGTTCGAAACAGAATGCATGCGTGGGCCATGTGCACGCCCACTATTTTCTTGCCAGCTGCTGCGAGACGAGAAGGAAGACAAACGAACATGCAGCCGACTCTGCTGAGCTCATGTTATTTGTAGTGAGCAATGCCCATTGCCCAGGCGTTTAAACGCAAATTAAAACACCCTGGCCTTTTTATCTCTTTTATTCTTTTGAGCGGAGCAGAGCGGTGAGTGCGAGCGGGTGAAATCTGTATCGAGCGGGGAGTGGTCTGGAGCGGAGCGGACAGGAGCGGCCGTGAGCGCTGGAGCGGGTGGAAAGGACCGCTCCGGGAGCGAGGAGCAGTAATTATCACCGCTCCGCTCCGCTCCGCTCACATGCTCTGGCACACAGGAATATACAAATCTATCAACACAAGGGCTACAAAAGACTATTGAATTCATAGTGATATCACAGCAGTCCGGTAGGTGGCGGTAATGCACTTCTAAGCTGGTTGCCAACCGCCAATCAAATCCAAAGAAGAAGAAGAAGTGCTATCACAGCATGAAAGAGGATGGCAAGAGACGTAAAAAAAGCGTAAAAAAAATTGCGGATTTAAAGAAAATATTTTTTCAATTGTTTTTTTTTAGTTTTGGTCCGAGTGAAATGTTTCTCTCCCGATTCTAAATATAGCTGAACCGTTTGATTTGACCAAGTAAAACAATTTTTTATAAGCATTTTACGAAATATCTATGGGAAAAATAAATGGCGGATGAACATCTCTGGTACAGTGCTGAAGCAGGAAGTGACGTTTACTTTGGCTCTCCATTAGTGCTGAGCACCAACAACGTCAACAAAGCAGAAAAGCACGCGCGCCATGACTTTCATTCGAAAGTCTGAAAGTCATCGCAATCACAATAGCTATCCGAATAAGAGATACTGGGTATAGATGGGCCCATACTGTGGAGTCATAACTAAGACAAGGTGACTGGAGTGGAGGCGTAGTAAGATTGAACTCACTGGAATTTGCGGGCACATTTGGCCTCTCTTAGGTAATCACACTCCAGCGCCAGCTCGCGGCTCATAACCTCAATCATGTGTTCGGGAAAAAGACCTGTGGAAAGAGAGAGTGCAGAGCAAAAGGGGGGGGAATAAAAAATCATGACACCCTGAGAATAATTAATTATTAATTAATTAATCATTCCCAGGCTGCATGTGTGGCTTAGTATATTGACATTAGCAGAGGTGATCAAACTTAGACGAGAGTAACAGTTATTGTAAAAATGATAACAGTGGGTTACCTTCAGGCAGTGCATTGCTTAAACTCAGAACAGCCATGATATTGTTCACGTCACTGTCGATACTCTTGGCAACTCCAGGGTACTAGAAGAAAAGGCAGTCATTGTATTTGATCACACTCTCTCCTTCTACGTTTCATCACTGCGGAAATAGCCTAAACCAGTGGTTCGGAACTGGTGGGGTCGCGGGGTCGCCATTCTGAGCGTGTCACGGAGATGTGTGCATGGGTAAAGAAAAGTTCAGTCGACAGAATTTCTGATGCTGCGCTTTTATTTTGAAGGACATACCATGACGCAGGTTTTTTGTATGTGCTCATTCAAGCATTTGTAAACATGGAGAAAGGCAAACACGACACAGACTACATTAAAACTGACGGGTTAAATGATCCCCTCCGGTCCTCTGGAATGGACAGTCCACTTTTTCTGTCTCTCCAGCAGCACTCCAGTCTGTCCTTTCACTTTTCTGTGACAAACTACTGAACACACCAAAGCACGCTACTCCACCTCCATGTTTATAGGGTCTATGCCAGAGGTTTTCAAAGCGGGGGGCGGGCCTCGCCAGCGGGGGCTCCAAGCAGTTTCAGGGGAGGCTCAATGAATGGAAGTGAACTAATATGACATTAGTTATCAAAAGGAGATCACATAGAATAGCCTAAATGTGTGTGATTATGTTAAAGAGATAGTCCAGAGAGACAGTCGTTTTGGGGAATTTTACCGTTTCCCCCACTTTCCCAGAGTCAGAAACTAATAAATGCAATATCAGGCTATCTCGGCTCAGTTGTTGAGTGTCTACGGGATCAAATAACAATCATCATCCCATAGGATCCAGGAATTGAGCGAGAGGGGGTGCCTTTTTCCAAGCTTTGTCTGGTGGGAAGCCCGCAGTCTCAGACTTTGAAAACCATTGGTCTATCTATGCGTTTAACGTCGATCTTGTGTTTGATGCACCGTCATGTTCCAAACTTGCAGCGTGAGCTTGTTTGCGATTTGAGAGAAGAAATGTGCATGATTGTGAAATCAATGATTTCACAATCGGTTAAGATGTTAAATCTCCTGTAATCTCTGAGCCCAGAAGGGTTCAAGGAAAGTGTAAGTGAAAATTCTTCATAATACTACAGTGCTGTTCAGTATCCCCTGATAGGGCGATCTCTACATTGAGATTCTGGAAACGTGATGAGCATCACCGGTTTCACTTAATTGTTTAAAAAGCATATTGTAATAATTGAAGATGAGTCTGAGATTAGTCTTTATTTAATTGGAGAAGAAAGACTTGATGAGCATCAGTTTAAACTTGTTTCAAAGGCATAATACTGTTGTGCACTGTAGGCCTAAAAAAAAAAAATCCGAAATTTGGGTCGCAACTTATATGACTAAGGAAACATGTGAGTGGTGAGGCTACACCAGTTGAGAACCACTGGACTAAACTATTTTTTGTTTTGTTTATTCTGTTCTGTTTAGTGCAATTTTAGATTTTTCAAATTACAGAATCAACATAATATGAAATAATTCCAGTATGATCACCATCCCCCCCCCCCCCCCCCCCCCCCCAAGCATCCAGACGGTCAAAACAGTGACATCAAGCAGAAAAGAAAAAAAAAAATATATATATATATATATATATATATATATATATATACAGTATATATATATATATGACATACAATTACCGTACTTAATTTAATTGGGGGGGCACAAACGAGAAAGAGAAAAAATGAAAGGGGGTTTACACTCGACTATCCTTATAAAATCATTCTTAGACTACTACAGCACTGCTCCAAACCTAGAGAGAATTAGCTTATGAAGTCTCCCAGTCTGTTATTTGGGTTAGGTTGTCATAGTAGTAGGTAAGAAAAGGCTTCCACACTCTTTCAAATCTATTTGCATTCTCCTTCAATTTGATCTTTCCAAGCTTAAAATAAAACATAATCTCCCTAAGGCCGTCTGGGACGGGATGGTGGCACCGATCTCTTCCAATAGACGCTTTTCACGGGGGCCATTTTGTAATGAGGGTTTCCAACTTCCAATCATGGAAGTTGGAAACCCCCATTAGTGTTTTGCTTGCACCTGTGTTTACCCTGCCTTTTCCACACAAAAACGGCCCCCGTGAGAATGGTCTATTGAGGAGGATGAGGTGTCTCGCTAGCAGTGAAAGCAACCGCAATAGACCCTTCTCACGGGGGCCATTTTGTGTGGAAAAGGCAGGGTAAACACAGGTGCAAGCAAAACACTAATGGGGGTTTCCAACTTCCATGATTGGAATTTGGGAACCCTCATTAGTGTTTTTCTTGCACCTGTGTTTATTCTGCCTTTTCGACCCAAAATGGCCCCCGTGAAAAGGGTCCATATACATTTCAGTCGGGCACGCTTCGTCCTCGGGCCTCAGTCCAAACAGGGCAGTAATAGGAAGAGATTGAAATAATGTCACTACGGGATTCAAACACCTTCTTCCAGAAAGTCTGAAGGCTTGATCAAGTCCAAAACATGTGCGACCAGGGTGCCGTGGTGCACTTGCACCGATCGCAAGTGGGATCTGCACTAAACTATGCTCACCTGGATCTTCATGGCCACGTCTCTGCCATCCTTCATCTTGGCTAAATGCACCTGACCAATCGACGCCGCCGCAAATGGCTTCTCCTCAAAATACTCCAGCTTGTCCCTCCAGTTTGGCCCGAGGTCGCTGCTGACGGCCTTCTGCAGAGAGTGAGAGGAGAGGGACGTGGCTTATCTGAATGAAGTGGATTGCTGACTTAATTAATTAATTAATTAATTGGCCTACAGCTCTCCATACCGTACCATCATCTGTTTATAGGGCATAAAGTCGGCACTCTGTCGAACACGCTCAAAGATTTTGGCCAACTGCGGGTTGATGAACGCATCATCTGAGAGAGCAGAAGGAAGAAAGTGAAACACACACCAGTTCTGTATCAGAATCACAATCAGAATAACTTTTATTGCCACAGTATGCAAGTTACATACGAGGAATTTGTCTTAGTGTCTGTATGCAGCGTAGCGGTCACATCAATATACAGGGATAAGAAGTAGGAAGATAACTAAAGACAATCACAAAGTTGCAAGTGCAATCAAATCGAGTCAATATATACAATATGTACATGAGTGGTGAAGTGTTCTGTGGATGATAAATATGAATTTACGTTGAATTTACATGAGATTTGCAGACTGAGTTAAATAGACGTTAAATAGGCAGTGGATTTACATGAATTTACAGTCGGAGTTAAATAAGAGTTTACATTAAATGTACATGAAATTTACAGGCTAAGTTAAATAGGCATTATTGGAGTATACGAAGCAAATAAGCAAACCAGCTTGATTCTAGGGGTGGCAAGACGCATCGATTCAATGATCAACGATCCAACTGCATCGACCCGCAGTGCAAACATCGATATTAATCGCTATGAGCCGCCATAAAAGAAATAAACATGATGCTTTTATTTTGGAATCTTATTCAAAAGAATACGGTACATTATTTTTCATTGAAATATCTAAGAGCAAAACAATAAAATTGTCAAATGATATTTTAGTAGCTTTTTTTTTTAACCGATTGTTTAAAGGTCCCATTCCGTGCAAAAGCTGTTTTTACTTGTAAATGCATATATACTGCTGTCATCCCTCCCTGTAATGAGTGGTCACAAGCTCAGAACTGCCACAGTTGGATTTGTCCCTATCCAGCTTCCCCCTGCAGTCTCCTTCAAGCCACGCCCCTTACACTCTGTTCCCGGGTTAATGTGATGTCACTCGGGTCCTTAAACATACTGCGCGCGTCTCTCTCACACAAGCTACCTGCACCATTTTGTCTATAGCCACAAAATTAACACTTCTAGCTGGAGCGACGCCAACTGTACGTGATCCAGCAACTGCGGAGGTGCATTCGGTAAGTCTAGGCATTTTGAGATGTCCTCTTTAGCGTAGCGTTGCTAACGTTAGTTGTGGACACAACCTAGCGTGCTGGTCCACAGACGCTAATCTGAATGGCCGCTGGGAGCCTGGGGCGGGCTCTCCCTCAGCGGCCAATGGGAACTGTTAGTTCTGAATATATTATAGAAACAGACCATTCTTGGGACGCAACGAGATGAGGAAGGGACAACTCCATCACAACAAACGGGGTTGCTATATTTTCGACAAATTAATCCAGAATCATGTTTTGTGGACCAGAGACACACGTTTTTAAGAGGTTACAGCTGCACGAATTGGGACCTTTAACTGATTGTGGGCATATCGTCTAATATCGATCGCAGGCCCCTGAATCGAATCGTATCGTGGCAGACTTTGTGATATCGTATCGTATCGTATCGTGGCAGACTTTGTGATATCGTATCGTGACAGACTTTGTGATATCGTATCGTGGCAGACTTTGTGATATCGTATCGTGGCAGACTTTGTGATATCGTATCGTGGCAGACTTTGTGATATCGTATCGTGGCAGACTTTGTGATATCGTATCGTGGCAGACTTTGTGATATCGTATCGTGGCAGACTTTGTGATATCGTATCGTGGCAGACTTTGTGATATCGTATCGTGGCAGACTTTGTGATATCGTATCGTGGCAGACTTTGTGATATCGTATCGTGGCAGACTTTGTGATATCGTATCGTATCGTGGCAGACTTTGTGATATCGTATCGTATCGTGGCAGACTTTGTGATATCGTATCGTGGCAGACTTTGTGATATCGTATCGTGGCAGACTTTGTGATATCGTATCGTATCGTGGCAGACTTTGTGATATCGTATCGTATCGTGGCAGACTTTGTGATATCGTATCGTATCGTGGCAGACTTTGTGATATCGTATCGTATCGTGGCAGACTTTGTGATATCGTATCGTATCGTGGCAGACTTTGTGATATCGTATCGTGGCAGACTTTGTGATATCGTATCGTGGCAGACTTTGTGATATCGTATCGTATCGTGGCAGACTTTGTGATATCGTATCGTATCGTGGCAGACTTTGTGATATCGTATCGTATCGTGGCAGACTTTGTGATATCGTATCGTATCGTGGCAGACTTTGTGATATCGTATTGTATCGTGGCAGACTTTGTGATATCGTATCGTATCGTGGCAGACTTTGTGATATCGTATCGTATCGTGGCAGACTTTGTGATATCGGCAAAAATCGCATCGTTGTCAAATTAATCGTGATCAAACGGGTGATTCCCACCCCTACTTGATATAGCAGCGATCAGGAAATCGTTTTTAAAAGTGCTGACGACTGTAAAATATGGCACAGGATATCAAATGAGGTCAAAGTGCATCACCGCACTGTAAGTATGTTGTGTAGAGAAAACAGACCTCAAGTGTCCCGCAGCCTACAGCCTACATTTCCCCCCCGTCATTTGCCACAGCGCACATGTAGGTGGGGATGCCTACAATAGCAGGACTGGATGCCTACAATAGCAGGACTGGTATGGCACTTATTGTGTTCAGCTGGCCCGGCCGTGTATTTTAGGTGGTGACATTTCCCCACAGGTCCGGGGAGGGGATTTAGTTTCACACAGAGTTCGGGGGGGAAGCAGCACCGGTTGACTGTCCCATTAAGGGGTTTGGCACTGATGAACGATAATATTAATAATAATAATAATATATATATATATATATATATATATATATATATATATATATATATATATATATATATATATATATATTTTTTTTTACAAAATGAATGCCTATGGCAGAAAATACGAAAGACAACGTGTTCTCCTCAATGAACTCTTTATTTCAATGTGTCTCCTCTCCAACACTCTGCTGTCCCCGGCGCATGCTGGTGTGAATTCCCCACGTTTAAAACAGTTTTGTTGGCACAAAGGCCCGTGCCCAGCCAGAAAACTAGACTATATGAAGCTCCACCTCACGTTAGTCGGCTGTGCAATTGAGTGGGGCGAGGAGCAACGAATTCCACCCTAACCTAGTCCGCAAAAAAAAAAAAATAATAATAATAATAATAACAATAATCGATAAGAATTCCACATGATCGATTCCATTCCTTAACGATCAATTATCAATTTTCGATAACTGATGAACATCCCTAGTATCGACTCAAATAACCCGGTATCAAGTAGTATTGAAAGTTCCCCAGTCAAACGATACCTGCATTAGATCCTTTTCGTACAAAGATCTAAAGAAATGAAAAGAAAAGAAAAAGAGTTCTTTGATTGAATGGCGACGTGTGATTGGCCCACGACCGCAGCAGCTACTACAACCCATACACGTCTGTGGTGGTGAAGGCCACCAAAACGTTCAAAAGTATAGCTAGCTATACTACACAAATAGGTATGGAATTAAATACTCTATTGGTATTGTTACGTGAAACGTCATTTTCGTAGCAGATCCGCACCGAGTTACTTTCTTGTTTTCATGAACACAACGCTCCCGCTGTACAGCGCGTGCGCGCATCTTGCCTCCGGGACGCAGGCACCAAACTGCTTAGTCCCAGGAGAGGCCTTTGGAGGGCGGTGTGTGACCAATAGAGGTGACGTTCTCCCTGTTACAAGTCACTCTACCATCCTCAATGACTAAAAAGCTGCTATATTAAGGTGAAAAGGTTACTGATTGGGGCTTTAAGGGTACTGGTACTGGTATCATCATTTTTTTAAATGATACCCAGTCCTACTGATGAATATGTATTTGTAGTGAGAGGAATGCATGTGGTTTGCTGTCCAGTCTACTGTGAGGTCTTGTAGTCATTGTGTCATGTTATGTACATTATGTACTTTGTGACTGTGAAGAAGTTGAATTCCTCTCCATTTTCTTCCCCCGAGCGAAGCGGTTCTGATTCATTCGAGTATTGCTGCACTGTACGTCTTTGGCTCGTCCTCACCTTGAATGCTGAGCATCTGCCCGATCTTAAGTGCAGCACCTCGGACTTTGCACAGTGTCCGGACGATTCTCTCCGCGTTGGCTTCGGACAGGAAGGCACTCGAATCCAGTATGCCTTTTTTATCTCCTGAAAAGAGAAGAAGAACAAAAATGCATCATTCAGTAAGGATGCGATGATATAAATCGGCTACTGATGATCTGATCGTTAATATTAGCGAATACCAGTGGAAAAGACTTTCTAATGTGGGATCAGGTATTGGGCCACTGATAACTCATAATACATGATACTCATAACATGCACACAAACACACACCCCTTTCTCTCATAAACAAAATCATTCACTTTACCAGCGTCCTGTTGGGACTTTAAACTCTTCTTAGCCACTTCGGCAATCGCCCCAAAGCCGAGTCCAACTGCCAGACCTGCAGAAAGAGGGGAAGGGGGAGAAAAACAAAAACATCAAGACCCCAAATTTCTCTGAACAGACTGACATCATTTGGAAAGGGAAATAAAAAAGCATCGACCTATAAAGCAAAGCAATGCATATTTATTTATTATTATTATGATTATTATTTATGAATGCTGTTCACAGCCTAGCACCTGAACATTAATACTGACCCATCATAAATGACCCACAGCTGTTTAGATCGGATAACGGCGGCATAAAAACGCAGGCAAACCTCTCTCTGGAGACGATGAAGATCAGAGTAATGATCAGGACAACAGTCCAAACCTCTCTCTGGAGACGATGAAGATCAGAGTAATGATCAGGACAACAGTCCAAACCTCTCTCTGGAGACGATGAAGATCAGAGTAATGATCAGGACAACAGTCCAAACCTCTCTCTGGAGACGATGAAGATCAGAGTAATGATCAGGACAACAGTCCAAACCTCTCTCTGGAGACGATGAAGATCAGAGTAATGATCAGGACAACAGTCCAAACCTCTCTCTGGAGACGATGAAGATCAGAGTAATGATCAGGACAACAGTCCAAACCTCTCTCTGGAGACGATGAAGATCAGAGTAATGATCAGGACAACAGTCCAAACCTCTCTCTGGAGACGATGAAGATCAGAGTAATGATCAGGACAACAGTCCAAACCTCTCTCTGGAGACGATGAAGATCAGAGTAATGATCAGGACAACAGTCCAAACCTCTCTCTGGAGACGATGAAGATCAGAGTAATGATCAGGACAACAGTCCAAACCTCTCTCTCTGGAAACGATGAAGATCAGAGTAATGATCAGGACAACAGTCCAAACCTCTCTCTGGAGACGATGAAGATCAGAGTAATGATCAGGACAACAGTCCAAACCTCTCTCTGGAGACGATTAAGATCAGAGTAATGATCAGGACAACAGTCCAAACCTCTCTCTGGAGACGATGAAGATCAGAGTAATGATCAGGACAACAGTCCAAACCTCTCTCTGGAGACCATGAAGATCAGAGTAATGATCAGGACAACAGTCCAAACCTCTCTCTGGAGACCATGAAGATCAGAGTAATAATCAGGACAACAGTCCGAGCCAGGTGCAAATTTAGACCATGGGGTGCCATGGGGTGGGGAAGGGTACTAAGTGGGCTACCCGGCGCTGACAGTTGACAACACATTTTAGAGTTGGGATTCCCCGGCAGGTCAGGCAGGAGCTGGCTCTCACACAGGTTTCACAGAGATTCGTTCCGCTCCAGATGCTACCACACCTTATTGTAATTCCATTCCTGCATGTACTGTATGCGAAGGACAGGTCAGCACTTCCCACAGCGCGCCACCGGCACTGGAAAACTGCTGGCAGAGGTTATGACCGAGGAGAAACGTCGTGCTTAGAGAATATCGTCAACTTATTCTAAACTCAATGTCAAAATGAGACTTTGAGAGAAGTAGATGAATAAATGCGGATCCCAGCTTAACGTTATTTGAGGATTGGAATATTGATGTAAATACATTTAAAAAAAGAAATTCTTGTTTTTGTTATGCAAATAGTTGTTGCACTTTTATCATTAAACCTGGGGGGGGGGGGGGGGTGTAAATATAAATTAATGATCCATTTGTTGGAGGTAACTCATTACAAAAGTAACATATTACATGTAATAATAAGTTCAAATTCAAGTTACAAAGTTCAAGTTACAAATTGAGTTACATTTGATTAAATCAGAGCACATATTTAAAAAAGATACAATCATTTCCTAATCAAACTGTGTGTTTTATGCAAATAACCACTATAGATGACAATAACAAAGGAAAAGGATAACATTTAGAATTTTGGGCGGTTTACACTGACTTCAAGACGGTTGAAATTATTTTCCGGGATGGTTCCGGGACAGCGATGTCATTCTGCTGCTGCTGTTGTTGTTTTGGTGAAGGTAATGCAAAAGTAGTGTAATAATAAGTAACGAGTTACTCTACACAGACAGTAATATTGTAAAGTAACTTATTACTTTCAAATGAAAGTAACTAGTAATATGTAGTATATTACATTTTGGAAGTAACACTGTTCATTATACATCATTATATTTATTTATATTATCGGTAACTGATGAGAGAAACTTCCGATCCACAGGTAAAAGCAATATGGAAGATGCAGGTTTTTTGTATAACCTTTATTTGTTCGGGTCGCACCTTTTTGCTGAGGCTGCATGTTCTTTCTCAGCAGCTCTCTGTTTAACATTCACAAAGTTACACACACACACACACACACACACACACACACGACAGCTGGCAGCCGGCCAGCACAGACGCTGTACTGTACTGTACTACAATGTCATGTACTGTAATGTAATGTTGCTATGGAGACAGTCCGCATGTCTGGGAACGCCCATACAGGCTGTAGAAACGCCCACAATAGACGCTGGGTTAGCCTGGGGGCGGGGTCAGGGTGGGGTAAATTCCCCCCGTTCTATCCATTCAGCAAGGTTAGAATTTAGCTGATAGCCCAGCCCAGGCAGACACGATCGGGGATTTAACCACCGCAGTAAACGCACATCTGAGCAGACGTCTTGTGTTCTGCTCTAGAACCCCCAAACCTGTAGTTTAGAGCCGCAGCACCGTCTTTTTGGTGAGTCAGCTCATGAGATATATCGGCGGTTTTACCCCACTCGCGCGCCAGCCGTTTCACATTTTGTGGGCGTTCCCAGACATGCGGACTGTCTCTATGGAGACACTCAAACTGGAAGTGCGGTTTCTGTACCATGTTGGTGATGGAACCTGGCTCGGAATTCAGTCACGACTATTGTGTGTCCTTCAATGACCGGAAGGAGCTGCTGCCATGGGGGGCTTTATCTGTGTGTCCTTCAATGACCTCAAGGAGCTGCTGCCACGGGGGCTTTATCTGGAGTTTTGGAAATGGACGGCAGTTTGGAAACGGGTGTGTTAGGCTGGGGACGGAGCAAGGGCGGTTTTTTGTTTGAAATAGGTTGGACGATCGCCATCTTGGACCAATCAGGAACACAGCCAGAAAGTGAGAGAGAGATTCATCTTTGAGAGTAGGCCTGGGTCCCGGTGTGTGTGTGTGTGTGGGGGGGGGGGTATATCTGATGGACAGGACAGGTGCATTATGGGATAGAATGTTAATAAGAATGTGTAGGGAGAGAGAGAGCGAGAGAGGAGAACTACGAGGAATATGAGAGTGATCCAAAGTCAGGTGAAATGAAGACTCCAAACCTGCCCCTAGGGGTGTGCGTGTGCGTGTGTGTGTGGTAATAGTATGGTATATGATGTAGTCCCCTTTAAAAAAAAAACAGTTCTGTATAAACATGCTTTTGCTTGATTTTATTTACTGTTCTTAAAGAGTTCTCATTGCTTGTATTTACTGTTGTTTTACATTCACTGTTTTCTTTGACTTGTTTTTTCTTTGACTGTTACTACACACGTCATTATTGCTTCTATTTACTGTTGTTCTTATCGTCTTGTTTGATTTTAAGCTTGTCTGTAAAGCACTTTTAGAAATAAAAAAAACACAAAGAAAAGTGCTAGATAAATAAGTGCGAAATCACAATAGCTGCGACCATGCGACCACCATCAGACGTTACATTCTCTGCACCGAACCCAAGCCTGGACCGCGGGCCGGCTCGGACCGGAAATATCCCTTCTACTCCTCAGGCCCGGGTCAGGCTCGTGGTCAGATATCTGTATAATTGGGGTAATATTTGGTGTGATAATCAGAATGTTATAACAGTGTAACCTTCAAACCGTATGTATTCATAAGACTGAACAGACAACAGGTATAGTTTAGATAAACGGCCAACTTAACAAGAAGAATTCGGGTTCGGGCCCGTAAATGCAGCCAATGGGACGGGCCGGTCCAGGCCCAGACAGAACGGGCTGGAGTCTGGCCATCTAAGCTCAAACACACATGCATCCATGCATCCACGCACGCACGCACACACACACACACACACACACACACACACACACACACACACACACACACACACACACACACACACACACACACACACACACACACACACACACACACACACACACACACCCCCCCCCACACACCCCCCCACCCCACCGCAAATTTCCGAGATGCAGGATGACAGGGGCATGACCCCCCCCCCCTGCTGTACTCTCCCAGGGGCGAAAACTGTGGCCGCCCAAAGGGTGGCCGACATTTTTGTGGACCGACCGACTGACCTACAGAGCTGCTATAGTCGCAGCTAATAAAGATGGTATGATCATGGTATGCAACGCCCTCTCAGACATGCTTGTGATAAAAACCCTTCTTTGATCGTGATCTAAACACGTGAAGTGAAGAATGACAGATATTATATTGGCGGGAGGAGCGTTCTTCCTACCTCCAAAATTCACCAGTCTCCCTATCCGCGTAACGGGCACCTTGCGCTCTCTGGCTCGTTCGCTGAGCTGGAACATAAAGGAAACGCACACAAATAACAAGATAAAGGACGAATACAATTCTTCCTGTGCAATGTTGGCATTAGACAGGACGGGTTATTATTACACAGTCAAATCTGGGTAGAACCACGTCCTCAAATACGGAGGATTGGTTAATATGAATCAAATATTGATTTAAAAAAGAAAAAGTTACGAGCGGCTACCACTTGCTTATGTTGCTTCAGGTCGTTTTTCTTGGCGTTTCTCGCTTTGTCGATGTCCTCTGTTGTCAGGCTTCCCACCGTGGGGTTGTTCTGGTTAAATGACCTGGCGTGTCCAGAAAACATTCGACTGGACCAGTCCCTTTGGTACTTGAGGCTCTTGGCGCCGGGTCGGCCCGCGCAGGTGGTGCCCCGTCCAGCGGCGTCGGTGTTTTCAGAGGCAGTGAAACGCGCCGCCATCGTGGAGTATCTGTGGGAGGATGCTCTGTGGAGGAGGCAGACATCTTGCCGATTCCTGAACGTCTCCTGAATGGGGGAAAAAAAAGAAAAGAAAAAAAAAGAGTGATTCGCATGATTCGGTGTGTTTACATTTTGCGCGGGCGCCACATTACTGCACCAAACAACCACCATCCGAATCTATATTTGACTTTCAAATTTTAAAATAAGATCATCAGACTGTGTCATTATCATCCCTCTCTGATACCATGGAGGTCAGCATAATAATGAGTTTACTTAACAGTTGCAGGTGTGGCCGTGTGTAAAACCTGGAACTGAAACATGACTTGGACTGCCAACCCGTCTAAGAATTTGGGGTGGTTTCCCCCTGCAAAGATGAAAAATGGCGGGGTGGGGGGGTGGGAGGGGGATTCTGATTCTGGCATGACAATGGCCAAATATAAATCGAGGTCACAGAATCTGATCTAAGGCGCATACCCTGTGACCGGGTTATCCTGGGTTCGAATTCAGCTCATTCAGACACTAAAAAACGCCACACATCACCATCATTCGTCTCACAAAACAGACACGATTGTCGCGGCGTGGACGAGCTCAGGACGTCAGATGGAGAGGAGGAGTTTGTTTGAAACTGGATGCCGTGCCCGTGGCGTGGCGTGGCGTGACGGCATCCCCTCTCTCACGGTCCAAAACGCTCACCGTGGCCAGGCCCGGGGCACGGCGGCCGCTCAGCAGCCTCTGGCCTCGGCCTGCTTGGCTCCTGCTGGCCACCTGCTGCGCCCAGGCCAGCCCCCTCTGCAGCAGCCTGTCAGCTGTCATGCTGCTGTCCTGTCCTGTCCCACCCCCACCACCACAACAGAGAGGGAGAGAGGGGGGGGGGGTGAGAGAGAGAGGGGGAGGGAGAGAGAGAGAGGGAGGGAGGGAGAGAGAGAGGGGGGGGGAGGGAGGGAGAGAGAGAGAGGGGGGGGGGGGGCGGAGAGAGAGAGGAGGGGGGGGGGGGGGGGGAGAGGGGGGGTGTTGATGGATGGGTGAGTGTTTTGCACAACAACAGATGGTTTCCAACAGGTGGACAGTTGTTGTCAACAGGTGGAGAGAGACAGTGTAATGGTTTTTGTGTGCAAAGTTGTATTTCAGCCGCAGGTAGGTTGACAGCCAGCCAGGCTGGTTTTAGCTCCATAATGCACCACCACACACTGTAAAGCCTGACTTAGAAAAACAGCCTGATCAAATAGTGATACAAGTGCAATATTAACTTGGCTGGCTGTGTGATAAGGAGAGCAGAACGGAAATACCGTGCATGGAAAAGTAACACTGAATAAAAACAATTAGGCTAGTATTTTATATGATTGTCTGGTGGTAATAAGACAAACTGTGACACAGAGAGGATAAATTGAAGTTGTATCTACTCACTCAGAAAACGCCAGTTAATGATAACATGGAGTTGAACAGCAGAAGTCCTCAGATGACCGTGACCACACAGCAGCAGCAGGAGCAGGAGGAGCGCACACGTTCACCTTGATTTGACTTGGACGGGCTTTGTAGAAAGCCTGCTGCTTCTACTACGACAGATCGTGAAGGACACGCCCGTCCCGTCCCGTCCCGCGGGGGGGTTTATACCACACGGGCCAATGAAGCTAAAGTCCAGCGACTTCTGCGAGTATCAACAAACCTCCCCAAAGGCTGCGCAGGCTGTCAGTCAGGTAAACAATAGCAGGACAAGCCAATCAGAGGCAGAGCAGGGCGGGACATGCCTTAGCCATCCTGGGGGAAAAGTACATTATTGCTGACGACCGGGCGCATGCTGCCTTCAGGACATATCGGAATTTAGACAAGAGGTTTCCGCTAGGGTTCAATCTCCTCCTCCTTTATGTTGATATATTGATGGATGTTTACCTCCGTCAAGAAGGTTATGTTTTCCGTGCCGTTTGTCTGTCAGCAGGATTATGGGAAAAACTACTAGGTCGATTTAGACGAAGCTTTATGGAAGGGTGTAGATAGATAGATTTTTTATTTCTGTGTCATGCACCATATAGCTACATGGTGCCCAGCCCGTCTGGGCTTACAAGACACAAATCATTCAAGTTCAACAATACAAACAAATCAACAAACAAGCTACAAAAAGCTCAAACATAAACAAGACAAGACAGAGTTGTATATTCAGATGAACAACTTCTCCATTCTGAGTTTCCAAGCCCTCCCAATAAACCTGGCCACACTCATCTCTGAATAACCATTCCAACTTAGCATCATCTCCTGACTAAAAGGTTTCTTATTTTGCATTAACTGAAATAGAGACAGATAGAGGGTGTAGCATGGGCCAAGGAAGAACCAATTAGAATTAGATGGCTATATCATTTTGAAAAGTTTAAAAACATAGCTAGTGCATGTTAAAAGAGCTGGGACATGACCCACGCGTAGCGGCACAAACAGCCTTCTTCAGGGTATGATACCCTGAAGAAGGCTGTTTGTGCCGCTACGCGTGGGTCATGTCCCAGCTCTTTTGCTATGTTTTTTAACTTTTCAAAATGATAAAGCCATCTAAGTAAATAAAGGCTTTTTACTTTGTGCCAGAAGAGTGCCTTGGACCTTTCTTCTTTTTGAACCTTTGTGATCCTCACCAAAGAGCACCTTCAGTTTTGGACTTTCGAGCACTCTGGACCTTTTTTCTTCGTCAATTAGATTTTGGATTGGATCCGGATCTGACTCACTTCTAGTTTCACTAGTATTTTGTGCTGATAAATATCTTCTAAAAACGGACAAGGATTACATTTTCCACCCAGAATTTGATTCTTCTCAGGGTTGAAAGGTCTCTGAAATGCCATTTATTTTACTATAGGTGGGTTGGAAGCTCCTGAAAGGCAGGGGGACACACTACTACACTATTACATAGTATTGGGGAAACACTGGGGTATTTAGAGTAGTAGACCTTTGAATGAAGACTGAACCATAGACTAATAAATGTCTACCACTGGCAAAGGTGGTATTTTAGTGCTAAGGAAGTAGCCTTGATGTCAGGGCGGACTGGGATCATAATTCAGGCCGGGCATTAGATACCAAGCAGGCCAGGCCGATACAGGCCGACGCGCGTGCCGGCATCCGAAGGGCGGCGGCGAAAAATTTGGGGTGTTTGAAGCTCAATTTGGGGCGTTTGAAGCCCAATTTGGGCCGTTTGAAGCCAGATTTGGGCCGTTTGAAGCCCAATTTGGGTCGTTTAAAGCCAGATTTGGGCCGTTTGAAGCCCAATTTGGGCCAAGTCCAATTTTACAATGAGATGCACCCACTTTAAACCTGAATAAAGTAATAAAACCACTAGTAAACCAGTAGGCGGCACCTGGCCTGCTGTTCAGTGAGTGGCCTGGCCTGGCCTGCAAATTTTTTTTTTTTTTTTGCAGGCCAGGCCAGGCCAGGCAAGGCCACCGGCCATTTGCCAGACATGCCCGATTATGCAGTCTGCCCCTGCTTGATGTGATGCTGAGGGGCTATCTTGAAGGGGGAAATGATGGAAGCCTATCAAAAACTGATAGTAAAATTGATGCATTGTATTGTTATATAATTTTATTTACTTTTATACCGGTAACACACTGCATTCACTCACACACAATTTTTTCTGTAGTATGTTGTCTCCAAAAATAAGTATTGATGTATGTTTCTATTTCCACTCCCTGAACATTTTATTTGATGCACAAATAAAACAACTTTTGGCTGATAAGCGAGTCATATTTACAGCACTAGGATAAGTCACCTTTATATAGCGCCTTTCAAAACCAACATTACTAGGTGCTGTACAAGAGAGGCTTGTCAGAAGTTGGAGCTTATGAGGAGCACCTGAAGGCAGCATCACTCCAGTCCACACACCACCAAGCCAAGAAGCTGTGATGGAGCTAAACGCCCCTTGGATAGAGTTCAGTCCTGGCAGCTTTATGGCTGATAGGTTTGATGGCTTTGAATATATGCCAGCTGATCTTTCAAGATGTTTTATTGTGCATCTCGCCATGTAAGAGATTCATGAGGAACTTTATTGTGAAAGGGCGGCGACATGCAACCAAACACTGCAACCAGGACAAAGGCTCTATTATCAGAGGAAATGGACCGACCTCTGTTATCAGATATGTGCTTTTATTATTAGTCAATGGCTTATGTAAACAAGAAAACAATGGAAATAAGCAGGGGCGTAGCGGGGGCTGAACGCAAGTAAACACAGTTTCCCCCAATTCTTTGAAAGAGTCAGGTTCATTATGTTTTGATGTTAACTTTTGTGGGATTTTTGGGGAGATTAGCAAAACTATACATTTTTGGATAGGGTATTGTATAAGGAATCAGAAAATCAATGTTTCCATTTACCCAGATGTCTATGTGGTGGCCATATTGGAATTTACAAAATGGTCACCATAAAATTTACGTTTTGTAATATCTTGGCTTGTAAATAAGATGGAACATTGATTTGAACTGCTAAACCTACATTTTCAGGTGTCAAGGAATCCAATGGTGGTAGTTACAAAGCTACAACACTTTATAACATTAACCCTTAGATGCATGAGTGGCTCCTGTGGTTGTTTTCCTGCAATAAAGTCTAGACGTTCGGCTACATATCTTTCTAATAAAAGAAATATTTTCATATTCCAGCTGTTCCTCAAAAAACAAGTTTTTTTATGTCACTCATTAAAAATTGTAACTTACCTTTGATACTTTTAAAGAAACTGTAGTTTTTGTATTACTGGCTGGTCGAGTGGTGGCCATTGGTGACTGAAATGTCGTATTATAAACAAACACAATCCATCAAGTGAGCATGCAGACACCCCCGACTGATGATGTCATACACACTGATGATGTCATGCCCGGGGCATGATGCTCCACAATCATCGTGTGATGTGACTGACGATGTCATTATGTGGCCAGGGAAAGGGAATTTTGGGGGCCCCTGCTCATTTGTTTAGATTATCTTGCTGAACACAAAGGTGTTTCATAAACTTTTGTTAAATACAGTAGACACTTACTTAATGTTAATGCACCAAAAAAAAAAAAAAAATGTTCACAAGTCCCAAAACTTCAAGTCCAAGTCAAGTCTCAAGTCTTTGAGGACGAGTCTCAAGTCACTGTGTGTGTGACTTAAGTGCGACTCAAGTCCAAGTCTCGAGTCCAAGTCCCCATCTCTGGTGTCAGGGTCTGATAGCTGACTTGAGCTTGGGGAACAGTCGCAGAGCGTTCTGTGTCGTCACCTCCATCACCTTCTCCAGCGGCAGCCCTTTGATCTTGCTGATGTACTCAGCAGAGACGAGGATGTTCCTGGGCTCGTTTCTGACCTGAAGATGAGTGTGTGCATAAAACTACAGGCATTTTCCAAGAAGACACTATCTTAGGAGAATTGTAAGATTAGTATTTTTTTGCTGCACATGTAAAAAACTGAATAATGAATAATAATGAGTTATCATAACCATATAGTTCTGTATGATTCATAACTTGTGTGTGGATTTCAGCACCGGAAAACAGCATATTTTATTGATGAAAAACCAAAAACACAACATTTTACCTGCTTTTCTGGACCCAGAGCAGGTGAATCTGTTTCGAGACAGATATTCTCCAACGGCAACTGTTTCACAAGTTTCTGCTTCTTAGTGGAAAATACACAGCGAAATCATCATCAATCATTAACATTTCATGTTGATAATGTGACTAATGTCAACCAATGAAGACAAAGTCAACACGTTGGTGCCGCCTGAGACCGTGACAGCTTGCATACAAACGAGGAAGATATTTCATACTATACTGATTATGTAACTTATGTATATCAAAGCGTTTTGTTATCAATGATCAAATATATGGGGTTCAGTTCACCACCCCAATTTAATTTTACCCCCTAGTCTTTTAAAGCACTAGACACTTTAATGCATTGTGCACTTTTTTTTGTTGTTGCACTAGCCGCCTGTACCAACCCTGCACTGTACACTGTATTGCATACTGTTTTGCATTCATTCTGCAGTTGTTTTTGATTGCATGTTCCTACTTTTTATACATTTTTATACATTGCAGCAGATGTGTAGTTGTATTGTCTGTCTCTCATGGTCTGTTACTGTGATTGTTTTGTCTGTTTGAGCATGCCAAGACAAATTCCAATCAATTTTGGTTGATATGGCAATAAAACTATTGAATCTTGAATCTATAGAAAGAGGAGACAGGGAGTCTGGGTAGTGTAGCGGTAGATTCCCTCCCTATACCAACACGAGGGTCGCAGGTTCGCGCCCCCCGTGTTACCTCCAGCTTGGTCGGGCGCCCATACAGGCACGATTGGCTGTGTGTCTGCGGGTGGGAAGCCGGATTAAGGGTATGTGTCCTGGTCGCTGCGCTAGCGCCTGCTCTGGTCGGGCGGGGCGCCTGTTCGGGGCGGGAGGGAACTGGTGGGAATATCGTGATCCTCCCACGTGCTACCTACTGTATGTCCTGCCGGTGAAGCTCCCCGCTGTCAGGTGAAAAGAAGCGGCTGGCAACTGCGCATGTGTCGAAGGAAGGATGATGCTAGTCTACGGCTCTCCCCAGATTGGCAGAGGGTGGAGCAGCGACGGGGGCAGCAGGGGGGAATTGGCCAAGTTACAATTGGGAAGAAAATGGGGGGGAAATCCGGAAAAACAATATAATAAAAATAAGTAAAGAAATAAAGAAAAAAGAAAGAGGAGACAGACAATTACAAATTGTGTAGGGGGAAAACAAAATGAACCAAAAAGAAAAAAGAAACAACATGAAGCCAAAATGAAGTTGGATAACAGAGGTTAAATGACAGGGAAAACATGTACAACAACAAAATGCATAAATTACAACCAATGACCCCCAAACACCAGGCTCCTGTAAGACAGGGCCAGGAGAGAGAGGGAGGGTCATCATCACAACAGTCTAAATCAACCACCAGGCTCCTGTAAGACAGGGCCAGGAGAGTGGGAGGGTCATCATCACAACAGTCTAAATCAACCACCAGGCTCCTGTAAGACAGGGCCAGGAGAGTGGGAGGGTCATCATCACAACAGTCTAAATCAACCACCAGGCTCCTGTAAGACAGGGCCAGGAGAGAGAGGGAGGGTCATCATCACAACAGTCTAAATCAACCACCAGGCTCCTGTAAGACAGGGCCAGGAGAGTGGGAGGGTCATCATCACAACAGTCTAAATCAACCACCAGGCTCCTGTAAGACAGGGCCAGGAGAGAGTGGGAGGGTCATCATCACAACAGTCTAAATCAACCACCAGGCTCCTGTAAGACAGGGCCAGGAGAGAGAGGGAGGGTCATCATCACAACAGTCTAAATCAACCACCAGGCTCCTGTAAGACAGGGCCAGGAGAGAGAGGGAGGGTCATCATCACAACAGTCTAAATCAACCACCAGGCTCCTGTAAGACAGGGCCAGGAGAGAGAGGGAGGGTCATCATCACAACAGTCTAAATCAAACACCAGGCTCCTGTAAGACAGGGCCAGGAGAGAGTGGGAGGGTCATCATCACAACAGTCTAAATCAACCACCAGGCTCCTGTAAGACAGGGCCAGGAGAGAGGGAGGGTCATCATCACAACAGTCTAAATCAGGGGGTTTTCAAAGTCTGAGACTGTGGGCTTCCCACCTAACCTGACTCCGCCACATGGGGCGGTAAGCTCGAAAAAAGGCGCCCCCCCTTGCTCAATTTCTGGATGCCTATGGGATGATGATGATTGTGTTATTTGATCCTAGAGACACTCAACAATTGAGCCAAGATAGCCTGATATTGCTGTTTGACACACTTCAGACTACACCAAATACATAAAAATGGTCTGTCTGAAGTAGGGGTGTCACAATATATCGTCCCACGAAATTTCGCGATAGTAAAACGTCACGATATGTATCGTTGAGATGAAATCTCATATCGTGGAGAAAAAAAAAAAAAAAAAAAAAATCTTCCAAAAAATAGACTAAGAAACGTCTTTGTTTGTTGAAGTTCAATGTGTGGAAAGTAGTTCAGTTGAACAAGTCTCTGAAGAGACACATGATAAGTTATACAGGAGAGAAACCATTCAATTGAGTTTCTGGCAAAACTGTTTACTTGACAGGAAAAACTGAAGATGCATAAAAAATAGATTAAGAAAAATCTTGTTGTTTGAGTTTGAAGAAAAACTGAAGATGCATAATGAGAATTTATACTGCTGAGAAACCTTTTAGTTCAAAGTAAATCTAAGTGACGGTGTAACTCATTCTATTTCAAGATAAGCCTTATCTCCAATCTCATGTTTTTTCTAGTTGTTATTGTAATAACAATTTCCCACAACAGCATGTTTTGTATTTGTGCATTTCAAATAAAATACTACTTTTCCAGTCATATATTGTCATTATTCAAGTTTAAAAAAATATAGTTAAAATCGTATCGTATCTTATCGTTATCGTGAACCCAGTATCGTGATACGTATCGTATCGTGAACTGAGTGTATCGTGACACCCCTAGTCTGAAGGCATTTATTTGTTTCGGACTCTGGGAAAGTAGGATAAAACAGTGAAATTCCACAAAACTACTACATCCCTTTAACCAAATCACACACATTTAGGCTATTCTACGTGATCTCCTTTTGACAACTAATGTAATAATCGAATATCTTTTCATCTCCATTCACTGAGCCTCCCCTGAAACTGCTTGGAGCCCCCCTGCGGAGGCCCGCGCCTTCCATTTTGAAAACCACCCGGTCTAAATGAAGAAAAGAAGGCGGCGTCTTCTTTACCTGCTCGCTCCTTATGATGGATGGTGGAATAGAAAAGAAATATCCGGCCTTCACTCCCTCCATGGCAACAGAGGGCTTCCCATCGAAAGCATGAAGCAGGACTTTCTCGACCCCTAGTGTCGGTTCAGAGGCACTGCAGTTTACTTCTCAGATATTTAAGTGAACAACTCTTAGGCATATTGTGAATGTGATCTGTGCGGCTTACCTTGCTCCTTCAAGAGGTGGATGGTGGGTCTTCCTGCTGACCTAGAATGGACATTTCTAACAATAAAACACAAAAGAAATATGATGGACTCTGTTGACTTGGGGTGGGGGGGGGGTCCGTTATGTCTTTGGAGAATTTCATCAGTTGCAATTGTGATACTGTACATGTGGACTTTTCTGCTTAAAGTCGAACTGAACCCGTTCGTTGCGTGCGTCTCTCAACCTCTCAACATAACTTTGAGAGGTTGAGAGGCGGGTCATAGTATCATGTCGATTATTTGATTTGACAATTCTGGGGGGACTGAATTGGGCTTTGGCCAATCCTGGCATGTTCCGCCTCCAAATCGAGTGGGATTCAGCGTGTTGTGGCGCTCTCCTCGGGAAGAGCCTGCTGACGGGAGGTTAGTGGCTGAGTGGAGCTCAGCGAGCCGCAGGCAGCCAGCTGCCTTCGTGTTGCCGAGCGGAGAGTGCAGCACGTCGGTCTTGAATCTCCGAGGTGCGACCCCTGACAACCAAGCTCTCGGAGGTGCACGCCATTATCGCTATTGCAGTAAATAATATTCCTGGAATGCAAGTTTTAACGAGCCAGTTACATTTCTTTGCATTCTTAGACATCACCGTTGGATTTAGTTTGCATAATTGGTCAAGTTAGTAGTTATTTTATGGGCTAGAAATTCTGCCAGATGACAGGCACTAGGTGCCATTTTCTCCTTCATTTGGCAGAGAAAACTATCCTGAAATGAAGATTTGATTGACAGCTGGCATGTCGTGATATGATTGGTTGAAATGGGGTAGAAATTTGATAGTACTAGGTGACGTCAGCAAACTGTAGATTACTGTTATGAATGAAATCTTGAAAAATGAACTTTTGATGTGAAAAAGTGTGAAAAACTAAAGAAATTAGATTTTTGTGATTTTTTTTGGCATACATTATTAAATAGGTGCACTGAATACCCAGGTATTTGAACTAAAAGAAAAGAAAAGTCATTTTTGGGTTCAGCTCGACTTTAATGTCTCTGTAAGCACTGTGGGGGGAGGGGAAATGCCAGATGCTTTGTAGACTATGAATATTAAGATTTATAGCACCCATATTGAACGTATCCAGAGTATGGGGGGGGATCGATACAGCATAGAATCGCGATATTTTGTGTGGCAATATATCGTATCGCACGAATGCCGAGTATCACGATACTTTATCATATAAAATGTCAAGTGCAGCAACATTTATGACAGGTTTTTATGACAGTGTTGGTCAGTCTGTCTGCTTCACAATCCCATTTTACTCCAATAAAAATGATTGAAGTGAGATGAACAGACTGGAAACTTTGTCTCGTTAGAGAAAACACATGTTGACCAAGTTTCTTCCTTTGGGGACATCATTTGCGGTTTGAAAAAAGTAATAAATTGCACTATATCATAATATCGCAATACTCAATATATCACAATACAGTACTAGGATATCGCAGTATCGCGATACTATCATATCGTGGCTTAAAGGGACAGCTCACCCTAAAATCCAAAAATACATATTTTTCCTCTCACCTGTAGTGCTATTTATCCATCTAGAGCGTTTTGTGTTAGTTGCCTGAGTTTTGGAGATATCGGACCTAAAGGTGTCTGCCTTCTCATCCAATACAATGGAACTGGATGGCACTCGGCTTGTGGTGCTCGAAGCACCAAAAATATACATTTGAAAAAATCAATAAGGTCTCTTTCCAGAAATCATGACCTGGTTACCCAAGATAATGCGCAGACCTTGTTGTGAACAGGATATTCTAGGAACTATTTTCCTTTTCGACCAAACTAGTGTCCTCTAGAGAGAGTTGCGTCAGTGGAGTACCAAAATGCGTGACTCATTAGCCAATGAACAGCCGGGAAGGGGTCTCGCGCTACTTTTGAATGCTAAAATAAAGCTGATAATGTACAATTTGAGTCTACAGTGCTGGTCGAGAGAAAATAGTTCCTACATGAAACTGCTCACAACAAGGTCTGTGGATTATCTTGAGTAACCGGGTCATGATTTCTAGAAAGAGACATTGCTGTTGAGTTTTTCAAATGTATTTTTTGGGCGCTTTGAGTATCACAAGCTGAGTGCCATCCAGTTCCAGTGTATTGGAGAGAAGGCAGAAATCTCTATGACCGATATCTCCAAAAGTTGGGGAACTAACACAAAACGATATAGATCAGTGCTGACCAATTTGGGGCCCGCGGGCCAGCTCTGTTTGTTTTGGCCCACCACGGATTTGGGAAAAATCCCCCCCGATTTTTTATCCAGAATTCAACTCGGGCAAGTTAACAGATATCTGCACTGATTGCAAAGGGTGGACGAGCTTTTTCATGTGGTGACTTTGTGAAACAGTGTCTGAATGTGGCTGCGGATACTGTGTTCACTCCTGAGATTGCATCCCTGCAAATTGTCATGGCAAATTGTTTACAAAACATGGACAATAAAGCTGATTTTCAAAGTACCTTGAGGATTTTTCAAGTTGTGAATTAAGTCAAATTTCTCTCTTGATTACAAAGGTGGAAAATACAACTGTTTTTAACTGGGTGTTTACTGATTAAATGTTTAAGCTCCCCACAAATGCAGATGTTTTTTTAAATATATATAACCAATTGCAAATTATTACAATTACCAAACAGATAAAAAGCAGATTATTATATTGACATGTTATTTTAGATTTAGAATGTTAATTTTCTATAAAACACAATACATTTTAATGTAATTCCACAACGTTTATTTTTGGCCCTCGGCCCTCCACCCAGATTGAGTTTTGGCCCTTCATGGGAAAGAATTTGGACACCCCTGATATAGATGGATAAATAGCACTACAGGTGAGGGGGGGGGGAGTAGGTATTTTGGATTTTAGGGTGAGCTGTTCCTTTATCGTGATAATATCGTGTCGAGCTGTTCCTTTATCGTGATAATATCGTGTCGTGGGGCATCTGGCGATTCCCGCCCCTAATCCAGAGATACAAAATGCCCTTGTCTCCTAGGTTATTTGTTTGAGGTGATCCTCTTCTCTTCTCGGGGATCTTTGTCCGTCAGAGGCAGAGTGGATTCAAACAGCCCTCATGTTGGGTCACAAATGAATCGTGTGTGAAGGGAAGGCTCCCGATGCTCCTTCATTAGCCAGCTTGGACATCTGGCAGCACCGGAAAAGCTGTCTTTTTCAGACTGTTTAATAATGTAGCCCATTATAGTACATGATGCTGAAACAGACCCATATTAACGGCCCAGATGGAAGTTTGACTCACTGTTGTGTTAACTCATTGTGTACCATTGTATTTTTTTAATCAAGTGTTTTTTGTTTTGTTTGCAGTGCAAATCTTTTCTCGTGGGGCTCTTTCTCTCATTAGATATAAAGTCCACTTGGGGCGTCCGGGTAGTGTAGTGGTAGATTCCTTCCCTACCGACACGAGGGTCGCAGGTTCGCACCCCCGTGTTACCTCCGGCTTGGTCGGACCTCCATACAGGCACGATTGGCTGTGTCTGCGGGTGGGAAGCCGGATTGGGGGGAAGGGATGGTATGTGTCCTGGTCGCTGTACTAGCGCCTCCTCTGGTCGGTCGGTCGGTCGGGGGGCCTGGTCGGGAACTGGTGGGGAATAGCGTGATCCTGCCACGTGCTACGTCCTGCCGGTGAAGCTCCCCGCTGTCAGGTGAAAAGAAGCGGCTGGCAACTGCGCAATGTGTCGGAGGGAGCATGGTGCTAGTCTACGGCTCTCCCCAGATCGGCAGAGGGTGGAGCAGCGACCGGGGGAGCAGGGGGGAAAAATTGGCCAAGTACAATTGGGGAGAAAATGGGGGGAAATCAGAAAAGAAAGTCCACATGTAGTTCTCGGGTGCTGATGTGTACATTCTGTATGTTGTATCATGTATGTGGCATCTTCAAAATAAAATAAAAACTACAAACCATTGAAAAAAATAAGATTTATGAATTTAAATTGGGATTTGCTTAACTTGATTTGTAGGACAGGGATTCAGCATGATGTCAGAATACATTGTTTACGACGCTGTCTGAAAAATTATCCTCTGAGGGAACATTGCAGCCTCGTTTTGATTTGGAACTGATTTTCGTTTTCTTGACATTAACCACAAAACATTGATAATAAATCACAGTATTCATTCTACCGCAGCAGCAGTGAGAGACATTCAAGAAATGAGGGTTCCACCCTCGGATACGAGTAGGGATGTAACGATAACCAGTTTGAATGATAACCGTGATAAAATCGCTTACGATAACCGTACCGTTTCAAATTTTCATTATCATTAAAACCGTGGTACCGTGATTACAGTGCTTTGAAAAACATGGTAAATACTGTCCATCATCAACCAAAGTTGGCAACAGTCTCCCAGATGCAAACGTGCAGCCTTGGAGAAATGATTTCAGTGAGTGTATCAATCCTTTTTGGGTCTGAGTTTTCAATATAAAACGTAAAATGAATCAAATTCAGTGAGTCTCTCAGTACTTTTTGAACATTTTCATCCATTTTTTATGAATACCGTGATAACACAATAACCGCGATAATTTTGGTCACGATAATCGTGATGTGAAATTTTCATTACCGTTACATCTCTAGGTACGAGTCGTCGATACCAGGGAAATGACTCACAGTGGGAGATCCAGGTGCTTGGCTATCTCTGCTTGCCGGATGAGCACCTGCCTCTGGCTGTCTTTATCAGTGTCGTTGCTGACATATCTGGGGGTGAAATCCAAGCCCACCTAACGGATGGCAAAACAAAGGAGCTAAATGTAACGGACCTCACTCTCACAACATCACAACACACTCACACTCTCACAACATCCAATAGGGTTGCTAGTCAGATTTTCTTCTGGGACTTGTCTGTTGAAGGGGAGTGGGTCTCAGATATGTCAGACCTGTTTCAGGAGTGTGGTTTTGGAGAATATTACTCTCAAAGAATGTGTATAAATGTAGAGCCGTTTAAATCTCAGATCCGTGCTAACTGGTTACAGTCTTGGACTGAAGAAATATGGCAGAAGCCAAAATTAAGAACTTATTGTTTATTTAAAAATTAATTTAAATGTGAAAAATATGTTATGTTTAATTTACCTAAAAGCAAGAGGTCCTTATGTGCTCAGTTACGATGTGGTATCCTGCCTTTACATATTGAAACAGGCAGATACAGAGGGACGGCGGAGGAGGATAGGATTTGTGAATATTGCGAGTTGAAGGAAGTGGAGAATGAATTTCATTTTATTTTGTATTGCCAATTGTATCATGACTTATGAGCGATATTATTTAAAAAAGTTCACTCCCCTGAGTTAAACTTGTTAGATTTTGAAGAAGGTGCCATACTTGAATTTCTTTTTGACAACATCTTTGCTTTTTCCGAATATATTTCTCATGCGTGGGATAGGAGGAAAAAGATGACATATGATAGATAATTCATATATTTTACTTACTACATATTGTAGTTAAATCGGTGTTTTGCTGTCCATGCCGTGTGTGCTGTGTGTGTGTTTGTATGGTTTTGTATTGTTTATGCACCGGAATCGATATGGTAATTACTTTATGTTGATGTGTCTGATAATCCCATGTGGGATGGGTCATGTAATTTGTCCTGACACGTAAATAAAACTTTCATTCATTCATTCATTCATTCATTCACAACAGGGCGTGTGCAGAGAACGAAGACATCCCAGATCAAGTCACATCAGGCTCGCCTGCCTGCTGGAAAGAAACATTCTTATAATGTGACCTCACATTCTGTCGCGCTCCACGTATCAGTCTGGACTTCCAGCCGCACTCATCCCTTTTAGGGGGCGGGAGCACTTGCCTTGACAGACACCTCCGTTAGCCAATCAGCGTCGGCAATGTCGGAATGTCCTTTCCGCCGAGAAAGTCCGCTGGTGTGTATACTCTTGTTCCGGTTTAATCATCGATATTGAGTCTATTTCTGCAATAAACGGCACTTATGGCTGTGTTTACCAACGTTAAGGTTACCGCACGTTGCTTTGGTAGAGACGCCATTACTGTTTTGCCGGCGTCCCTGATTGGTCGGTTACGTTGCTCCCTGATTGGCCCGGTTGCATTCTAATTTCTGAAAAATCGCCGGGGGTGGATGGAAGTTCAGACTGATCCATGGAGCGATAAAGAATGTGGATTCGTGTGATCGGGACGGTTTTCTATCTAATACTGAATCAAGGTTTACCTCCCCGATAGCCGCAAGCTGGTCTTTGTATTTCTCTATGATGGGTAAAGCAGCCTCTAGATCCTGCATGAGAGGAGGAAGAAGAAACAGAAACATTCCTCTGTGGTAAACTGAATGGAATAGTGTCAATCTAACATTTCAGAAGCCATAAATGATCCAGGGGACTGGAAGGAGCATCGATCCCTACCTGGAGAGAAGCCCCCCTCTGCTGCTCCGGGGAAACCTGTTGAACAGGGTGGACTCCTAAACAAGGGAAAATAAAACCTGGAAACCTGTGACCAAGTTAAAGTGAAAAGTAAGTTAAAGCTGACAAAATAAATAATGCATTATCAAATCAGGCTATTCCAGTTTTGAGTTACCTCTGTGACAACTGAATGATCTTGTCAAATTCCCCGGCATGCTCGGCCACAGCTAACAGAGCCAACAGTCCAGCCTAAGAAATGAAATGAAGCAAATAACCATCTATAAACAATAGCCTGCATGGTGCCTGACTACTACTACTATACTAGCTAACACATAAGTTAGCTTACCTTTTTTGAATTCTCAATCACCTCGTCTATATCCTGACAAAAGAGACGAAGAAACGTTTACACCACATATTTCAAAAATGATATACTTTAACTACTGTAGGTCTAACGTTACGTATGTGTGGTCAATCATACCTTGTCAAAATCCCCTGCAGAGATATGACAGTGGCAGTCAACGTAGCCATGCATGTTTTGTGCGGCTCAAAACATTCGTCAGTTGGAAAGGGCGTCCTGCGCATGCGTGAACAGAGCAGAGTTTTCTTCAGTCTGATTGGTCAACTCCGCCAGACTACCACCGAATCACCTGACGAGAATGAAAATACTTCCTTGTTTATCAAGTCAAGCCCCGCCCCTGCCACTTTTGTTACTGTCATTTTCGCTTAGTGATAGCCAGCCAGCACGTCCTCTCTGGTGCTGCACTTAATGTTGAAGAATTCGGAAGGAAAATGGTGGTGCGAGGTTCAGTCGCTGCTTCTCTAGTCGTATCGATACTGATGATCAGCACGGGCAGATGTCAATATGAACCTAACTGGGAATCGATCGACTCCCGACCCTTACCTGAGTGGTACGACCAGGCCAAGTTTGGCATCTTCATCCACTGGGGAGTCTTCTCTGTGCCGAGCTTTGGCAGCGAGTGGTTTTGGTAAACTTTTACAAATTCATATAGTGATCCTAACTGTGTTATCATAACTGTGTCTGTTACACCAAATGAATATAGTCATATTTTGGCATAATAATCCATAATGAGGAGATACTTGACACTGTCACTCTACATGAGTTTGCAGGTCTGCTATTAGTTACAGAAAACGATTTACTCACCTTTAGATGACTAGCAACCTTATAACCAAGTAGCTATTATGTACTGTTTTCAGGTGCTGTGTAACAAAAACAATCTTAAAAGAGAAAATAGAACTGTTTTTTTTTTTGTATAAATGTGTGGTGCAGAGTTGTTGTGTGGGTCCTACATTTTCTCAACAATCTTGCATAGCGACTATTATTTTAAGTAAATACACATTTGTTTTTGCAATAGTAGCAGCACAAGTACAAAATTAGGCTCATCTCATCTCATCCCTCCATATCGACCCCCTCCCCTTTTCAGGTGGTACTGGCAGAAGCAGAAAATGAAGCCATACGTCGACTTCATGCAGAAGAATTATCCTCCAGGCTTCACGTACCAAGACTTTGCACCACAATTCACCGCTGAGTTCTTTGACGCCGAGGAATGGACCGACATCTTCGCCTCATCAGGGGCAAAGTACATCGTCCTGACTACAAAACACCATGAGGGTACCGTATGAGCACTAAGCAGATGGCCTCTAGTGCGTTCTGGACTACATTCAGGCCTGGTTACTTGATTGACAATGAGACTCAGGATTAGTCTAAGCACAATAGGCTCATCATTCCACACCAACCTTTTGAGGTGGTGAAGCAGGAAGTAACGCAGGTGTAATCACTAGCATCAATGAGGGCACCTGGCACTGGCAACACCTAAACCCAACGGAAGCAGAAGTAATGGTATTAGTTACAGCTGCTTTACTTCCTGCTTTTACCACCTCAAAACGGTTGCTGTGAAAGGCCCTATAGACTACTTGCACAACTCCACTACTTCCTGAAATGAGTAGGGCATACTGGTTTCCTGTCCTACACTATTGGATGAACTGATTAATATCAGGTGTGCCTGACTGCTGCAGTCACAACAACAGTGATCAGGCACACCTGACATTAATCAGTTCATCCAATAGTGTAGGACAGGAAACCAAGATGCCCTACTCATTTCAGGAAGTAGTGGAGTTGTGCAAGTAGTCTATTAACATCTAAATTAGATCAATAACTATAAAGATAAGTATAACTGTTTCCAGCAGGGGGGGGGGGGGGGGGGGGGGAATAATTGTAGATACAGTGTCTTGTTTTTCCAAGTACAAATGATTAAAAAATATATATAACAATATTTTTGGTTTAATATCTAAGAGCGCTTTTTTGGGGGATAGAGACACTACGGAGCACGTCATCATTCAGAAACCACACACAAAACGGGAGAAAACAAACCCCCCCCCCCCCCTTCGCCCCAAATCATGGCTTTCTCCTATGTCACGTGCATGGCCGCGTAACAAAGATCATATATACGGAAGATGAACACTCCAACTTACTTCCTTGACAGCTAGATCCTCATTTCTCTTCTCGCCAATTCTCAATGGCTTCCTTGTTTTGCTCGGTAGTACAAAAAAACTCTTAATTGCCGATTTTTTTACATTTGTTGTCTGCGCAGCCCCACCACACAACAGCTTTTAGCTGTGTTTAATTCAAGGAAAATGATGCTGGTGTGTGGGAGTGAATGGAGAGCTTTCCCCTGTGATGGGCGTGCCCTATTTCATGCCGTGTCTCTATGCAGAGACAACGATAAAACATTTTCAACCACTCAAATTCAACAAGGTATCATTGTAGTTTACAGTTATGTTTATTGTTATTGTTCTAAATGTGAATGAGCCTTTATATCTTTGGCAGTGCACCATGACCCTCAGACCCTGCCAGTTAAATGGATGCTTATGCTAGTGCATTTGCAGTTTGGGTGGAACCACTGGGAATAAAACCCCTGACCCTTGCAGTGCCATAGCCAAAGGAGGGCTGGCAAAAATTTGCAGATTGTCTAAATGCATAAGTTATTCAGCTTGCTTGATTTCGCCACCAAAGCGCCAGACATGCCTATTTCCTCATTGAATGAATCCGCAAAAAAAAATCTGCGTTGGATATTATTAGTCTGTTCCCGAATGACTGTCTAAAGACCACTTTTATCCACACCAGTAATTTCTTTGAAGAGCGGTTTCGTAGGCTATCTACAGCTCTCTATCTACAGTCTTTTGTGGAAGCAATGTGTAATCTATCTCAGTCCGAAATCGGTATGTAGCTATAGACCATTTAGGCTCAATGAATAATAATGATCTCATGAGTGTTTAGTCGCACTGACCGAATAATTCCTATAGGCTAATCAATAAAAAAAAGAATGATAATAAAATAAAATAAATGCTTCTGAACTGAATTGACACGGTACGTGCGGGCATAGATTTCATTTATAAAAAATAGCCTATTTCGTGGTCACATATAGGCTATAGGCTATCGTCAGCAGAGTCGCATATCTCCATATTTCATATAATGATGCTGGAAATATGAAGTTAAATCACATCATACAGGCCAAAAGCAACACAGTTGCAACTGCAAAATGCAGGAGTAGCCTAGATATGAATCATCTTAATATGGGATCGCCTGTGTGCAGGTGATCCCATATTAAATTGCTTAGATGTAGTAGGCTATTCTAGCATGTAGGCTATGACCATTTTAATTCCAACCCAACGTCAGTCTCAGCTCCGTTGCGCACACGGCACCGTGCGCTTTGGAGACGTTTATGTAACCTTTTTATGCCAGTTTAGTGATATTTCTCCACTCACTATTCAGCTGCAATCGATCGGCAGGGTCAAACAACGTATCTAGGCTACTTGAGAGCACAAAAATGAATATATAAAAACATATTCCAAAGTGGTAAGTAGGGCTTAATTAAAATGTAGCCTGCAACAAGTGCAAGGCTTTAGTCCTTGATTAATTCAACATTACAATTTGTGCTCCTTCCTTGATGGGAAACTAGTCCAGAAAGGGGTTGGCCATTTTTCCAAACTGCTGATTCGATTGGTTCGTGGGCGGTGTATCTAAGGTCTAATCTTATCCTTGCAACTTAACCTGCTACGGACCAGGTTAAGTGTGAAGCATAAGTTGCTATGGAAATATATGTCGGTAAGAAGTTAACTTGCTTTGTAGTACGGCCAAACCAGGTTTAAACCTGAAGTTACCTCGCTAAACCACTAAACTGGCTTTGTAGTACAGGCCTCTGATCTTTTTTTTTGTTTTTGTTTTTTGTTTTTTTATAAATGCTACATGTTACTTATTCCTTCTCAAACTACTTCCTACATGGTGCTAGTCTATCAAAATATCTTGGCTGTCATTGATTGTGTTGCATAGTGGTTTTCTGTACTGTTGACAAATTGTGATATTGTAAGTCGCTTTGGACAAAACAAAAGCGTCTGCTAAATGACGTAATGTAAATGTAATGTAATAAAAAAATATATACTGTATATACCGGTATATATTTTTTTTGCAAAATCTTCATAGTTCAACGAAAATAGTTTATGCTTTAAATCTAAAATGGTTCATGGATTACATTCTAATAACAAACCTATCAAATTAAAAGTCTCGCACGTTACCGTGGAAACAATTAAGCTTAGCCCAAAATCACAAATCAGAATGAGGGGGTCCCCTGTATATTTTCTATCTTGTAAGGGGTCCTTGGCTGAAAAACATTTGAGAACCTCTGCTCTAGGTAACCTCTGACCGTTGCAGTGCCATAGCCATTGAGACACAGCAGATCTGTATTGTGTTGTCTGTGTCTTTCTCAGGTTTCACACTATGGGGCTCCAAAAACTCGTGGAACTGGAACGCAGTGGATGTTGGGCCGAGGAGAGACCTGGTGGGGGAGATGGCGACTGCCCTTCGGGCTCACAGTGACCTGCGTCTGGGGCTGTATCACTCCCTCTTCGAGTGGTTCAACCCGCTCTTCCAACAGGACGCGGCCAACGTCTTCACTACCAACTACTTCCCCACCACTAAAACCCTGCCAGAGCTTTACGAGATCGTCACCAGGTACAAACCAGAGGTGCTGTGGTCCGACGGGGACGGAGATGCGCCCGACAAGTACTGGAACAGCACCGGGTTCTTAGCCTGGCTCTATAATGACAGGTGATTTTTAAAAAAACAGCTGAATTCATTGGTGATTGTTTTCATTCTAGTGTGTTGTTTTATTTCAATCATCGTTTTAGGTTTTGAGAAAATATCTAATTTCGATTATATCGACTGATATTGCAATCGCGATATGATTTGCGATATTAGAGGGAATGATCATTTTTACGACCTCATTCTCATTTTCCGTTCAAAAAGGTATCACAATGATTATCCTGTGATTTTTGCGGGGATCTGTAGCAAACAAAGATGTTTTCTGTAGTCTGTAGAATATGATGTGTAGGCCAGGACATCTCTCCAGCATGACGATATTTATTTTGAAATGGTATTTTGACACACATTTTGACTTTAACAAATCTTGCGCTTCCTTTGAAAATTGCAGTGGACCATATTGCATTTTCATTTAAAAAAATTATAATAATTGGGGGCATCCCGGTGGCTAACCTGGTTGTGTGCGTATCACAAAGGCTTAGTCCTTGGCGCGGCCGACCCGGGTTCGAATCCGACCCGCGGTCCTTTGGTCCACCTGATGGTCGTCATTGATAAATAAGATAAAAACCGTGAATGAAAAGTGTTTGTTCTCCTGCAGTCCGGTGCGTGACACGGTGGTGACAAACGACCGGTGGGGCTACGGCTCCATCTGCACCCACGGAGGATACTACACCTGTGCTGACCGCTACCAGCCTGGACACCTGCTCCAACACAAATGGGAAAACTGCATGACCATCGACACCAAGTCCTGGGGCTACAGACGCAACGCTCCGCTCAGAGACCACCTCACCATCGAGCAGCTTGTGGCGGTGAGAGCCGGAGATAATTATGATTCACCTGTAAACTGTTTCATCGGGGTAACCAACATGTTATTAACATGTAACACGTTATTAGCCAACATGTTCAAATGAGCCATCTAAATAAAGGCCGTTACGTGGGTGAGATTGCGCTGAAAATGTAACTCAAACTTTATAATCATTCTCCACATGGCTGAGTGTATTTTATTACCTCTCAGTGTGAAATAGAAGCAGACAGTCTTAATAACAGAAAAGAATATTTTGCTCACCATAGCCTTGTTACTGATCATGTTTGATTTTTTATTTAACCTTTATTTAAACAGGGAGGGGCTATTGAGAACAAGCTCTCTCTTTTTAGGACGCCCTGATTACAGAGTTACAAGGTTACAGCACCCAAAAACAGTGACAACGTTACAGGTGACTGAAACACAATGGTCTCCATTCATCATAAATCACCGATGTGACGTCACTCGAGCACTCAATGATCGGGCCATCAGTGAGTGATGTCATCAGTACGTCACCAGATGATGTCATCATTGCTCGAGTGACATCACATCACTAGGGACAATCATTAGGTAATTAGGGCAATTAATCTTGCCCTAATTACCTAATAAAAAAAATACAGCTCCATTAGGTCAGGGGTTCCCAACCTTTTTTGTGCCAAGGACCGGTAGATACATGGAAAAAAAAGTTGCGGACCGGTTGTCAATTTTAATGGTTTTAGTTACATATATATTTACTCACCAGGTGGTGACAAAGGGTAAATAACAGCCTCTTCATCTGTCAATAAAGACACTTTCACAATTATGCACAGTGATTTGATTTCAGCCTATATAATTTCTAAAAGTAGATATTAATGATTAAAAAATCCATTTATGTAGCCTACAGTATTTATGTTTTTGTTTAAACTGCAAACATAAATAAACGTCAACTTGAAACTATGTTTCAACTACCACACACAGCCTATAATATTATAGCCCGGTACCAAATGCGTTGCGGCCCGGTGGTTGGGGACCACTGCGTTAGGTCACCCACACGGGTGCTCTTTACATTCTTTACAAAGTTTCAGCCCGATCGCACGTAAAACGGCATAGCTGTGGCCGAAAGCATTCCAGGAGTCTTGCATGAAATCCAACCCGGTGGCACACAGCAGTAATGCAGCGTAGAGACCAGTAAAGGTTGCCAGTCCTCTCAGCGATGGTCTCGTTTGTTCACATAAATGCAACTAATGTGGTCCATGGCACCTTTAACTGTGAGCTGCCTGTGTGTGTCTCAGATGTTGGTAGAAACCGTGTCCTGTGGGGGGAACCTGCTGATGAACATTGTGTGTCTCAGATGTTGGTAGAAACCGTGTCCGGTGGGGGGAACCTGCTGATGAACATTGTGTGTCTCAGATGTTGGTAGAAACCGTGTCCTGTGGGGGAACCTGCTGATGAACATTGTGTGTCTCAGTCTCAGATGTTGGTAGAAACCGTGTCCTGTGGGGGGGGGGAACCTGCTGATGAACATTGTGTGTCTCAGATGTTGGTAGAAACCGTGTCCTGTGGGGGGGGGGAACCTGCTGATGAACATTGTGTGTCTCAGATGTTGGTAGAAACCGTGTCCTGTGGGGGGAACCTGCTGATGAACATTGTGTGTCTCAGATGTTGGTAGAAACCGTGTCCTGTGGGGGAAACCTGCTGATGAACATTGTGTGTCTCAGATGTTGGTAGAAACCGTGTCATGTGGGGGGGGGGGGGGGGGAACCTGCTGATGAACATTGTGTGTCTCAGATGTTGGTAGAAACCGTGTCCTGTGGGCGGAACCTGCTGATGAACATTGTGTGTCTCAGATGTTGGTAGAAACCGTGTCCTGTGGGGGAACCTGCTAATGAACATTATGTGTCTCAGATGTTGGTAGAAACCGTGTCCTGTGGGGGGAACCTGCTGATGAACATTGTGTGTCTCAGTCTCAGATGTTGGTAGAAACGGTGTCCTATGTGGGGGGGGGGGGACCTGCTGATGAACATTGTGTGTCTCAGATGTTGGTAGAAACCGTGTCCTGTGGGGGGAACCTGCTGATGAACATTGTGTGTCGCAGATGTTGGTAGAAACCGTGTCCTGTGGGGGGAACCTGCTGATGAACATTGTGTGTCTCAGATGTTGGTAGAAACCGTGTCCTGTGGGGGGAACCTGCTGATGAACATTGTGTGTCTCAGATGTTGGTAGAAACCGTGTCCTGTGGGGGGAACCTGCTGATGAACATTGTGTGTCTCAGATGTTGGTAGAAACCATGTCCTGTGGGGGGGGGGGGGGACCTGCTGATGAACATTGTGTGTCTCAGATGTTGGTAGAAACCATGTCCTGTGTGGGGGGGAACCTGCTGATGAACATTGTGTGTCTCAGATGTTGGTAGAAACTGTGTCCTGTGGGGGGAACCTGCTGATGAACATTGTGTGTTTCAGATGTTGGTAGAAACTGTGTCCTGTGGGGGGAACCTGCTGATGAACATTGTGTGTCTCAGATGTTGGTAGAAACCGTGTCCTGTGGGGGGAACCTGCTGATGAACATTGGCCCCACGCACGACGGGAGGATCGCCCCCATCTTCGAGGAGCGTCTGAGGCAGATGGGCCAGTGGCTGGAGGTGAACGGGGAGGCCATCTACAACACCACAGCATGGAGGGTTCAGAACGACACGGCCACCCCCAACGTCTGGTGGGTCCTCATTTGTGTTTGTGCTGACATTACATTGTGAAAAATTGATAAACTCCTGCACCACTGGAGAAAAACATTTTTTTATGATGCTGGCAAAACCCACTGTTGCAAAGTATTGATTGTTGACACACACCAAATCTCTTTGACTTTTTTTCTTTATCTCATGTCAAATTCCCCAGCCTCTAGATCACAAATGGGCAAAATGCGGCCCAGGGGCCGCATTTCGGGCATTGCATGTATGTTGTCCAATGTGTGGCCCTTCGCTTACTTTATGTGAGAGTATGGTCCTCTGGAAAAAAAATGCCCATCCCTGCTCTAGATGTTAGGCAATTTACAGTATACTTTGAAATATATTTTCTCTTTATTCTAGGGGTGGGCGATATGACGATCTTAGATCAGAATGGCTCCACGATCTGCCTTTCCAGACAGATCGTTAGAATCACGCTACATGCAGTGCACATTCTATCAGTTGCATTTCTATGTCTGAAAGACGCTTCCAAAGTTGTCCTCCCCTCCCCCTTTTCACTTCACAAAGTGCAGCAGCAGAGTAGCATACACACACACACACACACACACACACACACACACACACATACACACTTAACCAGGGCTCGACAGGACCTCCCGTCAACCCGGGGACGTTAAAAATAGCGTCAGGGACGAGGAAAATTAATTTGGGGAGGGAGCCGGGACGATAGTTGAAAAAATAAAAATAGCCTAAACACAGACTCTGCTCGTTACAATGAACGGGGATGAAAATGACTCGAACGGAAATGAAACCTCTTTACACACACACACACACACACACACACACACTAAACAAACATGCGGGTAGAGAGACAGACAGGCAGATAGAGTGGAACTCATGGCGCAAAGTTATTTTAAATGCTCTTAATCTGCTGTCATCCTGCCTCGTATTCACAGGTGAGCTCCGTTTCCCCCTCTCTCACTCAACGCTGTGGTGTGTGTGTGTGTGTGTGTGTGTGTGTGTGTGTGTGTGTGTGCGTGTGTGTATGCCGAGCTGCATGACAGACAAACAGACAGAGCTGAGAGCTCTCTCTCTCTCCGTCTGTTGGTCTCTCTCTCACCATTAAACTAGCTAATTAAAATGATAACAATCACATGAAAGATCACCCAACAAAGGCAACCGATGGTGGACTCAAATCGCAGATAGCCCATATATATTCGTCCCATCGACCAACCCTACTGTATAGCTGAAATAATAGTGAAGAGATAGATAGATAGATAGATAGATAGATAGATAGATAGATAGATAGATAGATAGATAGATAGAGTGATGTGCATGCTTGTGAACATTATTTCTTAGCATATGAATTAGTGTAAACTCAGCGGAAATGAACGACAGGAAAATATTTATAAAACAAATTGTATTTTAAATTTCCATGACTTTTCCCAGGTTTCTCATGACCATACGAACCCTGAAATTAGTTCGTACTTATACTGTTCAGTAACTTGCAAAATAGTCTTAAAAACCAATATGAAAAAGAATCGTGATAAGATCGTGGATCGTGATCCTGCCTGAAAAAATCGTGATATGATATTTTTGCCATATCGCCCACCCATATTCCAAATATCCTGTTGTTAAGATGCTCATTGGATCAGAGTGAAGAAATGTTCCTTTAGATGGAAAATAAGATTATTTTAAAGCCCCATTCAGCAAGTTTTGCTATTGGAGAAACTGCGCCCTCTGGGTGCAACAGTGTCAATATCGATATCTCCGTTCAAAGTCAACAAAACACAGCGGCAGAAAGCTCTATGTACATGTTGCGACATCGGGTACTCACCACGTGATGAAATAATAATCAATCCATAGCTACGTGAAACGTCATTTTCGTAGCAAATCCGCACCGAGTTACTTTCTTGTTTTCATGAACACAACGCTCCCGCTGTACAGCGCGTGCGTGCATCTTGCCACCGGGACGCAGGCACCAAACTGCTTAGTCCCAGGAGAGGCCTTTAGAGGGCGCTGTGTGACCAATAGAGGTGACGTTCTCCCTGTTACAAGTCACTCTACCATCCTCAATGAAAAAGCTGCTATATTAAGTCACTACTGGCTCGAGGGGGTTTCCACTAGGGATGCACGATAGTTATCGGACAGATACGTATCGGACCCGATATCAACAATTATGACGTCATTCAGATAAATCCGATAACGTTATTAATAGCTCCGATAATATATAATATTTTTTTTTTGTCAAACAACTGCGGTGTGGGTGGATTGGGATGAGGGCGTTTGTTTTTTTGTAGGCCCCTCCCGTTTTACCAGTACAATGGTATCAGTGATTGTGTGTGGTTTAGGAAGGGGTTGTTTTTCCACAAATCCAGCGCTCCCTCTCTCCAGCGTGATGACGTAATGGCCTGAACGTCCCAGAACAACAGCAGTGCACGCTGGCTGAGCAACAGAGCATGGTAGGAGGGATACAACGAACGTGGCGTCGGTAGTTTGGGACTTTTTTAAAGTTTCTGATGAAAGCGCTTCGCTTGCCATTTGCAATAAATGCAAGTCAGAAGTTCCACGAGGAGGGAAAAAGGCATCGAGCTACAACACATCCAACTTAATAAGTCACCTGAAACATCGCCATCGCTACGATGGTGTGTTAAACGCATACGAGGAAGCGAAAGCGGCTCAAGAAGCTGAGAAGCCTAGGAAGGAACCGGCGGGGACTGTACCTATCGACAAGGCGTTTGAAAAAATAAAGATGTTTTTATTGTTAGCTCCGGTCCTATCTGTTGGAGCCCACCCTTCAGTTGAACCGTTGCCCACTTGAATACTGGAGGAGCAACCAGTCCCGTTACGAGCGACTGTCTCAGCTTGCTCGTAAATATCTGTCAGCACCATGCACCAGTGTTGACTCTGAACGCTTGTTTTCTGCCGCTGGAAACGTGATGACGGAGAAAAGAAACCGACTGCTATGCGATAAGGCAGAGAAGCTCCTCTTCATAAAAAAAAATCTCCCACTGATCCACCCAGAGTTAAAACAAGTAGAAGTAGTCGAAAAAGAGTAGCGATGCAGGGCCAAACCCCCCCCCCCCCCTCTCTGTCTCAGTCAATGCACTTTTTCAATTTGTTTTGTTTACATGTAGAGACAGGTCTGACTGTCCTGTCAGTATTTAATTTGAATCCTTGGCTTATTAAGAATTGCTAATTGCAACCGTTCTATAGGCCTTTATTTTTGTACCACTGAGAGTGATGAGCCTTACTATTCGAAAATGTTTACATGTTACACACACACACCTACACACCTACACACACACACACAATATAGGATGCCAAGTAGTTTGGTTTGATTTCTTTTTGTTTGTTTTTTGATATGTTTGCTGCTCTCCTAGTATAAATAATACCATGTAAAGGTAATACTACATAGTATATACTATAGTTGTTTCATGGACCAAATAGTTGTTGGTATTCTTCATTTATTGTTCAAGGAAACACATTGCCATTGACAATTTGACATATTGCAGTTGACTCAGATTATTATATTTATTTTGAAAAATAAATAGTCACTTTATTTGAAGAGTCAAAACTGTTCTCTTGGCTTTGTTTTGTTCATAGTAGTAATGCTCATGTCATTTATACATCTGGTTAGGTCAAAACAAAAACTACAGGAAAAAATATGTATAAAAAAAAATATATATATATATTATCGGTTATCGTATCGGTATCGGCCTTGAGGAGCAAGAAGTTATCGATATCGGTATCGGAATCAAAAATTCAATATCGTGCATCCCTAGTTTCCACCTCGATTGCACATATCGCTAATTCACACACGTACGTAAATTAATTTGTGTACCAATACTTCCTCAGTTTTATGAATCCTGTTAACTTCATGCCTGTTCTAAAAGATAGTATCATAAGAAGATCAGATAACATGAATGATATTTTTTATAGATAGAAAGCTCACAAATGGGATGGACTTTCGACAGGTACACGTACAGACCGCAGGAAAAGGCTGTCTTTGCCATTTTACTGGAGTGGCCGAGTGACGGAGCTGTGATTCTGCATGACCCTGTGGTGACTGAAGGAATGACTCAGGTGAGGCATCACATGACTTCACCACATGACTTCATCACATGACATGCTTGTACAGGCTGTTTTCTAGGTGTGTGTGTGTGTGGGGGGGGGGGGGGGGGGGCGATGCAGCATAGTATTGCCATATTTGCTGTGCAATATATTGTATCATATCGAATGCCAAGTATCGTGATATTTTATTATACAAAATGTAAAGTGCATGTAACGTTTATGACAGTGTTGGTCAGTCTGTCTACTTGACAATCCCATGTTGCTGCAACAGAAATTATTGAAGTGAGATGAACAGACTGGAAACTTTATCTCATTAGATAAAACACATGTTGACCAAGTTTTTTTTTTCCTTTGGGGACATAATTTGCAGTTGAAAAAAGGTAATAAATCACAATATATCGCAATACTCAATAGATCACAATACTAGCATATCACAATATCGCAATACTATTCTATCGTGACTTAAGTATCGTGATAATATCGTATCGTGGGGCATCTGGTGATTCCCACCCCTACTGTTTTCTGTAGCTGTCATCAGGGTGGAACCTCCGTCATATCAGAGGTGGATGACACTGATTGGCTTATATGATATCTGATATTTCATAAAAAGCCAGCATATCAACATATCAGTCTAACCCTAGTATCTACCACTGGGAAAGTCAAATATGACTATGCTCCCAGTCAGTTTAATTGTATTTAATGAAATTCAAATAAACTGACTGGGAGCGTAGTCTACGCAGTGTGTGCAGACTCTATGTTGTTTCTCAAGTTGATCAAAGTCAAATATGACAACATGATAATAAAAGGACAATATATCAACCTGATAAATCAGAAAACTGGTCTAGCCTAGTCGAAATTCCAATTGACTGTCTAGTTCTCTGAGAATTTGTTTAATTTTCCACATGTCACCTCAGCTTGTGTATTGCTTTTGTCGTTGTCTAAAAGGAGGTTCTTCTTCTTCTTCTTCTCCTTCTTTTTCTTCTTCTTCTTCTTCTTCTGTGGTGTTTTATGGGCAGTTGGCATCCTTTACGTTGCGTTACCGCCTCCTCCCGCATTTATCCATCCACTGTTTCCCTACATGATGTCCCTTCCTCCGTTCCAGGTGATGCTGCTGGGTCACGGGTCTGTGAGGTGGGAGCCTGTGAAGCCCGGGGGCCTGCGGGTGATCCTGCCTCAGCTGTCCTGCAGTCAGATGGCGTGCCGCTGGGCCTGGAGCCTCCGGCTGACCGCTGCCACCTAGAGGGAAAGCAGAGAGCCTCTCCTGCAGAGGAGCGGAGCCACCTAGAGGGAAAGCAGAGAGCCTGCAGAGGAGCGGACGGAGAGGGCTCACACCTCTTAACCACCCCCAAATACATCTGATGAGTCCATCCTGACTGAAAACCTGAAGATATGCTTACAAAACTTAAATGTGTACAATATGCTGTATCGAACTTGCACTCCAATGTATTCTACGTTTTGTGTGTTTGTGTGTGTGTGTGTGTGTGTGTGTGGGGGGGGGGGGTGGTCCCCAGCAAAGAGGGGGACTACTTTATTTTCACTATAATTCCATCCATAGGTAACACAATGACAGAATGTATGACTGTTCTGGTCATGGGTTTCATACACTTTCTGTACTAATAAAACATCTAAAAGAAACAAAATCTTATGAGATGGGGGACCCTGGGACCAGAATTGATCAAATGGGGGGGTCAGTGGTCTAGTTTGGGTCAGTTTAGGGGTCCTTGATGTGAAAAAAGACCACTGTATGAGAGTAACCTGCTGGTAATGTAACAAATGGGACTTGAAAACATTCAGAAAGATGTGAAAACTTTTTTGTTTGCCTCTGGTGATTGTTGTTGTCACTGTCTAACTGCACCTTAAGTGTTTATATTTCAGATATACTTGATTCTTAACCTCGGATCATTGTGTTTTTATGCAATCTGCAGCACTGTTAAATGTGATGAATGTTTTATACCTGATGATGAGTATTGAAATAAAATAACTGAATCATCCTTTCAAACGATTAACCTAATCTATTAAATTACGAATATTAAATTGTTACGGTGTCAAGAGAATACCTACTGGATTTATAACTCATTCATCTTTTTTTAAATCACGCTTTCATCACATTTTTGACTGTCAGTCAGTTTAGGTCGCACTGGTCACCTCAGTCTTGTGTCCCTACAGCGCCCCCTGCTGTCCACACCTATAACGACACCACAGAGGCGTGCAAGCCATTACATTTTTTGAAAGCACGCCCACACTGACATGACAGCGTTCTGCAGAGTGCAGACCCAGGAAGAGACCGGCGGACGGGTGGTGACTGAAAAAATGTAGGTCAAACGAAGCCATGAAGGTATATCACCGCATGTTGTGAAAAATCGATCGTTGCAGTTTGTACAGAGGAAATGATTTGAATATGATATTATGACTGCGCTCCATTCCCGCACCGCTCCTGTACTAGTTTTGGAGGTCTTATTTATTTTGTTGGTCACCTGAGCTGGTGGGTCCACTGTGCGCACAGCGCAGCGCAGATCTCGGTACTGTTGTGTCTACTGCTGCTGCTCTGTTGTTGCACGCCTTAAAGGTGGGAGGTCCTTGTTCTGCAAATGTTCCATGACGTGGAGGTGGGGGGTTCGCAAGGGGTTCTCACGTCCATGCCTACCCCCCTCCCCCTCCCCCCATCATCATGAGCAGCAGCACAGCAGCAGGCTATCCCCACTGCCAGTGGACCTGCATATGAAAACTGATCTCATTCCCATCAACAACAACACAGAGGAGGGAGGGAGGGAGGGGGCTCTCTCTGTATAGTGATGCGGTCCAGATGCACATGGACTCACTGCACACAGTGGATAAAGGTACTGAAAGTGGAAACCTCTGAATGTGAACAATGCATGCTAGCATAAGGCTATATAATATTCATGCTGTCTAGAGATCAGGGGTGCCCAAATTCTTTCCCATGAAGGGCCAAAACTCAATCTGGGTGGAGGGCCGAGGGGCAAAAATAAACGTGGTGGAATTAGATTAAAATGTATTGTGTGTTTTATAGAAAATTCACATTCTAAATCTAAAATAACATGTCAATATAATAATCTACTTTTTATCTGTTTGGTAATTGTAATAATTTGCAATTGGTGATATATATAAAAAAAAAAAAAACATCTGCATTTGTGGGGAGCTTAAACATTTAAACAGTAAACAACCCCGTTAAAAACAGTTGTATTTTCCACCTTTGTAATCAAGAGAGAAATTTGACTTAATTCACAACTTGAAAAGTCCTCAAGGTACTTTGAAAATCAGCTTTATCGTCCATCTTTTGTAAACAATTTGCCATGACAATTTGCCAAAAACATGCAATATCCTGGTTGCTGATGTGGTTCCTCCTCTGGTCGTTAAGGGCGCCTGTTGGTTCAGAGGGAGGGGAACATGGTTGGAATAGCGTGAAGCTCCCACGTGCTATGTCCTACTGGTGAAGCTTCCTCTGTCAGGTGAAAAGAAGCGGCTGGCTAACTGCCCATGTCTCGGAGGAAGCATGGAGCCAGTTTCGGCTCAACCCAGATCGGCAGAGGGTGGAGCAGCAACCAGGATAAATAAATTAAGTTAGCACTAATGGGAGATAAAAAATCGGGGGGGAAAAACATAAAAACAAACAAACAAAAAAATCATTTTTTTTCCCAAATCCGTGGCGGGCCAAAACAAACAGAGCTGGTGCGCGGGCCCCAAATTGGTCAGCACTGGTCTAGAGGGATTCTCAACCCTTTTCCAATATCATGGGCCCCTAAATGTAGTAGGCTACACATTAGAGCCACTCACCCCTATTTGATGAGATTTGGTCAAATCTGAGATCCCCCCCCCCCCCCCCCCCCCCCCCTATGGTCACTAATGGTTTGATCCAGAATTACATGACTTAACAATTCATCGATTTGTTGAGGACCCCCCCCCTTCCCCAGCTGGAACCTCAAGGACCCCTGGGCTGGTCCCTGGCCCCCACGTTCAGAACCACTAAGATCCAGCTGAAGCTATCATTAAAATGTAAGATCTGAAGCTGCTCCATAGACAAAGGATGAATAGACCTACAGTATTTATTTCATAGACCCACGTGATGTTTGATTTTTTTTTATGCAACACCCCCCCCCTCCTCCTTTTTCTAAAATCTTATCTGCACTGCAGATATGTTTTCATTGGAGTATTATTACAACACGTTACCTGTTATGGCGTTTTCCCCCAAATCATCACATTATTCACCCACTGAGCGGCTGGCATATGAATGAAGTCATTTTGCCGTCACGGACGGTGCTGTTAAACTGTGTCAGTAATTATGGAGTCAGGAAGTGGCAAAACCCGTTAACAGACACTGGCATCGTTGCCATGGAAACACACAATCATGCCAGACTATTTTCAGGTATCGCTGCAGAGTGATTATATATATATATATATATATATATATATAAATATAAGCGCTCAAGCATGCCTTCATTTTTGGGGAGGAGGTGGACGAATGAAAGGATAATGACTTGGTGGTTAATTCATGGAAAAGTGACTGAAAGCTGAATGGATCAATTCATTCATTAATATTGTTTATACAGTGTTTACTGGCGTCTGTGTATTTACGTGTATTTTAGTCCGCAGTGTTCGGTATCGCTTGTCATCGATATCTCGGTCAGACATAATATGACAGCCACTACAGCCAGCAGCAGCAGCAGGGAGGAACACCTCATTCCTTCCATTCATAAACATTTCTCTCTCTCTCTCTCTCTCTCTCTCTCTCTCTCTCTCTCTCTCTCTCTCTCTCTCTCTCTCTCTCTCTCTCTCTCTCTCTCCCCCCCTCACTCTCCCCTCCCATCTGCTTTAGCAGCACTAATATCATTATACTTTGCTAGTAGTATAGGTGCATGTGTGTGTGTGTGTGTGTGTGTGGCATTCAATCACAGGCAAAACGTGTGGGGCAGATTTGAAGCGGTCAGCGCCGGAGCCGTGTGCTTCAGATAGTTGGAAATGCCAAAGCCGTGTGGAACACCCTGGGGGACAGAGACATTATATTTATAGAGACGGGGCGACTTGACCTTCACTGCACAACATTGACTATCAGCCATTTTAGTGCGGCTCGTCGTCTGGATACCCCGAGCGGCCGCGGCATAATGGATCTCCGCTGCAGTGCAGTTAGTTAGCTTCAACTTCATCTTTGGCTGGTTATGGGCTATATCTAATAATAGCTCTCTGCAATTCCATACTGTGTTAGGAGGACTGCGCTGATACACACACACGCACACACGCACACGCACGCGCACACGCACACACACACACACACACACACACACGCACACACAGCCTCGGCATTCAGTGCCTTTTGGCACCGCGTGTGTTGCTGCTTTCTAAAGGAAATGTGCTGTGAAATGATAGTTTGGCAGGCGTGCCATTTGGCTTGGATTTTGGAACTATTTCAAGTAGTGGAAATAAAACTAATATTTTTTGGGGGGCAACTTTTGCCCCCACTGTCTAAGAAATGGGAGGGCTTTTACAAAACTATAGGGTATCGGTGAAACCCATAGGGTCGCCTGCTGCAGCTCGGCTGCTGCGTGGCCTCGCCTGCCCTATTGGCATGCACAATTGCCAAACTTTGCATCATCACCGATGACGTCACTGTCGCTGATGATGTCACAGTGCCTATGACATCATCAGTGCCTATGACATCATAAGATGATTTTGGTCAATAATGATGTCACTGATGACATCACTGTAAGACATTGTGACATCATCAGCGGGACAAAAACTGAAACCGATATTGCCCACTGAAACATATTGCCCACTTCCTGCCTCTTATATAAATAAGGATGTTGGGGGCACTTAAAACAATAGTAATTATTAGTGCATAGATGTGCTAACGAGTAGTGTTAACAACAGCACTGTTTGTGTGTGAGTGTGTTCTTTGACGTCTTCTTCTGGCAACAAGCCAGTGCAGGTGCTGTGTGGCAAATTAATCGAATGAAGATAAATAACTTATCAATCATCTTTGGGGCAGTTTTTGCCCCTCGATCGTGGTTTTTAGGGGCATTCTGGGATTTCTTGGGGCATTTCTGCCCTTGCCCCCTGGCTAAGTCCCTACACTGATTTCAAGATGTTATATACAGTAGGACTTGAAGTTGTTACATAAGGTCCAGCAAGCAAACCCTGGGTCATCTTAGGCTTTACATTAGGAGGTATAGTAAGAATAGCTGGTGCAAACCCATATCCAAGGACTTCCTATTCATAGAGGCACCCAGTTGTTCTCACCCAAAGGCACATAGTGAAACTAAAGAGGATGGTCAAACCGGGTCACGTATTTATAGTTGCGTAAATTGTATTGTGTTGAAAGGCCAACGTTTCGCACAAAGGTAC
>NC_139625.1:5921031-5971031 GCF_964638095.1 Poromitra crassiceps
AATCTTACGTAACCTCGTTAGGGAGGAGGAGGAGGAGGAGCAGGAGGAGGAGGAGGAGGAAGAGGAGGAGGAGCAGGAGGAGGAGGAGCAGGAGGAGGAGGAAGAGGAGGAGGAGCAGGAGGAGGAGGAGCAGGAGGAGGAGGAAGAGGAGGAGGAGGAGGAGGAGCAGGAGGAGGAGGAAGAGGAGCAGGAGGAGGAGGAGGAGGAGGAGGAGGAAGAGCAGGAGGAGGAGGAGGAGGTAGGCAGGTCCAGGTGTACGATGGCACAGCGGTCCACTTTACCACCGGGGAAGGATGAGTGCTGCTGCTGTTGCTTTTTGTGTGAGTCCTGTATGGGAATGTGTGTCGACTGCATGGCTCTAACACAGACAGACAGGTTAAGGCAGGGCTGTCCAAGCAAAGTCCGGCCCGCGGCACCACCGGGAACGATTTGAAACGGCCCATGGCTTGTCTCTCGAAATATACTATATTATGTGGCCTTCCACACAGTATTGTTAATCAAGGAATTTCACTTTGCGTTGATCGAACGATAGTCTCGCTGGCCAGCCTCCTCTCCCTTCCGTCCGATGAGTCTGGCGCCGCAGGTCTCCATAGTGGGATTGCGATGGGCGGCGCTTGCGGCAGTGCCCTTGGAAAATAGTTTCAGACAATCCAACTTGCCGTTTTCAGCATGTAGCAACGAGCTAGCGTGTAGGTTTCTGCCGTTAGCTTGCTAGCTAGTTAGCGTTGTTGTTTTCACTGAGGCGGCAGGGCACTGTTTACAGCGACACACAGGGAGGAGGGAGCGGAAGCCGCTCTGATTGACATGGTCGGAGCCAATGACAGAGTTTGTAATAAGCCGGGAGCAGACATCCGGCTGCCACCGAAACAGTCGCTCCAATGGGAGAGCAGCTGTAGAGCAGGGAGGGTTTATCCCAGTTATGGAGACCTGCGGCGCCAGACTCCTCGGATGGAAGGGAGAGGAGGCTGGCCAGCGAGACTAATCGGACGATGACACCACTATCATACAGTTTGTAGTAGACAAGCACCTATAGCAACAACAACGCAGGAAGAACGAATGTTTTCAGGCGGTAAACAAAATCCTTCTATTTTTTTTAAATTGAAATAACCCATAAGAAGCTGCCCCCCACCCGGTATTTTCACATTATATAATCTGGCCCCCATTCAAAAAAGTTTGGACACCCCTGGGTTAAGGGGTTTGAATCCCACCGGAGCTACAGTGAAAACCAACTACAGTGAAAACCAACTACAGTGAAAACCAACTACAGTGAAAACGCTGCTCTGCATCAACGTGTTGACTGAATGGATTATGTTTTCGAGAAGAACCTTTCACCAGTTTTGTGCAGGTCTACTGTAGCTCACTCGGCACTGAGAGCTGTTACGGGTCACTGGGCAAGTCGCACAATGTTTTGAAATGGTGTTGCTGCCACTTCTACATTTTTTACATGTTGTTTTTATAGAAGTATTGCGACATTGATATCAAGGCCTCCATCGTGTGCAGTGTTTAAAAAGAAGTGTAAAGTATTATACTTGGGTCGATCGTTTTCAGTTTTCAGTTTTCAGCATTCAAACCTTCCTCCTCCCTATAGCTGTCGGGGTAGTGTCGAGGTCAAAACACTCGCCGAGACCCGGGTTCAATTCCGGGCGGCGGTACTTTCCGGCTTGGTTAGACGTTCCTACCGACACAATTGGCCGTGTCCGCGGGTGGGAATCCGGATTAATGGATTATGTGTCCTGGTCGCTGCACTAGCGCCTCCTCTGGTCGGACGGGAACTGGGGGGAATAGCGTGATCCCCCCCCTCTCATGCGCCATGTCCTGCCGGTGAATTGCCTCGCTGTCAGGGGAAAAGAAGCGGTATGGCGACTGGAGATGTATCGGAGGAAGCATGTGCTAGAAGCATGGGGGGGGGGGGGGGATCTGAAAAAATACATATATATATTACCTGGATGTGTGTTTACTTCATAGAGCAGTATTTATGGATATATATATTAGGGGTGGGGGAAAAAATCGATTCACCTAAGTATCGCGATTTTTAATGTCACGATTTTTTGGATCGATCTTTTATTCCAGAATCGATAATCGCAAATTAAATTTTTTTTTTTTTTTTTTTTTTTTTTTTTTGGGTGCTTGCAGTCAGGCCACACACTGAACAGCAGGCCAGGCGCCGCCTACTGGTTTACTAGTGGTTTTATTACTTTATTAGTTAGTCTGAAGTAATAATTACACTTCAGGGTTAAAGTGGGTGCATCTCATTGTAAAATTGGACTTCAAACGGCCCAAATCTGGCTTCAAACGGCCCAAATTTCACGCGCGTTGGCCCATATCGGCCTGGCCTGCTTGGTATCTAATGCCCGGCCTGAATTATGATCCCAGTCCGCCCCTGTTTTTAACTATATCGCCCAGCCCTACTCATGATATATAATATACAGTCTCTAGTGTATGATTCAACTTTTCCCATGTTCTAATCTAGTGTAAAAAAGCAAACAAACTGAAAAAATAAAAGAAAAAAATAAACAAAAATCGCAATAAATCGTAATATCGAATCGCAATAATCATAGAATCGCAATACTTAAGAATCGCAATATAAATCGAATCGGCACCCAAGAATCGTGATAGTATCGAATCGGGAGATAAGTGAATCGCCACAGCCCTAATATATATATATTTAATCTAAGAAAGTGGTGCTGAGTTTTCCCAGAGAAACCAGTGTCGATGATTGACCATCCATCAGCTCCTATAGAGAGATGTGCACGTGATCAAAACGTAAATGTTCTAATAATAGAGGTGAAATATCACTTTAAGGGAAAAGGAGTTCATTTTGAGTCTCTCCAAAGCTCGCTGAAAGAGGATGGTGCTGTGGGGAGGGATTAGATCCCTATCAGACTCATGTCAGCTCTACAGTATCTGCACACACACACACACACACACACGCGCGCGCGCACGCGCACACACACACACACACACACACACACGCCTAAAACACACACATACATACAGACACACACGCCTAAAAACACACATGCACACACACACTCACTCACAAGGCTGTGGTAAATGTAGGCCATCTGCCAGGGGTAGGAAAGATACTGGAGGTATTTTAGAGGCTGGTAAAGAGACGGATTTTTCCATTCCTGCTGTGAACGCAGCTCATTACGATGGTTATACTCGCGTTTTATTAGCAGGACTTTTGGGAAACGGCCTTGAATAGCCCTCGCTCCCAGGGAGTGGGTTTACCCCCCCCCCCCCCACACACACACACACACACACTTATTTTCCTTCTTCATAACATTATCATGTGTGGTTGAGCGGTCTGATCGCTGTTGTTCATCCATCAAAGTATGCCATAATGGTTGTTTTTCCCCTTTCGTCGAAACGCGGAAAGTATAGAGAGGCAAAGTGGAACGTCGCTTCCTGCTTCAGCACTGTACCAGAGATTTTCATCCGCCATTTATTTTCCCATCGACATTTCGTAACATGCTTATGAAATAGTTGTACTTCGTCGAAACCAAACGGTTCAGCTAACGCTGTAATCGGGAGAGACCATAGAACATTTCACTCGGACCAAAACAAAAAATATTTTCTTTAAACCCGCATTTTCTTAACGTTTTGGTCCCAAGTGAAATGTTATGCGATCTCTCCTGCTTCTAAATATATCTAATACCGTTTGGTTTGAACCAGTAAATCTATTTTTATACGCATTTTACGAAATGTGTATGGGGAAAATAAATGGCGGATGAAAATCTCTGGTACAATGCTGAAGCAGGAAGCAGGCGGTCACTTTGCCTCTCTATTGTTTTACGACACGGCCTTTCTAACGCTCATGCTAATGCCGCAGAAATATCGGATGATCGCCGCCCCATTATTAGATTATCTGATATGTATACTCCACTAATTCTCAATCTGTCTGTCTGTGATTTCTTTCAGATGACCCCTCCCTGCAATCAATTCACACGGATGATAATATCACTACGGTTACATAACAGATATTGTCCTTGAAAATCGATCCCAAAAGAAGGTGACATTGGATCCATGGAGTCACTTGAAACGGCCGCCCGGGTGAAGAGCTCCACAGAGGGTCAGGAGGACGGCGATGTCGCGCGGAGGAAATGCACGGCCGCCGCCGCCGCGCAGGCGAGGAGGAGCCCGTCGGTCCAGCAGCCGGAGGAGGGCAAGGAGGGGTGGCACCGGCACGCGCGCGAAGGTCAGACCACTCTCCAAGAAATGCCTGACTCGGGGACATCGCAGCAGTTAGACGACGACGATGATGACGACGATCACTCCCAGGCCCACGCCGCGAGCCATCAGGACTACGAGTCGTCGTCGTCGTCGTCCCGTCTGCTACAGAAGTGTTCCCATGCAGGGACGGACCAGCTATCGGAGACTGTGTGCAAGATGGAGCAGAAGACACAAAAGCCCGGGAAGTATGTTTGCGATTATTGCGGCAGGGCGTGTGCCAAACCCAGTGTGCTTAAGAAACACATTCGCTCGCACACGGGGGAGCGGCCCTATCCCTGCGTCCCCTGCGGCTTCTCCTTCAAAACCAAGAGTAACTTATACAAACACAGGAAGTCGCACGCTCACTCCGTCAAAGCGGGAACGGTGCCATTCTCAGAACTCGGTGCGTGCAATGCCAACGCCGACCAGCAGGGCTCTTTTGAAGGGGACGGCGAGTTCTACTCCGACGCGGAGCAAAGCACCGACACGGACGAGGACGCTCTCAACGACCCGCTGCTGCTGTTTGACTCTCCCGTGGAGGGGTCAGACGGCGTCACCGCTGTAAAAGTACTCAATCTCATCGCTCAGAAAAAGGGCGTCGCGTTGATGTCGGCCGACGCTTCGTCCCCGCTCCAGGAAATCAGCGCGCCGTCCACTGTCGCTCAGGCCGCCGGCCGCGCCATTCAGTCTTGCACCATCAAACAGAGGCTCGCGCTCCGGCTCTCCGAGAAGCGGAGCAGCGACTCCGACCAGAACCTCTCCCTCCCCAGCCAGTCCAGCAAGGGCAGCACCGACTCCGGCTACTTCTCGCGCTCCGAGAGCGCCGAGCACCAGACCGGCGGCCCTCCCAACACCAACCAAGCCAAGTCCTACCAGGAGATCATGTTTGGGAAGTGCTACAGGCCCAGCCCCAAGCAGGTGACGGCCTTTGCGACTTCTCACGGCGGCGACGGCGCGCGCTCGGAGAAAGGCGTCTCGCGCGTCTTCACGCAAGAAAAAGACATCGGCGAGTCGATTAAGATCAACACAAAGGCGTCGGCGAGGGAGGAGACGAAGGAGCCCGAGATGGACGGCTGCGACGCCGCGGGGCCGCTCGTCAGGAGCAACTCCATGCCGGCGCCTTCGGCGGTCTGTCTCGACATGCCGCCGGCGCTCCGGGGCAGCCACTCGTTCGACGAGAGGACGAGCACCGGGGGCACGCGGAGACTCCGGAGGCAGGCCGCCTTCGAGCACTCGCCGCACGACGGCCACGCAGACGCCGACGGCCACGGGAGGACGAGCGAGACGAGCGGCGGCGTCTCGCCCCCGCGGCCGGAGATGGAAAACTACCCCTCCTCCTCCTCCTCCGCCGCCGCCGCGTCTAATATCAGCCGTCAGAGACACGCCATGGAGCTGGCAACGCGCAAGCGTCGCAAAGAGAAGAGGGAAGAGGAGGATCTGCCGGGTCAATACGAGGCCCATCCCGAACAGTGCGAGGAGATGTTTGACTCGAGCAACGAGCATGACTCAAAACAAGCCAGCCAAGGTGCCCTGGGCATTATGGCACTAGTGAAAGGACCTTCTCCAAGCATGCAAACGCAGGTGGACAGATGTGACATGGAGATATCGGCGAGCCCTGGGATTTCCGAGTTCCGGAAACCCCTAGGGAACGTCATCTCTGTTATCCAACACACAAACTCACTGAACAGGCCTCACTCGGAACAGTGCGAATCTTACAAGTATCGCGGGCAGAGGCAGGAACACGTCTCATTTCAATCTATGGAGCCCGAAGCCGAAACGTACGAGCTGGAGAGAAGCGACGGTGGACTGGGCCAGTCGTTTCAGCTGGGGCCCAAACTGGTGCGACAGCCCAACATACAAGTCCCGGAGATCCGCGTCACGGTGGAGCCCGACAGTCCCGAAAAAGCGTCGGAGGTGCAGCAGGCGAAGGAGCCCGAGAGGCACGTGGTGGTGGAGGAGTTTCAGTGGCCGCAACGGAGCGAAACGTTGGCACAGTTCCCCCCGGAGAAGCTCCCTCCGAAGAAGAAGAGGCTCCGCTTGGCCGACATCGAGCACTCCTCGGGGGAGTCGAGCTTCGAGTCGGCGTGCACCAGCCTCTCCCGCAGCCCGAGCCAAGACAGCAACTTCTCCTACAGCTCGGCCTTCTCCTTCGACAGGGAGGAGGGCCTGAAGGCGGCATCTCCGGCCGCCCGGCAGGACGAGTTTGGCAAGCCGCTGGAGCTCCTGGCCGTGCCGGGCGGCGGGCAGCACTCCCTCTCCGTGCTCCACCAGCGTCAGCAGCACGAGATGAGACGCTCCTCCTCGGAGCAGGCGCCGTGCAACAACCTGCGCAGGGAGTTCCCGGAGGCGCGCAGCATCTCGTTTGACTACGGCTGCCTCTCCCCGACAGCCAGAGTGAGACACGCGGACATCAGCAGCACCGGGAAGGAGAGGAGGAGGGGCAACCTGGTGCGGCAGGAGTCGCTGAATATGGACGCCGAGTTGACACACGTGCCGTCGCATCACGCGTTCCCGCAGTACCTCGGCCACGCCGCTCCGTTCCCCGCCGCCGCGACGGCGCCGCTGCCGCAGACTTTGCCCATATTTTCCACCGGGAATGCTGGGAACACATGCCCCCCCCAGCTGTCCCATCCTGCCCTTTTTGTCCCTGTTAGAATCCAGACTCACGTGCCCTCTTACGGCAGCATCACATACACCACAGTGTCGCAGATCTTTGACAGTCAGTACGACGGTGTCGGCTCCGCCGCAGTCAACCACCTCTCCCGTCTGTCCGGAAATCTGGATTCCCATCACGTGCCGGGCTACGCGAGGACCCCGTCGACGCACACCCTCGGCGTCGAAGCCCTCGACTTGTCGTCCGCCAAGCTCAAGACGGGCATCCCTCTGTCGCTGACCTCCAGGACCATCTCCACCACCAACGCGTCCAGCGGCGGCACCAACAAGCGCATGCTCTCCCCGGCCAGCAGCGTGGACGTCTTCATGGAGGTCACGCAGCAGAAGCGGGTGAAAGACGAGAAGATGTTCGGTCAGATCGTGGAGGAGTTGAGCGCCGTGGAGTTGGGGAAATGCAATCTGGCCGAGGAGAAAGGCCACAGGTCGGAGACGCGGGGCGGCTCGCGCAGAGGCGAATTCGAGAGCGAGTCAGCGATGATGGAGAGCAGCTCTGTGGAAAGCGCGACGCCGGCGGAGTACGACGACGCGGAAGAAGCCGGCGCGGAGAAAAGGGCGCAGATGGACACGGAGGCCACCGCCGCCGGTCGAGACGCGGTGGTCTCAGCCGGCGAGCGCTCGAGGCGTTTCTCTCAGTTCCCGAGTCTTCGCACCACGACGGGTGTGAGCTGGTGTTACCTCAGCTACACCAAGCCGAGCAGCTCACACAGCGACGGGCCGTTCTCCTCCGTCTACGCCACCTGGTGCGTCAGCCCCCGCAACCCCAACCCCCCCGACCTGAGCACCGGCGCCGCCCTGGCTCTCCTGCGCTCCAAACAGAGGGGGGACTCGGTGATGTACACGGTGGCCGCCATGTGTCCGCCCGGCACCGGGAAGCTGGTTTCCTCCTTGATCTTATGGAGGCAGACAATAGAACAGGTGAGACAATTCTCCCCCTTGTGGTAGCGTTTCTAAAAGCGTACCACGTCCCCAAGTGTGGAAACAATCTTATTTTCAGATGAAGGAACATTTATGAATGAACATTCATGACATTTTTGAAATGGTTTCGAGTGGTTTACAAGCCGGCACAATCTAGATGTCCTTTTCAAAAGTTTTAATTTCTCTTCTGGCCCAGCGGCAGCAACAACAAACGTTTCAGCCCACAGGCCTTTCCTCAGCGCTGTGCTGTACAAGGCAGAAATGACAGTTATATACAGTACAGACACACCGGAAGCACATTAAATCAATCAATCAATCAATCAGGTATTCTACAAAAACACCATATAATCACAGATAAAAGATAAGGAAACACTGTTAGAAAAAAAATGGCATTTGCAAATGACACATAGAAGATTTCATCAAGAAACAACAGTAAATATGTGTAGTGCACAGCCAGATATTATAAAGAAAGGCCCTGTAGCAAGAACCTCTGAATATCAAAAGTTGAATAGGTTTTAGTGCCAAGAACTGAAAGCATCGGAACCACAAGTGAGGATGTCCAACCTCACATATGGTCAGAAATATAGACTATATATAGACTAATATAGAGATATAGACTATATATATAGACTAATATAGAGATATAGACTATATATATAGACTAATATAGAGATATAGACTATATAAATAGACTAATATAGAGATATAGACTATAGACTAATATAGAGATATAGACTATATATAGACTAATAAACAGTGTTGGGGTAACTCATTACAAAAGTAACATAGTACTTTTAGCAGTAACTCAGTAATATAACTTATTACTTATAGGATTTCAGTAATATTATACCAGTTACTTTGTCAAGTAACTCAAGTTACAAATTGAGTTACATTTTATTAAATCAAAGCACATATTTAAAAAAGATACAATAATTTCCTAATCAAACTGTGTGTTTTTATGCAAATAACCACTATATATGACAATAACAAAGGAAAAGAATAACATTTAGAATTTTGGATTGTTTACACTGACTTCGAGGCGGTTGACATTATTTCTCAGGATGGTTCCGGGGCAGCGATGTCATTCTGCTGCTGCTGTTGTTTTGGTCAAAGTAATGGAAAAGTATTGTAGTAAGTAACGAGTTACTCTACAGAGAAAGTAATATTGTAAAGTAACTTATTACTTTCAAATTAAAGTAACTAGTAATATGTAGTATATTACATTTTGAAAGTAACTTGCCCAACACTGCTAATAAAAATATAGACTTGCTGAAACTTGCTCTGCCCATGAAGGACCGCGCAAAGCTTTAGTTCAAGGCAAGCACTAGGCAATAGGGTTGTCAAAAGTATCGATAGTATCGAAAAGTATCAATACTGAACATTTGAATCAGATACAATACTCATTTGCAACAGGTATCGATAGTATCGATAAGTATCAATACTAAACATTTGAAACGGGTAAACAACTCATTTGCAACAGTTTTGATACCATCAGTGCTGAAAAAGCACAGATTTTCCCCTCCCTATCATCTGTTGCTTCAACAAGCTAAACGTGTTCTGATGGCTAGAGCAGGGCTAATCTGCTGTCTAAGTTCAAAGTTTGATCAGGTCTAGATTATGGAGAAGTGTGCCTCTGTCCATCCATCTATCTAACTTTATTTTTATGCCTCTTGATGTGTCGTCACCCCCCCCCCCCCCCCTTCCCCTTCCCCTTCCCGTGGTATCGAAAATGGTATCGATCGAGTATCGATATTTTCCTGGGTATCGGTATCAACACTAGACAAGCCAAGTTGTTACACCTCCCATTTTACCGCACTGGACTCTGTCAGTTCTCTATCAGATATAGGGGTGTCCAGATATGGAACAATATTTATCATCTTGTATCCCAGTCCAAATCTCTCAATCATTTCAAACACAAATTTCAAATTTTCAAATTTTCAAATTTCAAAGATCTATCTGATGAACCTAACTTAATTCTACCGCCCACATACACCCTTTCACACACAGCACACCCACACTTTCTTATGTTTTTCTTTTATTCAGTTTTATTTCTGTTTTTAATTTATTGATTGTGTATTGATAAGAGGTGACATCATGTTTACAAGCTCTCTCTGGTTTTTTAGATGTTCACCTGCACAATATGTAGGCAAATGTTTATGTTTGTTATATTATGTTTTAACACATTCACTGCCAACAACGTGTAAACACGTTTTCAGAATCCAGCTGTTGACTGCCAACAACGTGTAAACACGTTTTTGGCATCAATTTTTTTTTTTTAACGGGGGGTTGTGCATCTAACCCTTTTACATATCTTATATAAGTATTGGACGTGTACAACGTGTACAACCCATTCCACCGACCCACTAAGTGGCGACAAGGAAGTAGGAAGGCAAGCAAATATTATTCAACTGCTAATGCTTACATAACTACTAACTCTACAAACTAACTCTTTTAGACAGAGAAAGTACACATTCTATTAGTACTTTTGAGATATTGTATGTTCACAAACTCCAAGCAGAAAATAATCCTCGGCTCTTGTAAAATGAGCCACAATCCTCAAAAAACGGCTTGGCAGAAGCTACCTACAGCAAGAAAAAAACGTCTGGCAGTCAATGTGTTAAATGAGTGCAAAAAAAAAAAAAAAAAAAAAGTAGAGATGATCGTATCGCGACCTCCCTACTAGGCAACTTTGCGTCTTGGCAGCGAGAGAGAACCGCTTGACTCCTGTCCTGTGATCGTTTGAAATGTTTTTCATAGACTTCAAATAATGTCACATCAAACTCCAAATGTTTTGGCAAAAGCAGTTTCGCCCGTCCCCGGCGAGTCCGGCTCTCTCTGGAAGCAGGCGCTCCCTCGCCGCTGTTTACGAGAAAGTTTTGTATTTCGATTCGCCGCTGTCTGTGCGCCAAGACTGGCTGGCAGTGAAAATAGCAGGCGGCAGAGTTTCTTTGGAGCGTATAGGGTGAATCTGTGCTGTCTCAATTTGGCGGGGGGCGGGGGGGCTGGGGGGGCTTTTTCCACAACAGCACAGTTATGCACGGGGTGCGATCCCCCCCCCCCCACAGTTGTGATTGCATGTGTAACATACAGCCTGTTGGCGGCATCGTGTTACGTGGTGGCTATCTATCGCGTGTGCTTTGAGAGTGGATGTTACATGGTGTTCTATCACGTGTGCTTTGAGAGTGGATGTTACATGGTGTTCTATCTCGTGTGCTTTGAGAGTCGATGTTACATGGTGTTCTATCACGTGTGCTTTGAGAGTGGATGTTACATGGTGTTCTATCACGTGTGCTTTGAGAGTGGATGTTACATGGTGTTCTATCACGTGTGCTTTGAGAGTGGATGTTACATGGTGTTCTATCACGTGTGCTTTGAGAGTGGATGTTACATGGTGTTCTATCACGTGTGCTTTGAGAGTGGATGTTACATGGTGTTCTATCACGCGTGTGCTTTGAGAGTGGATGTTACATGGTGGCTATCTATCACGTGTGCTTTGAGAGTGGATGTGTGTTACATGGTGTTCTATCACGTGTGTGCTTTGAGAGTGGATGTTACATGGTGGCTATCTATCGCGCAGGCCCGGCGCTAGGGGCGGGCCTGACCGGGCCGGGCCCCCCCATTCAACAAACTGGCCCCCCCATTCCAAAAAAAAAAAAAAATTTTTTTTTTTTTTTTTTTTTGCTAAACGTTTTTCCGTTTTTCCGTTTTTCTGTTTTAAAGTTTAACATGGAATCTGGCTGTCATTAGGCATTGATTAACTGAATGCTATTGCTAACTGTTACTTTGAACATCCATTTGCAATGATTCTGGCTGGATATTAACTATTGTAAATTTGTCACAATGAATGCAATTTGTGCACAATGTGTAAATACACTTAATATTAATTGTTTAGGCCTAATTATTTGTAAAGTCACAACACATTAGAGATGTGTGTAGTTCTTCACAGATTTAGCCTCTTCATTTTGCTCTCAAATGCACCAGGTTGACGAATTTTACTTTAAAATGTACAAAATCTTCTTCCGGGGGAGAATCCCCCCGGACCCCCCTTGGGTAGCTTGGCCCCCCCAAGCTAGTGGCAGGCCCCCTCTGTAACTTGGGTCTGGAGCCGGGCCTGCTATCGCGTGTGCTTTGAGAGTGGATGTGTGTTACATGGTGTTCTATCACGCGTGTGCTTTGAGAGTGGATGTTACATGGTGGCTATCTATCACGTGTGCTTTGAGAGTGGATGTTACATGGTGTTCTATCACGTGTGCTTTGAGAGTAGTTGTTACATGGTGTTCTATCACGTGTGCTTTGAGAGTGGATGTTACATGGTGTTCTATCACGTGTGCTTTGAGAGTAGTTGTTACATGGTGTTCTATCACGTGTGCTTTGAGAGTGGATGTTACATGGTGTTCTATCACGTGTGCTTTGAGAGTAGTTGTTACATGGTGTTCTATCACGTGTGCTTTGAGAGTGGATGTTACATGGTGTTCTATCTCGTGTGCTTTGAGAGTAGTTGTTACATGGTGTTCTATCACGTGTGCTTTGAGAGTGGATGTTACATGGTGTTCTATCACGTGTGCTTTGAGAGTGGATGTTACATGGTGTTCTATCTCGTGTGCTTTGAGAGTGGATGTTACATGGTGTTCTATCACGTGTGCTTTGAGAGTAGTTGTTACATGGTGGTGTTCTATCACGTGTGCTTTGAGAGTGGATGTTACATGGTGTTCTATCACGTGTGCTTTGAGAGTGGATGTTACATGGTGTTCTATCACGTGTGCTTTGAGAGTGGATGTTACATGGTGTTCTATCACGTGTGCTTTGAGAGTGGATGTGTGTTACATGGTGTTCTATCGCGTGTGCTTTGAGAGTGGATGTTACATGGTGGCTATCTATCGCGTGTGCTTTGAGAGTGGATGTTAACAAAATGTTTGTTGGTCCTGACTCAGCTGCACAGGAAACCCGAGCTCAAAGAGGTGGACGTCACCTGTGGCAAGAAGGTGAAAGACATCAGCTGCCGGGGGAAAACCGCCAAGGAGGAGTGGAAGGAGAGGGAGGCCCAAACAACGCAGACGGTGCCGACGCGCGTTAAGATCTTCGAGGGCGGGTCAGTCAATGCTATTACCCATCATGATGCTATTAGTGATCGCCGCCGTGATGCTATCACTGGTTCCTGATGCTCCTCATTTTGTTCCTGACAGCAAATAGAGGAGTTATTTGATGAGATGAGTGAATGATTTATGAAGGAAGGGCTTGTTGAAGGGCTACCGTTTCCCCTTCGAGTGTTCTGAGGATGTAGTGTAGCGGTAGATTCCCTGCGCACCAACACGAGGGTCGCAGGTTCGCACCCCCCCCCCCCCCCCCCCTGTTAGCTCCGGCTTGGTCGGGCGGCCATACAGGCACGATTGGCTGTGTCTGCGGGCGGGAAGCCGGATTGGGGGTATGTGTCCGTCCTGGTCGCTGGACTAGCGCCTCCTCTGGTCGCCTATTCGCGGTGGAGGGCAACTGGTGGGAATAGCGTGATCCTCCCACGTGCTACGTCCTGCCGGTGAAGCTCCCCGCTGTCGGGTGAAAAGAAGCGGCTGGCAACTGCGTATGTGTATCGGAGGGAGCGTGGTGCTAGTCTACGGCTCTCCCCAGATCGGCAGAGGGTGGAGCAGCGACCGGGGCAGAGGGGGGAAAATTGGCCGAGTACAATTGGGGAGAACAATGGGTGGAAAGTCAGGGAAAAGAAGTGGAAAAAATCAGAATCAGAATCAGAATCAGAAAGACTTTAATGATCCCCGGGGGGAAATTGGGACAAGTTACAGTAGCTCGCTCACAGAACATACAAAGCATAAATAAAATAAAATAAAATAAAATAAAAATAGACCGTAGTAATGCAATATTAAGCAATAAGCAGAAAAACACAACATGGCATAGAATAACTAGTAATGCGATAGAAGCAAAAGCACAAAATAAGTAGAATGTCTAAGTAGCAAAATACCAATACGTGGAGTAAGTATAGTATACATTCCGTGTCAATTATCATTATTGCCTGTGACATATTGCACATATTGCACATATTGCACGTGATTTATATTAAGTCGGCTTGCCCTATACGTTACGTGAGACGTTACGTTACGTGGCTCAGCCAGGCACAGTTAACCTATCGGCTGGCTCAGTCTCAGGGAGACTGAGCGTCTCCGAGGTGCTCTTTTAAGAGAGGCATTAAATAGACCAATGGCCACAGGCAGGAATGATTTCCTGTGCCTCTCCGTTTTGCATCTAGGTGGAATCAGTCTCTCACTGAACGTGCTCCTATGTTTGACTAGCGCGTCGTGGAGTGGGTGCGAGTCATTGTTCATGATGGAGCGTAGCCTGGACAACGTTCTCTTCTCTGACACCGCAGTCAGAGAGCCCAGATCCAGCCCCACAATGTCCCTGGCCTTACGGATCAGTTTGTTGAGTCTGTTGGCATCCGCTGCCTTCAGCCTGCTGCCCCAGCACACAATAGCATACAGGAAGGCACTAGCCACTACAGACTCGTAGAACATCCTCAGCATGGTCCGGCAGACGTTGAAGGACCTCAGCCGTCTCAGGAATGAATAATAAAAATGTTTTGAGGATGTTATTGGTAACACTTTATATTAATACACATATTCACCATTAACTAGTGGCATCTTACTAGCATATTGGCACTTTATAAGTCATTATAATGCACATATTAATGCCTTATTCTGCCTGATCATATTGTACAACTACTAGGCCTTTAACTAAGAGTTTCCCCTCAATAACCTCCTAATTACTGATTATATTGATACTAAGTAAGTTGTACATGGATTATGATCTTAATGTTTTGCTCAGTATCGGCCTTATGAGGTGGTAGTACCACTGAGGCAGGCATGTCCAAAGTCCGGCCCGCGAGCCAATTTTAAGCGGCCCTCGGCTTATCACTCAAAACACACTATATGTGGCCCTCCACACAGTACTGGTTCATCATGCAAGTTCACTTTGCATTTTTTCCACTAATGATGACCACTAATCATACAGATTGTAGAAGCACCAAGTAGGAACAACACAGGCAGAACTCATGTTTTCAGATGGTCAACAAAATCCTATAGACTACAATTGTATTGTATGTTTTTTTTTAATAACCCATATGATGCGAGGAGCAGCTGCCACCCGGTATTTCACATGATCTAATCTGGCCCTCGTTCAAAAAAGTTAGGACACCCCCCCTGCACTAAAGGCATGATTTAAGATGGTAATTCATGTACAACAACGTCCTTACGTACTGTCAATAAGCAGTAATTAGGAGGTTATTGAGGGGAAACTCTTAGTTAATGGCCTAGTAGTTATGATCATACAAAATAAGGCATTAATACATGCTTTATAATGACTAATAAACAGTCTATATATGCTACTAATATGCATGCTAAGAAGCACCTAGTTAATGGTTAATATGTCTACCTTAAAGGGACAGCTCACCCTAAAATCCAAAATACATATTTTTCCTCTCACCTGTATCATCTATATCATTTTGTGTTAATTGCCTGAGTTTTGGAGATATCGGCCGCAGAGTTTCTGCCTTCTCTCCAATACAATGGAACTGGACTGAACTTGTGGTGCTCAAAGTGCCAAAGAAATACATTTGAAAAACAGCAATGTCTCTTTCCAGAAATCATGATCCGGTTACTCAAGATAATCCACAGACCTTGTTATGAGCAGTCTCATGTAGGAACTATTTCCTTTTGACTGAACTACAGCCGCTAGCTGCTAGCTAGTTCCTACATGAGACTGCAAAAGAAAATAGTTCCTACATGAAACTACTCACAACAAAGTCTGTTCATTATCTTGAGTAACCGGGTCATGATTTCTGGAAAGAGACACTGCTGTTGAGTTTTTCAAATATATTTTTTTGGTGCTTCGAGCACCACAAGCCGAGTGCCATCCAGTTCCATTGTATTGGAGAGAAGGCAGACATCTCTGCGGCTGATATCTCCAAAACTCAGGCAACTATCCCAAAACAATATACTGTAGATCAGGGGTGGGCAAAAATTGTTCCCTGAGGGCCATACTGACTTACATCAAGTAAGCGAAGGGCCACACATTGGAGATCATACCTGCCAACACTCTTGATTTTCACGGGAGTCTCCCTATTTTTAACCCTCTCTTCCATTGTGATTGGTAATTTCTTGTTAATCTTATGATATAATAGTGATACAAATCCAATGGCTGTAGCAGATGAGATTTACTAACATAATTCTGCTTTTTATTGAGTTTTTGGGGGTTGTTTTGTTTTTCTTTGAGTCTGGCCCTGGTGCCACACAAGAAATGACTGTAGGACAGTCATTTCTTACACATGAGATTACTTTCAGCCTTTTAGTCATAAAGATTATTGAAAGCTATTCCATATTCCAGACTGAAATGTTATAACAGAAGTGGAGTATTGGCCAGAATGACATGAACATTTGGACACTTATTCAGCGGGTATCTTCGCATGTTGCGTTCAGGTGCACTGTATTTATTTTATTTTTTTGCAATTCCATCGCAAGCCGTATTTTGCTTATGTGTGATATAGATGGATAAATAGCACTGCAGGTGAGAGGAAAAATAATGTATTTTGGATTTGAGGGAGAGCTGTCCCTTTAACTCATTGAGTGCCAAGGACGAGTATGTTCGTCAATTGCGTTTTTTGACGGTGGGACGTGGATCAAAGCATCAGGCATCTCCTGTACAAATATGGGAGCTATTGAAGGTGTATAACCTATTTTACGGACTCATTAGGTGGCGACAGTGCTCTCCAGATTACAGAAAGGTCCGGAAAACTGCAGGAAAAAGCCGTGATCAAAGAGAAACCGATGCATGCTGCAGCCAGAGCCATATAGATTGCTCTGTCTGCAGCTGACAGTTGGCTGCGAACATCAGTCAATCCGCGCCCACAACTGAGCTCCTCTGCCTCTGTCTGTCTGTCTGCATATAGTTTCTCCACACGATTACCCGCCAGAAAGGCAGCACCCGACAAACCTTTCCCTGCAGTCCCGTTTGGCATTTCCTTGTCGCGCTGGGAGCCCCGGGACCCGCCCGGCGCAAAAACGGAGGCTCCGAAAATAGACTGGGTGCGTGTGGGGAGGAGTTTGCAGCTGTGAGGGGGGAGAGGGGGGTGGGGCACGCAGGCTCCACAGAACTACACCACGTCACTACATCAGAAAATATTAGCTAGAGTCAGTGAATGTGCTTGAAATGCTTCATTTCACAAAAGGCTGAATATCTCAGCTTATAATTTGAAACCTGTCGTTTTGCTCAAAACAGCCTATCTTCTCCGGATCATAACTAAAGAACGGAAAATGGTATCAATAAACTTTTTTTTGCAGATGATAGAAGAGAGTCTCCTTGTTCTTTGTCCGTGTTCGGTGTTTACATAGTAATATCACACAATATTCTGTGGGCCTCGAGAAATCACTGAAAACGCTCTGAAACTCTGGCACTGGGAGCTTCCGTTCTCCAAAAGTGGCTGGCACTCAATGAGTTAATATAACTGTTTTCTGTTATATGTTAATATAATTGTTTTGGTCTCTAGAGGTAAAAGATTGTATCTCTCCCTCAGGTACAAGTCCAATGAAGACTACGTGTACGTCCGAGGCCGAGGCCGGGGCAAATACATCTGTGAGGAGTGTGGCATCCGCTGCAAGAAGCCCAGCATGCTGAAGAAACACATCCGCACACACACAGACGTGAGACCCTACATCTGCAGAGTGTGCAACTTTGCTTTTAAAACCAAAGGTGGGCCTTCCCCAACCGTGTCGGGGGTGTAACGCATTACAAAAGTAATATATTACAGGTGATATATTACTTTTAGCGGTAATTCCGTAACATAACTTATTACTAGGGATGTCACAATATATCGTCCCACAATATATCGCGATATCAAAACGTAAAGGTAAAGTCCCACTGATTGTCACACAATGTGTGAAATTTGTTCTCTGCATTTGACCCATCCCCTGGGGGAGCGGTGAGCGGCAGCGTGCGCCGCGGTCGGGAATCACATGGTGATCTAACCCCCCAATTCCAACCCTTTGATGCTGAGTGCCAAGCAGGGAGGCAAATGGGTCCCATTTTTATAGTCTTTGGTATGACTCGGCCGGGGATCGAACTCACGACCTCCCAGTCTCAGGGCGGACACTCAGACCACAAGGCCACTGAGCTGGCAGTGGCCTTGTCAACGTGACAATATGTATCGTTGAGATGAAATCTCATATCGCGAGAAAAAGAAGCTGAACACAGTGGCACTGGTCTGCATCTGATTGCATGCTCGCTCTCCTTTTCATTGCTTTGTTTGAACAGACGAGGGACGTTACACAGACACGGAGGATGAGAATGGTGAAATGACTCAAATTAGCGTGGAGGATGCCCCCTCAACTTACAAATCGATTGCAAAAAAATATTGTTAAAATATCGTATCGTATCGTTATCGTGAACCCAATATCGTGTATCGTATCGTATCGTATCGTATCGTGAACTGAGTGTATCGTGACACCCCTACTTATTACCAATAGGATTTCAGTAATATTATACCAGTTACATTGTCAAGTTACAAAATGAGTTTAAAAAATAAAATAAAATAAAAGCACATATTTAAATAAAGATACAATCAAGGAAATAGTGTGTTTTTATGCAAATAGCCACTATTGATGACAATAGCAAAGGAAAATTATATCATTTCGAATTTTGGGCGGTTCACACTGACTTCAAGATGGTTGAAATTCTTCTTCGGGATGGTTCCGAGGGGGCGATATCATTCTGCTATGCGCTGCTGTTATTTTGGTGAAAGTAATGCAAAAGTAGTGTAATAAGTAACTAGTTACTCTACACAGACAGTAATATTGTAAAGTAACTTATTACATTCAAATGAAAGTAATGACGAGTAATATGTAGTATATTACATTTTGAAAGTAACTTGCCCAACACAAGTCCTCGACACTAAAATGACCAATGCTGAATGTACGGATGATGATTTGTGACTTCGTCTGTCTGCAGGGAACCTGACCAAACATATGAAGTCAAAGGCGCACATGAAGAAATGTCTGGAGCTGGGTGTGTCCGTTACAATGGACGACACCGAGATACAGGAGCATGGTAAGATACCCAACTGCACCACCACTCACAAGTTTGCACACATGCATTTTTCTTTCCTTCTTTTCTTTATTTTTTAATTCACATTTTAGAATAACAGTAAAGACGTCAAAACTGTGAAATAACCACAAATGGAATTATGCATTGAGCAAAAAAAGGGTTAAACAAATCAAAACTATTATATTTTAGATTCGAATCGCTCTTTGTCTTGATGGAAAGACAAAGGCTTTGGAAAGAAATTCATACAACTTCACTATTTATAATTTATTAGTCTAAAAACAAACCAAAAACCAATAACTTCAAGATCATGAAAAATGTTCAATCAGGTGTGTCCAAACTTTTGACTGGCAGCAGTGTAGATTCTAAGTGAGATTCCTTAACCGTCAACGCAGGCATGAATCAAAGTGGGATCATTTCTGCTAAATGGACGTTTTGTGTTTTGTCTCTTCCTCAAAGCAGATGACCTCCAGCAGGACTCGAAGTCAGGCGTGGCAGGCACGGCCAAACACCAGTTCTCCGACGCGGAGGACTCCGACGGCATGGACGAAGACGCGGACGAAATCGACGAGGACGACGAGGACGAGGACGAATACGACGGCGACTCCACCCCCAAGCTGCGCTCCAGAAGCACCAGTCCCCAGCCGTGCGCCGTCACGTCCCTGTCCGTCACCGCCAGCGCCGCCGTCCACGGCTGCTCGCTCGCCTCCCTGGCCTCGCAGGCCTCCGCCGCCAGGCGGGCCGTCCTCCGCTCCGTGGACGAAGACTCGCTCACGATGCTCTCCTCCGCCGACCAGGGCTGCCTCCTCTTTGACCCGTACGCCTCCTGCCTGCTGTCGCCCGGCTGGGAGTCCCCCATCAGGGAGCCGTCTCCGTCGCGCCTCCGTTACCCGTCCCCGAGGAGGGAACTCTCCCCGCGCGGCCGCTCCTCGCCCAGGTGGGACGCCGTCTCCCCGCTGAGGCCCAGCTCGCCCAGCTTCAGCCCCATTCAGCACCTCTCCCCGGGCGCCATGGAGAGACCCCTGTCTCCGGGGACGGAGCTGGCGGGGGGCCGCGAGTCGTCGGTGCGCGGCAGGCAGAGGGTCGTGCTGCGGGCCGTGTCGCCGCGCAGGGGCTCGCACCAGCACCGAGGCACCGGCGACAAGAGCCGCCATCAGACCAAGATGGACCTGGCTCAACATCACAGAGCCTACGAGATGGAGTTGGTACGCGACACGACGCTATGCTGCACCTTGTGTTTCTGCATGTGTCTGCACGTTTTTCAAACCCTGTGATTTACTGTGATTTATTTTCATTCGAGGAATTAGCTTTAGCTTTAGCGATTGTTGAAAGCGTTCTGATCGCTGCCAATATGTTGTTCCAGGATCAAAGGAGCAGCTTGGCTCCCGGTCTGCCCAGCGCTGCCAGTTCTCATCACCAGAACGTCCTGAGCCACCTCCCACTCCACTCCCAGCAGCAGGCCCGGAGTCTGCTCCCCGTGGTTCCTGTCGGAGGTGTCCAGATGTCGCGCTCTCCTCCGCCTTCCTCCGGCACCGATGTCCCCCCCTCCTCCTCCACGGCGAACCCGAGCCTCCAGAGCGCCCAGGGCTCTGCCGGCGGGCCCGAGGCGGGCGCGGAGGACTTCAGACGCCGGCGGCAGGACCTGCCGTCTCAGGAGGAAAGCCTCGACCCCGACCCGGGCCGACAGGAGGAGAACGTCCAGACGTGCATGAAAGCCATCGCCTCGCTGAAGATCACCACAGAGGAGCCTCACTAAAGACCCTCTCTCTCTCTCTCGCTCTCTCTCTCTCTCTCTCTCTGTCCTTCTCTGTGCTCCTCTGAAGAGAGATCCAGGAACTGGCGGCTCCCCCGGAGTGCAGCAGCCGCCCCACCTGCGACCTTGTCATCCTCGGCCCTTCAGGCACATAACCTCATCATTAGAGCCGCTGGAATCAGACGGACAGCCGCAGTTTTTAAATCTGAGCGGAGATCAAACCTTGGCAGTGAAGAAGGAAGCTCTCGTCTTCAGCTCTGGTCTTCGGAAACGTCATGAAACGACCGGATGACAGCAGGCTGGAGAACATCATGAAACGACCGGATGACAGCAGGCTGGAGAACATTGAATCATTATTGACAGCAGGCTGGAGAACATTGAATCATTATTGACAGCAGGCTGGAGAACATTGAATCATTATTGGGTGCAGGTGCAATATGGAAAGATATTATGCTGATATGCCTTTGTTTGACATAGTAGTTTGCGTACAATTGCACATAAATTATATTTATGAATTCTGTACAAATGTCCCTAACGTATACTCCCTCTTAGATCCATACAGTGTATTTTACGTGTACTTTGAAAATAGACTGTTGTTTAATGTAATCATATCGAGATGTGACGCAGTTAATGCAGTAAATGAAGACTATTTATAACGGGGGGGGGGGGGGCGGGGGGGAGTATGTGTACTATAAAAACAGTCTGACCAAATTTTAAGTAGACGCTTCTTGTGCAGTTTGGTGCTTCTGATCAAGCGGCAAGGGTCTGTGCCTTTTACTTTGCTTCAATCGCTTCGTTTTTCAAAAGCTTGTCGAATAAGGGAAAAACGTCGAGGTACTTTACTCACGGCTGACAGACTGTCGGAGTGTCGTCGGAGAGTTTACTCGGAGCTGACAGACTGTCGGAGTGTCGTCGGAGAGTTCGTTCAAAAGGAAAGACTTTCTTCGTTCGGCCGGTTTCACTAATAGACGCAGCTTGATTCATGTCCAACAAATCTTAAGCTGTTTTCTTACGTTGCATTTTTCTTAATGTCGTCGTTTTTATCTTGATAAAATGCATGGGATTTGCTATTGCACAAAAATAGAGGAAGTTAATATGTAATTATGTATACTGTAAGATGTATTTATATATTAGAACGTAAGCACTTATTGATACTGGTAAATATTTGACTACTATTTATATGGTATATCTGTACTTATGCAGCAGTGATGCAGTTATGCAGTGCGCCAACCCGCCAATGCTGGCATCGCTTTGGATCTCATGTCGTTGCTTTTACTAAACGGGCCGCTTTTTTCTCTCTTATACAGACGACCATAAAGCGTTTCGCGAGTTTTTGACGATGCACTTTCATCCTTTCATCTTTGATAACTAACTGACGAGGTCAGTGGGGGAGGGGTCAAACGTAATGTTCTATTTGTGAGTTGAAACATTCCAGTTGTTTTCGAGTTTCAAGTTTCTCCATTGTGCGAAACGTTGCACACAAACTGAAGGGGGCTACGGTGATCAGTCGATAGTACATTTTCCTGCAAGTGTAACTGGATAAATCATTATCACTTACTGTAAGTAAATACTAAATACTAAAGTATTGATGTTTAACCAGCGTAATACTAAAGTATTGATGTTTAACGAGCGTAATACTAAAGTATGGATGTTAACGAGCGCGAGTCGGTCGACTATTACTGTGGTGCGGCTCAAAATGTAATGAATCATTCACCAAATGCATTATCTCTTCTCTGTATATATATATACGTGTATTTTTATGATTTCAAACTATTTTTGCAGTGTTGAATTCTGAAAACTTTTGATGTGGATTGTTTGTACCTCTTTAAGAGGGAAAATGTCTGCAGTTGACGTAATGGCGGAGAAAATAGCACAGTGTTGATTGCTAACACCGTGTGTGTCATCTTTAAAAAAAAAGAAAAGAAAAGTGTATTCACATCTTCGAGTGGTTATGTTACCAGTTTGAGAATGGATTTCAAAATCAGAAAACACTTTGTTCACTCATGTTTACATACAAAAAAAAAGAAAGAAAAAATACAGGTGCACTGCTTTAATTTTGTGTTTTCTTTATTAAGAGACGATGGTTTCATAGTTATGTCATTTTTTATTTGTTGTGATACTGGTGCAGAATGTTCATAAAATGTGAAGGGAAAGTGAAGCCTTATATTTGCTTGGTAACGCTTTACAACAAGCGTACGTTAATGGTTAATTAATTCTTAAATGATGCTTAATAAGCATGAACTAACTCTTAGGTAATGCTTATTAAGGGTTTGTTAACCCTCACCATCAATTAAGACTAAACTAATAATACTTATAGTTAACATGCACAAGACTATTAGTAAATGATTACTAGACACAGTTAGTTAACTGTTAATTAAAGGGACAGCTCACCCTAAAATCAAAATGACATATGTTTCTACTCACCTGTAGTGCTATTTATCCATCTACATCGTTTTGTGTTAGTTGCCTGAGTTTTGGAGATACCGACCCTAGAGATGTCTGCCTTCTCTCCAATACAATGGAACTGGATGGCACTCGGCTTGTTGTGCTCAAAATGGCAAAAACATACGTTTGAAAAACTCAACAGCCATGTCTCTTTACAGCAATAATGGCCCGGTTACTCAAGATAATCCACAGACCTTGTTATGAGCAGCTTCATGTAGGAACTATTTTCTTTCAACTAAACTACTCCCACAGCTGCTACTGTAGCTAGCTGCAGTTTCATGTAGGAATTAGCTAGTGGGTGTAGTTCGGTCTAAAGAAAATAGTTCCTACAAGGACATGCACACAACCAGGTTTGTGGATTATCTTGAATAACCAGGTCATGATTTCTGGTCAGAGACATTGCTGTTGAGTTTTTCAAATGTATGTTTTTGTCGTTTTGAGTAGCACAAGCCGAGTGCCATCCAGTTCCATTGTATTGGAGAGAAGGCAAACATCTCTAGGGCCGATATCTCCAAACCTCAGGCAACTAACACAAAATTATGTCGATGGATAAATAGCACTACAGGTGAGAGGAAAAATATGTAGGGTGACCTGGCCCTTTAAGGGTTGGTTAAAGGAACACTCCGCCGATTTTCAATGCTGATTTATTTTGCACATAATCTCACACATAACACATGTGGACCAGTGATGTCATTTGTGCATGGATGACATCACTGGTCCACACCTTAACTCAAGTCAACTCTTCATAATAACTGTCAAACTAAATGAATGCCCACAAAACGGTTTACAGTTTTCGGATATGTGTGAGATTACGTGCAAAATAAATCAGCATTGAAAATCGGCGGAGTGTCCCTTTAAGTATTATTATTAAGCATGAACTAACCCCCTAATTGATGTACCCTTATTGTAAAGTGTTGCCATTTGCTTTTGCATAATGTATTCAGATTGTGTTTGTGTTTTGTTTTCTTGTGTATCCATATTTACTGAGCTGCGTTGTGCCTCTCGTGTCTAAGAAATTCCCTGTCAAAACACAGAGGACAAATCATTTACCTCTCCGCTAAGATTTGGAGGGGGAAAAAACCTCGGTAGCCAATCCCTTGTCTCGCTATTTGCATCAAACCTGGATAGTCCGGACGGAGTGCCTCTTTTATGCTATGAGGAACTTATTGTTTTGGTGCTCTACTTTTTAAGATTCAATTCAAAATGGTTTTAAAAGAATATACTTATAACCCAAGAATGTGTGTTGCCGCTTATTTCACGTTTCATCTCTCTTCTTTTAACTCTAATTTTGTCTTTATTCAAAATGGCCTCCACCACACCTCTTGCCTAATTCACAGTTGTTTAAATCTTTTTTTCTTTTTCTTTTATCAAGTTTTTATGGTTTTTCTCCCCAATTATGCTTGGCCAATTACTCTGCCGATCTGGGGAGAGCCGTAGACTTAACACATGCTTCTCCCCGATACATGTGCATTTGCCAGCCGCTTCTTTTCACCTGACAGCGAGGGGATTCACCGGCAGGACGTAGCGCGTGGGAGGATCATGATATCCCCCCCCCCCCCCCCCCCCCCCAGTTCGCCTCGCTCCCAACAGGCGCCAACCAGACCGACCAGAGGAGGCGCTAGTGCAGCGACCAGGACACAAACACACATACCCCAAATTAATGTCAGACCAGCGCGGAGACCCGCGTTCAATTCCCGGTAGCGGTACTTCCGGCTGGGTCGGACGGGATTGAACCCGGGTCTCCGCGTGTCGTGTGGTAACAGGCGAGTGCTTTTCCCTCTACCACACCGGACGCCCCTCCTCTTTCAGGCTTTCAACTCTACTTTTGTCCAAATGTCTTCCACACCTTTTCCTCTTGTTCACAGTTGTTTAAATTGGAGCTCAGACGGAGATGTTTTCAGGTGAGATCATTCCCATCTTATCTTGGAGGCATGGTGGGTGGTGGGGGGGGGCTCTAGCGTGGAAAATTCAAGAGACTCATACCAGTGACATCCTCTGGTGAAAAACGATTACTGCAGTCATAGCATGGAACAAGGGAAATAATTGCGTCTAAAAATAGTTATCACCTTGTGGATAATATTCAACCATTTGAGGTCTTTTGTGTGTGTGTGTGTGTGTGTGTGTGTGTGTGGTCTGCATCAAATTCAGCCTAACCGCATCATTGCTACTACACAGTAGCACACGCAGTACTGTAGTGTAAGTCAACAGTGTGTGTGTGTTAAGCGCACATGACACAAGTGCATTCAACTGCCTCCTTTCACGCTGCTCAGGGCCGGTGGAGGAGGGCTGTGTGCTCATTCTGACCAATCAGAGAGAGACAGTCCACCCCCCTCCCCCCCACCCACACCCCACCCCTCTCCTTGTCAGGCAGGCCCATTTGTTAGAATAATTATATGGCTGTTAACAGCTTCCCAGCTTAAAATAAAATGAGTACCGGGTCGTTTTAAAGCAGCAGAGGCCTCGCATAAAATGGCCGCGTTAGATGTTACCAGGGCAAGGTGACAGATAAAACAGTTTGTGAACACTATACATGTTACTCCACTTTTTTTGTTGTTTTTTTATTATTGTATGTATTTATTTCCTGGGAGTTTTACAAGCGGAGCAGGAGATATGTAGGCTGTTTAGCGGTGTGTCCTGGACAGAGGTAGAGAGACAGACAGAGACATATCTCAGTGTCCCCCGTCTCTCTCTCTCTCTCTCTCTCTCTCTTCTCTCTCTCTCTCTCTCTCTCTCTCTGGTAGAGTGAGCTGTGCTCCTCTAGTTTATTTTGAGGTGGTCTTATCACAGCTGTTGTCTCTGTGGTGGTGGCAGCCTGTCCGAGCCCCCCTGGCCGCCACTACTCTTCCTGTTCCCCTCTAGCCCTTGGTCCTGGTAAGACCCTGTTTGCTCCTGCTTGTTTCAGAGACATTTGCCGTAACTAATATACAGAAAAAGACTTGAGAGTCATTAGTAATGCGTTTCCAAACCTCTTCTTATTCTTTCAATGCATTGAATTGCTTTTATTGGCCTGCATTTTGGTTGTTTTCTTCTTATAATTCTGAAGCTTGCCAAGTTTGCGAGGTTAGAAATAAGATCGTATTGAATTCGCTTGTATGAAGGTCTTTGTGTGAAAGAGTTCAGGGAGGATCATTGTGTGTGTATAGGAATAGACATTGTCCTTTTTAATAATGGCTTGATTTGGAATGCATTGGTTCCTTGGAACAGCGTGGGGGGAGAAAAATCAATCAAACTTGTTTCTGCACTTATGAATTTATAGTTGAATTCCCCATTTGAATAGCCAAGCTTAAGTCTTCTTTTGAAAATATTGAACGTGGACGCCGGGGGCCTGTTATATGAAACATTGATTCTAATTGATTATATTGATAGTGAGGAAAGTGCAGCTATTGTGCGACACAACCGGTGACATTGACATCAATAAGAGCGGATTAGAAATAAATAAATAACTTGCCCATATTAAGAAGTTCCTAAAATAGCCGGTGGGGCCTGGAACAGGTGCCATGTGCTCGGCTTGTGAAAGCAGGCAGTGTGAAGAAGGCTGCTCAGGCAGACTAATTTTATGCACATCAACAGCTCAGGCTATATGAGCCTCCAGCAAAAAAACAACAGGGAGACATCAGGCTCTGAGATTCTCATATACCGGGCTTTCATTCAACAATATTGCTTATTTTCAACCTACATGAGCCTTGAAAAATGTATTTGATTGGTGGCGACTGTTGCATTTTTTGCCTAAAATACGATTCAAAATTGATATTTTCCTTAAATATCGCCACATTTTTCTCAGTTGTCTCATGAGTTAAGATCAGGTTTTCAAATTCTGACACTGCGGGCCCCCCCTCTGCTCTTGGTTAAAGTCTGGAACAACCCACCCCCCCATCCCGTTTACTTGCTTAGTTTCACTCAATTCCTAGATGCCTATGGGATCGTGATCATGTTAGTTGATCCTATAGATCCAGTGGTTCTCAAACGGTTTCACGCCAAGGACCCCTAAACTGACGCAAATTAAGACCACGCATCCCCTATTTGATAAGACTTTGTGATCTGATATGGTTTTTGCTTTTAGATGTTTTATTAGTACAGAAAATGTATGAACCCCATGACCAAAATAGTCATACATTCTGTCATTGTGTTACTATGGATGGAATTATAGTGAAAATAAACAATCCCCCTTTTGCCGGGGACCCCCTGCAAGCCCCTCAAGGACCACTGGGGGTCCCCGGACCCCACTTTGAGACACACTGCCATAGGCACATAATAATTTAGCCAAGATAGCCTGATATTGCCGCTACCTCAGACTACATCACATAAAAAGTCTGTATATGAAGGCATTTATTTGTTTCTGACTCTGGGCGTCACACACATTTTAGGCTATTCTATTCTATGATCTCTTTTTGATAACTAATGTAATAACTAAATGTACTACTGGTAATATTTCCCCCCACTTTCATTCACTGAGAAACTGTAACTGAAACTGTTTGAATTGAGTTTGACACACCTGTATCTAAACCAGTAGTTCTCAAAGTGGGGTCCTGGCGACCCCCAGGGGTCTCCTTGAGGGGGTCACCAGCAAAAACTGGAATAATTAATGGCAGAATGTGTGACTATTTTGGCCATGGGTTTCATACACTTTCTCTATAATCAAACACTAAACTTTAGGCTACCTCTAACTTCAGTTATCTCTCTTGCTTTAAGGAAAATACGATTTGAAGGTTGAAGGACTTGTTAAAGGAGAACTTCACCAAAAGACAATGCTGATTTATTTTGCACAGGATCGCTCACATATCCCAAAACTGTTTTGCAGGCATTCATTGCCGTTATTGAGAGTTGATTTGAGTTCAGTTGTGGAGCAGTGATGTCATTTGTGCATGAATAACATCACTGGTGAAGTTCTCCTTTAAGATGGATTTGTGTTGTTGTTGCTAACATGTACAACACACCGTTTGGACCATATCATGATGAGGTGAAACAGACGTTTCCCCCCCCCTCAGGTCCATCACAAAAACCTGTTTTCCTCTCAGTCCTAGCTCTGAATAATGGAGACTTGTCAGGAGAGCAGCCCGGTGGTGGTGGTGGTGGGTCCCCAGGCGGAGCTGGCCACAGGTCCCCAGGCGGAGCTGGCTGAGGGTCAGCCCATTGACCTGACAGACGACCTGGGCCAGCAGCTGGAGGACATCATCAGCACCTACCAGGCCGCTGAGAGCCCCGCTGAAGCAGAGGACAGCCAGGAGGTCACGGCCGGCAGAGAGCCAGAGACCCGCAAGGACCAGAGACTGGAGAAGAAGATGCTGAAAAACCTAGGTGTTTTTTCTCTCTCTCTTTTTTTTTTAAATAATGTTTTATTGATTTTGGTCGAGGTGGGTTTCGATTCAGCACCGTCAGCACAAGTGGAAGTTGTACTGAAACCGATAGGAGTGTAAGCAGAGCTTTAATGTGTGGGAGTGCAGGTGAAATAGTATTTCCAAATACCTTTTTATGGCTCGGGTTTCGGTTACTTCCGTGCCAAATTGGGGCAGATATTTTTCATAATGGGACATTGAATTTAAGCGTTGCAACAGATCTTTAGCTTAACAAAAGCCATTAGCAGCTGCCACAGCACAGGGATGCTGGTCTTCCTCTCACCTTGTGAGTCTGTGTTTGTGTCATCAAGGCAAAAATGTGGTCCTGGAGACACTTATGGAGCTCGACAAGTCATGTGACTTTTCTTGCCCCAGCAGTGAATCCCCCATTCATTTTCTCCATAGACATTTTGAAAATCCTTCTATAACGAGTTTTAAGGCTTGAATTAAGCCACCCGGTCTTCCAGAGGATCGTGAGTTGAGCATAAAACATTTCACTTTGAGCTAAAACAAAAAATAAAAGCGGGGGAGGGGAATCTAATTTTCCATCTTTTTTCCCTGCATTTATTTTTTGTATTTTTTGCTCAAAGTGAAATGTTTCATGGTCACTCACGATTCTCTGGTTGGCTTGGATCAAGCCTTGAAACTCGTTATATACTCGCTTTGAGTACTTTGCCAGGTGTTTATATGTCTGATTTTGTGATTGAATGAGTCACAACCGTGCAAGATGCAGTCATGAAACTACAGGTGTGCAGTTGAGATCACAGTGAAGGCCGATGGTGTGTGTGTGTGTGTGTGTGTGTGTGTGTGTGTGTGTGCGTGTGTGTGTGTGTGTGTGTGTGTGTGTGTGTGTGTGTGTGTGTGGTATAGCCTACTTCCAGTGATTCCCAACCAGGGGTACGTGTACCCAATAGGGGTACTTGAGCATCTTGCAGGGGCTACTTGGAAAGATTGGGGATGACAATTGATTTCCAAAATGATAAAAACAATATTCCAAGTAATTTCATAGATAGGCCCATCTTGGTAAAACTGATGACTTTTCCCCCAATTGAAATCGGAAGAATTGTATTAAAGGGGAGTCATTCTAATGATTTCCATTCAATAATCAGATGTGTTCGAGAGGCCTACGAAAAGTTGAATTTGAGTTTAATAGGACTCATTTAGGAGACTCATCGACACACATGAGTGAGGGGGTACTGCATGAGTGAGGGGGTACTGCATGAGTGAGGGGGTACTGCATGAGTGAGGGGGTACTGCATGAGTGAGGGGGTACTGCATGAGTGAGGGGGTACTGCATGAGTGCATGAGTGAGGGGGTACTGCATGAGTGAGGGGGTACTGCATGAGTGAGGGGGTACTGCATGAGTGAGGGGGTGAGTGAGGGGGTACTGCATGAGTGAGGGGGTGAGTGAGGGGGTACTGCATGAGTGAGGGGGTACTGCATGGCAAAACAGCTCAAGGGGGAATATCAGAGAAAAAAGGTTGGGGACCACTGGCCTATACTCTAAGGGATTTTAAACGACCTAAAGCTCAAAATTGTGAATTATTTGACCGAAGTACATTTGTTTATTTAAATTATATTTATATGATATATTCAGGGAAGGAGGCCATGCTTTTGATGCAAAGTTTGAACAAACTCGGCACTCCAGAACAGAAACTGGAAGCCATCATCAAGAAGCACGCGGAGCTGGTGAGTGTGGAAGACATCAGATACTGTATATGTCAAAAAATAACAAAGGAAAATCAAACGAAATGTGCTGGGACTGTGAGGTGCTTATGAACTCAGGCGCGAGACGTCCTCACCCTCATGTGTCTCCTTGTGTGGACTAACACACGTGTGTTTGCGTAGCTGGAGGAGCATCGGAGCGATCAGAAGCAGCTGAAGACCTTGCAGAAGAAGCTGCTCCAGGTGATGAAGGAGAAGGACACGCTGCAGAGCGAGCACAGCCGGGCCGTGCTGGCTCGCAGCAAACTGGAGGGGCTGTGCCGAGAGCTGCAGAGGCACAACAAGACCCTGAAGGTACCCCGCCGCTTCTGCAGGGTCCTGGTATTCCTGCAGCAGTAAACCTGTTTGCTTATAATAGTCATTCCTGAGGGCTCATCACAAATGTGACCTGCTCTGACAAAATCACTCACATTGACCCCGAAACACATTTTGAGTTTTATACACAACAAAATTATTATTATTATACATACAAAATTATCTTTGTACTCCAAAGATTGAGTGAGATACACCCCTTTATGTTGTGACTAGTTCCCAAACTTTGTTTTTTGAGAAAAACGGACTCAAAGTTTGACAAAGTAAGCTAGTTCTGCTCGTCACCCTAACTTTATGAGCTTCAAAACTATATTTAGCATTCGGATTTCACAGTAATCCTTACACAGAATGAAAGCCAAGGCTTTATTTGATTAAAATCTGATGAAACCCAAAAACAGCCAAAAATCAATATTTTCTCATAAAATCGCGTTTCTACACAAAGAGGGCAGTGCTACACGTGAGTGATTTTGTCAGAGCAGGTCACAAATGTGTTCAACTAAATTGATAACATTTGGTTTGGTCGAGTCATGTGGAAATGGGTTATCGTGAGTAACCAGGTAATGATTTCTGGAAAGAGACATATTGCTGTTGAGTTTTCCAAATGTATTTCTTTGGAGGGTTTTGAGCACTACAAGCCGAGTGCCATCCCGTTCCAATGTAGGCTATTCGAGATGAGGCAGACTGTGGCCGCTATCTCCAAAACTTGGCAACTCACACCAAAACCATCTAGATGGATAAATAGCACTACAGTTAAGAGGGGAACATTATGGATTTTTGATTTTGGGTGAACTGTCCCTTTAAGCATTGGTGGGTACATGGGAGGTTCCTCTGAAACTGCCTTGTTTATTGCCCAGGCTTTAAGCCAAGCCAGTTGTTGTAACATCCATCACGTCGATGCAGGAGGAAACCCTCCAGAGATGCAGGGAGGATGACCTCAAGAGGAAGGAGATCACCACCCACTTCCAGGGGACGCTCAGTGAAATCCAGGCCCAGATCGAGGAACACAGCAACCGCAACACCAAGCTCTGCCAGGAGAACAGCGCCTTGGCAGATAAACTGAAGGGGCTCATTACACAATACGACCAGAGAGAGGCGGTAGGGGATCCTAGGTTCAAAATGTAACATGCAAGTCATTCTGAGGGTCTGATTTAACCTGCTTGGAGATGTCGATCTGGTAGATGTTATTTGATAGGCGACACAGGACAATACGGTAACACTTTACAATAAGGGTATGTTAATTAAGGGATAAGTAATGCTTAGTTAATGCTTAATGAGCATTAACTAATCCTTAACTAACAAATCTGTATTTTTGGAAGGAAAAGAGGTCGGCGTTTGGAAAGTAGTGCCGGCTACCTCTTTTCCTTCCAAAAAGACAGATTATGTGCATTTTGGATTAACATTTCATCGTGTGGTGAGTACCCGAAGCACAACATGTATTTTGGCGCCGTGAGATGTGTGTTTTGGCAGATTTTTAACAGCTGTACCATTAACCTCCATTCTATGGCGATAATTACTAACTTCACGACTGTAGCTCACTGTAAACTGAGCGGACAGTGCCGGTAAGGCATGGTGTATCTTGGTTATGTGGAGGGGCTGTGGCAAATGAGCTAAACTTCCAAAAAAGTGGTGTATCCCTTTAAGGGTTTAACATGTTAATGAAGGTACTAACTAATAATAGTAAATGGTTGATGAAGATGTTAATTAACATTTGAAATTGAGGTTTTCTGCTTCCTTCATGTGGCCCTAACCTACAAATGATTGCTCATGTTCTATAAGCATTACTTAACCGTAATTAACCATTTATTAATGCTCTTTGTGACCCTTATTGTAAAGTTGAAAACCTGTATCCCTTAAGTAACACTTCATAAAAGCTTAAGAGTGCTGAATAAGCATAACTTAACTGCAATTAAGCATTTATTAATGCTCTTTGTGACCCTTATTGTAAAGGTGAAAACCTGCATCCCTTAAGTAACACTTCATAAAAGCTTAAGAGTGCTGAATAAGCATAACTTAACTGCAATTAAGCATTTATTAATGCTCTTTGTGACCCTTATTGTAAAGTTAAAAACATATATACTTCATAAGAGTACTCAATGGGGCTCACCTGGTAGAGCATGTAGGCTACCACATAGGCATTCCTCGCGCGGCCGGCCTGGGTTCGAATCCGACGCGTGGTCCTTTGTAACGGACCGTTAATTAATGCACCCATTTTGAAAAGTGTTACACATTAGTTAACATTAATTACGGGTTAGTTAATGCTTACTAAGCTTTACTAACGCTGTTAATTAATATGATTTATTAAGCTTATTAAGCCTTAACGAAGCATTAATTAACCCTTAATGAATGCACTCTTATTGTAAAGTGTTAATGAAAAGACACTACATTTACAGGATCAAAGGGAATTTAGTATGTTTGTCTGTGATTCACATCCAACTAACCTGACCTAAGATAAAGAGAGAAACATAGCACATTCAATCAGCAATCAGGTGTGTCCAAACTTTTGACTGCTAGTGTAAAACACACACATCTGGTACTCCATGCAGGATCAAACAAAATGAATTATTTGCAAATGCCATTTGGACCAGGTCTCACATTGATTGGTTGACATTGACATAGCAAATGTTGCCTATAATAACAAGCATAGCTGATGGCCCAAGTTGTGAAACACCACGGCCAACCGACGGCTGTGAGAATAACTCATGAATTCATGCGAATGTCTTGCAGAACCTGGACAAGGTCTTCAAGCACAGAGATCTGAAAGAAAAGTTGCTGGAAACCAAACTCGCACAGGCAAACATGTTCCTGAAGGAGGCGGAGGAGAAGCGCAAGCTAGAAAGAGAGCACGTAAGTTTGGTGTTGCGCATGTGTCGAGCACCACAGGCATTTTAATAGCACATTTTTTGCAATCCTAATCTCTCTCCAAGTTCCAAATCACAGAAACGGTCTGTATTCCACAGCTGCTAAAACAGGCCGCAGAGTGTAAACTGCAGGTGAAGGCCATGAAGGAGCAAGAGATCGATATGAAGGGCCAGGTACAGTACAAGAGCATCGTGGACTTTGTAGTCTTATTTCTTCTACCTGCCTATAGTGCCTACAGGCATAATATTGTCCCCCTTCCCTCCACCATTTCTCTGCAGCTCCTGATGTACTCGGAGAAGTTCAGTGAATTCCAGGGAACGGTATCGAAGAGTAATGGAGTGTATGCCAGCTTCAAACAGGACATGGACAAAGTAAGAGCTGCTGCTACAGAATATTGGAAGAACATTTCTCGCGTATTATCCGGATTCCTTTCCACTTGTAGATGGTTTTGAACGATTGCGAATGCTGTAAACGCGATGTTTTGTTCGTGTCGTAGATGTCCAAGAAGATGAAGAAGCTGGAGAAGGAGTGCACGACATGGAAGAGTCGCTTTGACGGCTGCAACAAGGCTCTCGTTGACATGGTGGCAGATGTAAGAAGCCATTCATAAACAGTGTTGGGGGTAACTCGTTCCAAAAGTAACTTACATGTAATATATTACTTTTAGCAGTAACTCAGTAATATTACTTATAGGATTTCAGTAATATTATGCCAGTTACTTTGTCAAGTAACTCAAGTTACAAATTGAGTTACATTTTATTAAATCAAAGCACATATTTTAAAAAGAGACAATAATTTCTTAATCAAACTGTGTGTTTTTATGCAAATAACCACTACAGATGACAATAACAAAGGAAAAGAATAACATTTAGAATTTTGGATTGTTTACACTGCGACTTGAAGGCGGTTGAAATACATTTTTGGGATGGTTCCGGGGCAGCAATGTCATTCTGCTGCTGCTGTTGTTTTGGTAAAAGTAATGCAAAAGTAGTGTAATAAGTAACAAGTTACTCTACACAGACAGCAATATTGTAAAGTAACTTATTACTTTCAAATGAAAGTAACTAGTAATATGTAGTATATTACATTTTGAAAGTAACTTGCCCAACACTGTTCATAAACTATAGCTCAATGTGTAGAGGGCTTATCTGCAACAGGGTTTGCTTCCCATGCATGCTCTGCTAACAAAAATGTGCTTTGGATCCAAAATGACATACATTAGATATTTACAATTTGACTGATATATGCCCTATATGCATTTCCCTCCAGAAAACACTGAAGGAGAAAGAGATGGAACTTTTCACCGTTAAAAACCAGAAGCTGGAGAAGCTGTGCAGGGCTTTGCAAGAGGAGAGGAAGAGTCTCGCTCAGAAAGTGCAGGTGGCCGGTGGCCATGTGGACGTCAGCGCATCTGAGCCGGTGGAGAAGGCGGGCCCTGAGGTTCCCGAGACCCCCGCCGAGGAGCCCAAAACGGAGCAGGCCCCTCCAGCCGCAGCCCCCTCTGTGGCCCCCCCTGAGACCCCGACAGCCACTCCCGCCCTCCAGACTCCACTGGCCGAGGAACTGGCCACTCCCACCCTCCAGACTCCTCCCACCCTCCAGACTCCTCCCACCCTCCAGACTCCGCTGGCCGAGGAACTGGCCAAGCTGAAATCGGAGCAGGCCCGACTGAAAGAGATCGCCACTTCGTTTACCATTTCTCACGTCCTACCCGAAGAGCTGCTTTCCCAAGGAGACACGGGTGTTAGCCAATCACACGGACTCACTGAGGAGGACGCCCAGGACCCAGAGGAGGGCAGCGCCGGGCAAACACAGGAAGTGCCCGACGTCCTGTCGAACGGCGTCGACGGCGAGGCCGAGGCGCACGACGGATCCCAAGAACAGAGAGATTTGGAAATGGAGTCCGTTGATTGACGTGGAATCGAAAACACTGTCGTCAAAACGGATTCATATGAGATTCATAGTAATAAAGAGAAATGTTGGCCTGGTGTTCAGTCTCTGCTCCTGATATGTCGAGTGCAAAACAACCAATGATAATACAAAAGAAGAAGAAAAGAGTTAAGGAACAGTTCACCCAAAAATGAAAATTCTGTGATCGTCTATACTCACCCTCATGCCAGGTGTACCACAGGCGAAGTTTGTCCATATTCACCTTATGTAGCCCCGCCCCACTTGACCCATTGTGTCACGACTTCCTGTTCAAAACGCCGGCTGTTTTACCAGCTCAAAGTAGTCGGACTCACTAGTCCAGGTTTATGAGTCGCAGGAGGTGTAAACACAATCAGAACTTCCGATTGTGTTTTACACCTCCTGTTAGTCTCTCAAGCCAGACGGTCTCTTCTACATAAGGTGAATAACACAGGGAGGTCGTCAGCACAACTCAAAGTCAATAGGGACCTCATTCTCTCTCTCTCTCTCTCTCTCTCTCTCTCTCTCTCTCTCTCTGTGTGTCTCTCTCTCTCTCTCTGTGTGTCTCTCTCTCTCTCTCTCTCTCTCTCTCTCGTTGATGGCAGAATTTTCATTTTTGGCTGAACTATTGACTTGTTTAATATCTCCTGATTCCAGCAACAGGCCGACTAAAACAAATCACTTTTATGCATTGAAGCTTGCCCAACATACTGATCAAAATATCATTTTCCAAAAAAAAATATATATATATATATATCATTTTCCCTCCCCCTCCACCTATAGATCTAAATGCATCAAGTCCCTCGTGTCTAGTCCCAAAAGGTCAACAAATATGCTCTCATGACCAGAGCAGACATATATGCTCTCATGACCCTATCATAGAGCTGAATTAGCCTTTACACACAGCACGCAGCTACTTTTCCGTTGGTTCATCTCTGCTGGAATAGAGAGATAGCGTAAGATAGCTGAGATATTGTCCCAATTAATTAAAACTAGTGCAGTGCCCGTTAAAATATTATTTCAATCATGAGAGACCAGTGGGTAGAATTTGACAAGCGAGCTTTATTCACAAATGGCATGGCGATTAGATTTATGGCATGAAATGGCATGGCAAGTAGTTCTTTGGCGTAATGACTCCGTGGTAAGATGCCTCTCTTCTTGTGGTGAGAGAGGAGGGCATCTGCTCGGACTAGGATAGAGAATCCCCCCCCCATAGGGGATTCTTCAGGAGTCAAGACATTGGTGGTGGAGGTGGGTGGGGCGAAACAGCTTCAGAGGATGGGATACGATTAGCCCAGGTACAGCGACCATGGAGGAGAAGCAGTAGCGGAGCGTACACCGGGGCAGAGGGTGCGCCCGGGCCCACACATTCTGTATGGTGATTGCCACATCAGGAACAAAACCAAATCATATCCAATTTCATTTCCATTCCTAGTTAAAACCTTCAAAGAACTGTCAATTACATGGGTTTAAATGATTGAATAAACCGGTTTCAAAACTAGTTAGAAGACAACGGCCTATTTGCCTTTTAGTTTGAGACAACAACATTCAATGTCAGACTATATGGACTGTTTCCAGCAGCTGCCGCAGAATGGACTTCGAGAGAGAAAGCAGAGGTTGTTGCTGATAAGAAGTCGGATGTCTCGTGTGTGAACATCGCAGGTCTTTGCTCAAAGGAGAGACATGGCCGAGGGAGTGGACCAGACCACGCTCTCTTGTGTGAAAGCTCTTCGTGCTTTTGTTGACAATGGAGAAGCCCTGCTGGACCTCGGCAAGAAGGAGAGCAAGGAAGGTAGGTCGGACGGACGGACAAGTGCTCATAAAAATAGACGGCAGACACCATGTTCAACAGTTGGCAAGCAGTTTATGGTCGTCGGCCATGTGTGGAGAGCAGCAGTCCTCCTCTCCTGTCAATCATTAAACCCAGTGTTGGGCAAGTTACTTTCAAAATGTAATATACTACATATTAACACGTTCACTGCCGTCGACGAGTTAACTCGTCAAAAAAAAAACAATGGTTGACTGCCGTCGACGAGTTAACTTTTTTTTTTTTGACGGTGGGACGTGGATCAAACCCTTTTACATCTCCTATAAAAATATGGGAGCTATTGAATGTGTATAACCTATTTTACCGACCCATTAAGTGGCGACAGTGCTCTCCAGACTAGAGAAAGCCGAGCAAAAACAGCAGGAAAAAGCGTGAGGAAACCATTCTCATAGAATGGTTTGGCGAAAACGCTTTCGCGCTGGGAGCTGGCGCACAACGGTGGGGGATTCCAAAAATAGACTCTGGGTGCAACACACTTTGAAACATGTAGCAGAAAGCCCAGAATCGCACGCAGCTTCATCCCAGCTCACAACCGAAACCCCAGAAACGTGCGAGCCCGATCCAGATTTGCCCGACGAGCGGCCGCCAGGCAGCACAGACAGGCAGCAGAGACTCGCCTGTGACACACGCTGCAAAGCCACCAGAGACACACCCACGGAGGGAGGAGTTTGAAGGAGAGGGGGGTGGGGGTGCTGTTATATTGGCGGAAATTACTGTTCAGAACTATTGTTTAGATGTCTGATGTCTCACTGATGCCAAAAATAAATGGTTAAAGTGACTGTTCTGCCTGTTCTATCGAATTTCACAAAAAGGCATTTATCTCAGCTTTCCTTCTCAGACGCTGAAACCATGCTGTATTCAACTGCTAATGCCTACATAACAGAACATGATAAAAACTAACTCTTTTAGACAGAGAAAGCACACATTCTATTAGTTCTTTTGAGATATTTTGTGTTCACAAAGTCCTAGCAGAAAATAATCCTCGGCTCTTGAAAGATGAGCCAGAATCCTCAAAAAAAACCTTGGCAGAAGCTACCTACTGTATTTGAAAAACTGTTGGCAGTGAATGTGTTAATAGTTACTTTCATTTGAAAGTAATAAGTTACTTTACAATATTACTTTCTGTGTAGAATAACTCGTTCCTTATTACACTACTTTTGCATTACTTTTACCGAAACAACAGCAGCAGCAGAATGACATCGCCGCCCCGGAACCATCCCAAAAAATTATTTCAACCGCCTTGGAGTCAGTTTAAACCAAAATCCAAAATTCTAAATGTTATTCTTTTCCTTTGTTATTGTCATCTGTAGTGGTTATTTGCATAAGAACACACAGTTTGATTAGGAAATGAGTGTATCTTTTTTAAATAGGTGCTTTGATTTAATAAAATGTAACTACATTTGTAACTTGAGTTACTTGACAAAGTAACTGGTATAATATTACTGAAATCCTATAAGTAATAAGTTATATTACTGAGTTACTGCTGAAAGTAATATATTGCATGTAATGTGTTACTTTTGTAATGAGTTACCCCCAACACTGATTAAACCTAAGAAATGAGCTCAAACGTGCTGCTGTTCGGTGACGTTTCAAACGCGCTGCTGTTCGGTGACGTTTCAAACGCGCTGCTGTTCGGTGACGTTTCAAACGCGCTGCTGTTCGGTGACGTTTCGCACAATAACATGGATTTGATCTCACAGGTTCTCTCGAGGAATTCATCAGGAAGAAGATCCGCATCGAGCAAAATCAGTCTCTGTTGGGTCTGATTGAAGCCGGTGCAGCTCTGTACAGAAGGTTCTCAGCAGTAATCCAACTGATCAAGTTTTCTTATCATTAAAAGACCTGTCAAATTATGATGTCGAATATATTTGAGTAAATACAATCTTGTATGAGCTTTCATACCGTGACAGACAGATTCAGTTTGACAGTTTGTTTGCTTCTCTTAACAGTCTCTCCGTTAGGAGGAAAAGGGACGCAGAGGACCTATGGAGAAAAGGCATTCAGTAAGAACAAATACCAGAATCAGAATAACTTTATTGATCCGTGGGGGGGGGGATTAAGTCATGCTACAGTTGCTCACACTCAGATAGGGAAGAATATATTTAGTTGCCATATAACAATTGAACTGTTTGGCTTTGTCTGTAGATGTTGTTTTAACCGCTTAATAGTTGAGATTCAACAAACAGCTTCTGTTTTGCTTCTTATTCCACACACCTAGTGCAGAGGTTTTCAAAGTGGGAGGCGGGCCTCCCCAGGGGGGCTCCAAGCAGTTTCAGGGGAGGCTCAGTGAACAGAAGTGAAAAAATGTTACAAAAGGAGATCACATATACCGTATATAGAATAGCCTAAATGTGTGGTATTTGGTTGAGAGAAACCTTAGAGATGCAGTAATTTGGGGGGAATCAGATTTGGTTTCCAGAATTCAATCTGCTGAGTAGACGCCTCCATGCAGCACACATTCATTTTATTCAGCAAATAGCATGATGTCACAGCAGGCCCCGCCCCGTGACCTTTGAACTAAACAACCATAAAAGCTGACATGGCATGATTCCTGCAGGTGTGCTGCATTGCGGGATGCTGCGGAAGACTTTCTGCAGTTGGAGGTGAGTTATATTGAACATGCTCAGAATTAAAAACATTCTCAACAAGGTCATCCCAGGCATGTTTTGTATATTTATTGATTGTGCTCTATAGAGAGGCAAAGTGAACGTCACTTCCTGCTTCAGCACTGTACCAGAGATTTTCTTCCGCCATTTATTTTCCCACAGACATTTCGTAAAATGCTTATAAAAAGAGTTTAAACAGTTCAGTTTTTATAAGCATTTAACGAAATGTCTATGGGAAAATAAATGGCGGATGAAAATCTCTGGTACAGTGCTGAAGCAGGAAGTGACGTTCCACTTTGGCTCTCTATTTAAAACAGGTGCAGTGGGATGCCTTCCTGCAGCATCTAGATGATGAGTTACATCTGAGTGACCAGGGCCAGCAGCCAAGATGGATTCCAGCAGACACACCGCTCCTTAATGCCAGGACCGGAGAGTGAGTTTCATGTCATTAAAGGGGGACTTACCCCCCCAGATATGTGACAAAACGGCAAAACGGCTGCTTATTTGAAAAAACCTATGGGAAGAACGAAGAAATTAACGTCTCCTCTTGTCTCACTATACTCTTTGGCTGTGCTCAGACAGGATTTTTTTTTTACCGGAAATCGACGCCATGACAGTTTGCCCACCGCCTAAAAAAAAAGTTATATGAGAGCTACAAAATCTTTATAAATATCAACTAGCCAACGCTGGTGGCCTGTATGGAAACAGCGTTGCTCAAAATGGTTGAAAGTTATATCAATTTGGTCATTCAGTGGCCAACTACTTTATTGCCATTGACTCCCATGTAACGATCGTTAATGCGAGGTTATCGTTAGCCTGCGGCCGCAGCAGGACACAAATCCAGGACAAACCCCCCACTCTGAACACGCTCTAAGTCTAATGTAATCACAATGGGAGATTTCTGCACGTTATTAACTTGTCCAACTTGTCCTTTAGACCGCCATGAAGTCCGTTTTTAATTTTCGTTTGGAGGTTTTTCGTGATTCTTGTCAAAAGGTGCAGTGCGCCATGTAAAAATCACTCTGCTTTTTCCCTCTCGTTTAGCACGAGACCAGAGCAGAGTAGCTGCAGCTGGGCCGCAGCACAAACACAACATTCTCCCCCCTCCCTCCTCTCTCTCTCTCTGCACAATCAAGTCAATGGTTGAGTGGTTCTCAATGTGGGGTCAGGGGACTTATTATTTATTATTTATTATTTATTATTTATTATTTATTATTTATGATTTATTATTTATTATTTATTATTTGTTATTTATTATTTATTATTTATTTATTTATTATTTATTATTTATATTTATTTATTTATTTAGTGGTCATTGAGAGGATTCCAATATTCTCTGTTGTCTCTCAACCTAATATAATGTATATGGAATTCTGGACAAAATCATATCTAGGCTGCATAAAAATAAAAATAAATCTGATTTGCATCTGAGAAACCAAATCTCATCATATTGGGGGTCCATGCCCCAATGTGAACTAAATTAGGGCTCCTTAGTAGGAACAAGGTTGGGAATGATTTACAGCAACACAATGCCATTTCCTTCCTTTTATTTCTATTTATGATTATAGTGGCTTTTATTGATAGTATTATGTTACATCACCACATGGCCATCTTGGTAGGAAAATAACAGGCGATTGTAATCAATTAACAGGTGATTAACAGGTCAAATGACGCAAACAGCCAATGAGCTGTGTGTATTGTAGCGCCATATTGGTAGGAAAATGCTTGTGACATCATGGGAATAGGCTTGGAGTTGTGAGGAGCCGGGAAAGGGTACAGGGGGAGTAGGGGAGTTATTATCTTGAAATCCCATAGTCTTTGGTTCATCGTGACGTCAGGTTGTACCACATTTTGTGCAGTTTTGAGGGCAAAAAAAAGCAGGGTTGAACCCATAGAGGGCACTTATGCGGCTGAAAATGATACAAATGGTACAATGGTAACAGTTTGGTCTAAAATGTGGAGATTTTGACCAGCATTCTTCACACACCACCCCCAAAGTCATATATATTGGTTAAAAGCTGAAAAAAAGTGTTTTGGGGGTAAGTTAGACTTTAAGTTTAGTGACTCAAGAGAATCATCGTAACCTACTGTATATCGTAAACCATAACTGCAAAACCTGTACTATACATATATATATATATTTTATTATTAAACCTTTATTTAATCAGGTAAAAGACTCGTTGAAATTTCAAATCTCTTTTACAAGAGGAACCTGGCCAAGCATACTATATAGTAGTAGGTTATAGCGAGATACTGTAAAACATATACATATAATGGGTCTTGTCTGTTTCTCTCTGTTTGGCAGAACATTGACGCTGGAGAAATACCTTGGGAAAGGTGAGAAGATTCTGCTGGTGTTAATCCGTCAGTTCTCCTGTCTTCTTTGCCGTCTCCATCTGAAACATCTGGAGACCAATCAGGTAAGCACCAGACAAGGGTCAAGAGTATGTGCACATATATATATATATATATATATATATATATATATATATATATATATATATATATATATATACTGTATATATACACACACACGTTTGAACACACCTAATGTGTGAGCTGTGAGTGTATATGTTTGTGCGTGTGTGTGTGTGGGGGGGGGGGTGCCGTGTCCAAACACACTTGAAATTCCTTTCTAAATGTTGTTCTGCAGAGATCCCTGGATGCACGTTCAATACGAGTGGTGGTGGTGTCGTTTGGCTGTCAGCAGGGGGCGTCACACTGGCTGCAGGAGACCAGCTGTCAGTATGACATGCTGCTGGACCCACACAGACAGGTGAGGGACTCGGGAGCCGGACAACAGTGCAGATTATCATTCGTTTTCCTGTTGGGTCATAAACACCGTTTGTTGCTGCAGCTATACAGCACATTTGGCCTGGGAGCGTCTGTGAAGAAAGTCCTTAACTTCAGCAACATGCTCCTCTATGCTGAATATGTGGTGGACAATCTGGAGTTCCCAAGAGGCCTTCCATCTATCGAAGATGACATGTTCCAGGCAAGTACAGTACTAACAGAGATGCTGGGGTCAGCGTAAGCAAAGACGTTAGAGGGAGAGATGCTGGGGTCAGCGTGAGCTAAGAGGTTAGAGGGAGAGAGGCTTGTGACAGCGTGAGCCAAGAGGTTAGAGGGAGAGAGGCTTGTGACAGGAGGTTAGAGGGAGAGAGGCTTGTGACAGGAGGTTAGAGGGAGAGAGGCTTGTGACAGGAGGTTAGAGGGAGAGAGGCTTGTGACAGGAGGGAAACTGATGCTTTGAATCCCAGGACCAGCTGGGAAGAACGGAAGACAATTTGAGCCACGTGTGAAAAAAATTAGGATGTTCTGAGATGAATCGAATTGTATCTCAAAGTCAGTTCAAGTCCAAGATGAAAGTCAGAGATCTGAGAATAAAGTCAGGATTTGGGCCTTGTTGTTGATGACGGTTGATGGCGGTTGGGAAGCAGCTGTTCTTGTGGCGAGAGGTTTTGGTCTTGAAAGACCTCAGTCTCTTGCCGAGGGGGAGCATTTCAAAAGATTTTGTGTCCTGGGTGGGAGGGCCATCATTTTACAAGACCGCTTGTCTGGCGGCGTGCAGGTCCTGAAGGGATGGCAGGTTGCATCTGATCACCTTCTCAGCACAGCGGTGATGTGCTGCAGTCTGTTAATGTCATTGAGACTTTGTGGCCCTGATCCTCTTCCGTAGAGGATTTTGTAAAGTAGGAGGAGTCATTAAGTGGGACTTGCTCTAAACATCTGGCATGGATGGCTATAGGCTACCGAGCGGAACACGGGAGTACATTTGTGTAACTGTATGAGTATGAAGCAGGGTTTGCAAAAAAAGAAGAATATTTTTTTTACTATAAGTAAATGGTTTATTAAAAAACATAATATTAAAAATAACTAGCATTGTAAAAGCAGTTTTTTTAATTTGTTTTTAGATCACTGCCACACCTTGTTATTGATTTCATTTTGCATGTGTGTTTCAGCTGGGAGGAGACTTTGTTTTGGATGAACAAGGGAGGGTGCTGTTTTCTCACTGCTGTCAGAGTCCCATAGACCGACCCTCAGTGGAGGATGTACTAGCTGCACTGTGAAGGTTAAATACCTTCAATAGATGAATACAAGAAAATAGAAAGATGATACATTTCCTGCACCAAGGTTAGGACCAGACTGACATGTTGTGATAGAAATATGTACTGTCATTTGCTTTTTTCACTTCCCACCCAATTCACCTGTTTTTGTGTCTAAAAAGCAGGAAGTAACACAGGTGCAGGCGCGGACTGCATAATTGGGCACGTCGGGCAAATGCCCGGTGGCCTGGCCTGCAATTTTCTTTTTTTTTTTTGGTGCTCCCAGTCAGGCCACTCACTGAACAGCAGGCCAGGCGCCGCCTACTGGTTTACTAGTGGTTTTATTACTTTATTCAGGGTTAAAGTGGGTGCATCTCATTGTAAAATTGGACTCGGCCCAAATTGGGCTTCAAACGGCCCAAATCTGGCTTCAAACGGCCCAAATTGGGCTTCAAACGGCCCAAATCTGGCTTCAAACGGCCCAAATTGGGCTTCAAATGGCCCAAATTGGGCTTCAAACGGCCCAAATTTTTCGCCGGACGCCGGCACGCTCGGCGGCCCATATCGGCCTGGCCTGCTTGGTATCTAATGCCCGGCCTGAATTACAATCCCAGTCCGCCCCTGCACAGGTGCTAGCAAAACATTAATGAGGCTTTCCAACTTCCAATCCATTTAGGTGATCCAGTGCCGGGGCCCTCGTTAATGTTTAGCTTGCAGCACCTGTCGTACTTCCTGCCTTTTAGACACAAAATGGGTGAATTGGGTGCAGGAAGTGAAAAAGGCTAATTGAGCTTTAAGGAACAGACTGTTTAATTGAAATGTTTAATTACAAAATACTAGAACAAGCAATCTCAAAAATAAAAAGGCAACATTTTTCCTCAAAAAACACAGATCATCATTCTAAAATGTTACTATACCATAAAGTGAGTTGTCAGCAATAATTTCATCTGAGTAGGGTTTACATTTTTTCAAGAGATGGACTTCTAATTTTGGAATGGAAACTTTTATTAAAAAATATTCATCTTTAAAATTGGCCATAATTATCATCACACCTGTAAAACGATATATTGCATCAAAATTCCGTAGAGGACTAGTGCAGTTCCCCTTCCCCTCCCTCCCCTTCCTCCCATTCACACATCATGCCACTCTTCACACCCCCATCCTCCCCTTGCTTGCACTGCCCCCCCCCACCAATTGGTCGTATTGGATGAAATTCTGCACTTCCTCAGGTACCCAGCAGCGCACATGCCAAGTTTTGAAGTCGATCGGACGAACGGTTCTCGGGATACGTGAAAGGCGTACAGTATGTTCTGATTGGTTGAATTGCACAAAATTCGACACTGCACTTTCTTGGGTCCCCAGCAGTGCAAGTGCTAAGTTTGAAGTCGATCGAACATCCCTTACAGAAAAACCACATGAGCTCACATGTGCAAAATCACATGTGATCACATGTGATCACATGTGATCATGTTGCTATACATTACATTACATTACATTACGTCATTTGGCAGACGCTTTTATCCAAAGCGCCTTACAATAACACATTTTTGTCAGCAATAGAGCAATCAACTATGGAGCACAGTCTATGACAACTACAACTTCTGAAGGAACAGTGGTACAAGTTTAGGTTAGTGGTACAAGTTTAGGTTAGTAATTTTTTTTTTTTTTTTTTTTTTAATAAAGAAAGAGAGAGAACGAAGTTAGATCAAGAAGGATGGAGCCTGAAAAGGTGTGTCTTTAGTCTTTTCCGAAAGATCGGCAGTGATTCAGCTGTCCTGACCGAAGGTGGAAGCTCGTTCCACCATTGAGGTGCCAGGGACGAGAAGAGTCGAGATCGGGATGAGCGACTTTTGAGCCCCCGTAGCGAAGGAGGGGCGAGGCGACCTGCACTGGTGGAGGAGCGAAGGGAGCGCTGAGAGGTTTGGAACCTGACCATAGATTGCAGGTACAGGGGAGCTGACTGGTGTGCAGCCCTGTAGGCCAGTACCAGTGACTTGAATTTGATGCGGGCCGAGATGGGAAGCCAGTGGAGCTCCTGGAAGAGGGGAGTGACGTGAGAGAATTTGGGTTGGTTGAATACCAGACGGGCTGCAGCGTTCTGAATGAGCTCAAGCAGTCGGATGTCGGTGGCAGGTAGGCCGGCCAGGAGCACGTTGCAGTAGTCCAGGCGGGAGGTGACAAGAGACTGGACCAGGAGTTGAGTCGCTTCTCTTGTGAGAAAGGGACGGATTTTGCGGATGTTGTAGAGAGAGAACCTACAGGAGCGTGCTGTAGCAGCTATGTTGGCTGAGCAAGACAGCTGGTTGTCAAGGATCACCCCAAGGTTCTTAACTGTTTGGGAGGGAAGTACAGTGGTGTTGTCAATGGAGATGGAGAGATCTGCGAGAGGGCAGTCTTTTCCTGGGAGGAAGAGTAGCTCTGTCTTACCAAGGTTGAGCTTGAGGTGGTGGGCAGACATCCAGTCGCCAATGTCTTTGAGGCATGCAGAGATGCGAGCCTCGATTTGAGTGTCGGAGGGGGGGGAGGAAAGGAAAAGCTGCGTGTCATCAGCATAGCAGTGATAAGAAAAGCCATGAGAAGAGATCACATAGGCAAGAGATCTGATATAGAGAAGGAAAAGTAAGGGGCCCAGGACTGAGCCCTGGGGGACACCGGTGGTAAGAGGACAGGATCTGGAGAGGGACCCTCTCCATGAGACCTGGTATGAGCGGTTCGAGAGGTAGGAAGCAAACCAGGAGAGTGCAGAACCTGAAATGCAGAGGTCAGACAGAGTGGAAAGAAGGATTTGGTGGTTGACTGTATCGAAGGCAGCAGACAGGTCAAGGAGGACAAGGACAGAGGAGAGGGATGAGGCCCTCATGTGGCATGTGGCATGTATTACTTTTAGCAGTAACCAAGTAATATAACTTATTTCTATTAGGATTCCAGTAATATTATACCAGTTACTTTGTCAAGTAACACAAGTTACAAATTGAGTTACATTTTGTTTAATCAAAGCACATATTTAAATAAAGATACAATCATTTCCTAATCAAATTGTGTGTTTTTATGCAAATAACCACTATAGATGACAATAACAAAGGAAACGAATAACATTTAGAACTTTGGACGGTTTACACACTGACTTCAAGACGGTTTAAATTCTTTTTTGGGATGGTTCTGGGGCAGCGATGTCATTCTGCTACAACGTATTACTTTCAAATGAAAGTAACTAGTAATATGTAGTCTATTACATTTTGAAAGTAACTTGATTCTGTGTCACTTTGACTTTGCTTGCACTTCATGGTTTGAAAGTTTGACAAAAATTCTTCAAAACAGGCTTCAGACTGCCCAGAACAAATTGATGAGGGTTATATTGAAACTGAGCCCTCGGTCGCACATTGGCAGGAGCCATTTTCAAATTTTCAAACCCAGTGGAGGCTAGGGTCACTCTTTCTAGACTCAGCATGTTCCACAAGATCATTTATGGCTCTGTCCCCGAGTTCTTAGACAAGTATTTTATTCATGTCAGGGAAGCTCATAGTGTTTTTACTAGATCCAGTGTTGCTAACCTGTGCATGTATGTAGGTTCAAAAGTCTTTCTGGCAAAGGTACCTTTTCTTACATTGGAGCCTCCGAGTGGAATAGCCTAGACTTACATATCAAATCTGCTCGCATCCTGCATAGTTAAAAAAAATTAACTAGAGCATGGCTGTTGGATAAGGTGCCTCTGTAGTGTCTCCCTGTTTTATATATTTCTCCCATTTTGTTATCGTGTATTGCTTTTTAATTGACTTATATTGCTATTTTTTTTTATTCTTACTATAGATTGATTTGTATTTCTTTCTAATTGACTGTTATCTGTCTATTTTCTATCTAATTCTTTCCATTGTTTGCTTTGTATTGCTCCCTTAAGGTTGTATGTTTGCCTATGTCTCGTTTTTTTTAAGATCAGGGACCGTGCTGGAAATAAGTGTTCGCACTTTAGCATGTTTTTATCCCTTGGATTGAATGTCTTGTATATCCATAATTAATCAAACTGCCGTAAGCTACCCCAGACTGAGGAGGGAGGGCCCCTAAAGTAAGTGTGTGTGTGTGTGTGTGTGTGTGTGTGTGTGTGTGTGTGTGTGTGTGTGTGTGTGTGTGTGTGTGTGTGTGTGTGTGTGTGTGTGTGTGTGTGTGTGTGTGTGTGTGTGTGTGTGTACCTTTGACCACAGCCTATAGAGGAGGTCTTTCTGACCAAGATGTTAAAGTATCATCAGCTGAAGCAGACCATTTCACAGCTGGGCTACAGTTGTAAACTTTTAGTTTTCATATTTGGTAGCCTGGGTCATGTTCACCAACTGGTTGTGAGTAGTCTAGGTTGTGAGAGGCCTCCACATGGCTGGACTACCTAAGAGAAGGGCCAAACAGCTAGCAAGGTATTGCTCAGTCTCTGCTGTTATTGGTAGCCGCTCAATATGGAGAAGGCTCTGCTTTTTGTATCCTTGAAGTGGATACTAACCAATATCTTGTATTACAGTGTAACTGTATATCTGTCAATTTGCCACTGCCATCACCCTGTGTGGTGTTCCTTTATTTTTTTTGTACGCATTATTGTGGTCGCCAACTAGGCACTTTTGTAACCAACTGTCTCCGAGCATCTGACTGCATTATTAGTGTTTATGTCCTTTGTACTCCGTATTTATGTGGACATAAATAAATCATTTAAATGTGTGTGTGTGTGTGTGTGTGTGTGTGTGTGTGTGTGTGTGTGTGTGTGTGTGTGTGCGCGCGTGCGTGCGTGTGCGTGCATGTATGTGCCCAGATTTAGCCCAAAAAACAATATCCAGGGATTTCTGGCGCTTGGTGCGTATAGCTACAGCAAATAGAACCATACGACTTCCACATATCTTTTGTCCTTGCCCTGAAAAAAGAGAGGAAATAAAAGATTGTATATATTTAAGGTGTGATGTCAGTCACTGAGTGGACTGAGTGATTGGTTATAATGCTGTTGCCTGAGATCAGAGGCGTTGCCCAGAAACCATAGAAAAAGTGGAGAATCTAGGCGGGTAAAAGGGATTTTTATCACTTACATCATATTAGATTTATTTAGGTAACACTCTCATCTAGACCGACTTATTATTGCATGAAGCTTGGCTTCATAGAACATTAAACGCATCTAATACTAAAGAATGCCAGGGTCAGAAGCACGACAGCAGAAATCAATAACAGATATTCCTGTGCTGCTAAATTGTTAATGTATAACCGAGAAGAGAGAGCGAGCTAAATAAACGAGGAAGAGAGGAACTAACAGGTACAGTACACGCAGAGGAAGTGTGTGTGCATGGCTGTTAGCAGGGAAGGTGTGAGAGGAGGTGACAGTCTGATATCCGAGAGACAGAAAACCCAGACAGCTGGTAATGTCAGATAGACCCTTTTCACGGTGGCCATGCATTTTGCGTCCCAAAGGCAGAATAAACTACACAGGTGTAGCAAAATAATGAATTAGGGGTTCCAACTTCCAGTCCATTTTGATGTTTCAGTGTTGGGGCCCTAATTACTGAGTCGGTTGCACCTATGTGTTTATCCTGCCTTTTAGACACACAATGGCAGCTGTGAAAAGGGTCTATTTGCAAAGCAGATTCAAGCCTCTCACATCTGACTCAATGCCTTACATTATGGCACATCTTTCTGGACTATTGTCTTTGCACGTTGCACATTTCCCCATTCATATTTTGCACATTCCTTTCTTTAAAGGAAGAAGAAGACATTCTTTAAAATATTCTTATATATTTTACATATTGTTCGCTTATGGTAAATGTTCCTATTTCATATTTTATTTTATATTTAGCTTCGTGACTCGCAGTGCTCTTACTTTCTTATTTTCTCTTACTATGCTCAATGTTGTTATGCACCAAAATACCAAAGTTAGTTCCTTGTATGTGTAACTGTAAACTTACTTGGCAATAAAGATGATTCAGATTCGGATTGTGCCTCTAATTTGTCTTTCTTGTACATTGCATATTTTTTGACAGGGGGCAAATTCAAGTCAAAGGCAGAGGGAAATGGTCAAAATCATATACAGTAAGTGAATAACAATCAGGATTTTTCTAAGAGGCATTTGCACTATATAGGCTACCTGTTATTGGAAGTTGTCCTCGGCTTTTTCTGACATCCAGACAACAATAACCTTTTGATTGTTCTTGTTTTTGTTATATTGTAGCCTACACTGTATGTATATCTAATTATGGTGGGTTCAGTTAAGCCTTTTGTTCCATTGTAAGTTTAGCCAGAAAGCTTGGGAGCGATCAACAAAAGCTGCCCCAC
>NC_139625.1:5976031-6102093 GCF_964638095.1 Poromitra crassiceps
TTTGGATTTTGCGTTCCTGTGCAGTTCAGTGTGGGGTCCACTGAGGCCACCTCATACTAAAGATGCAGAGTATGATGAGGGTACTGTAATGTTCGGAGGAGGGTAAAGTGTCAACCAAAATTGTGTATAGGCTAACTGTACCGTGTCATGTTTCCTGTCTAGCCCCAACTGCAGATCTCAGTATCAATATCTGCTTTCAAGCTCAAGTTTCACGTTCATTTGATATACACTAGAAAGGCCAGTGGATTTTGACGGCTCATATAGAGCGATGGCTCTCAAACAACAAGTCAAGGAGCCCTAAACTAAACTGACACAAATTAGACCACGGACTCGCATCTGATGAGATTTCTGCTCATAAGAAGCTATTGCAGAAAGTGTATTACCCATGACCAAAATAGTCATACATTCTGCTATGGATGGAATTATAGTCAAAATGTATTATTTCCCCTGTTTGCTGGGGACACCATGGAACCCGCTCAAGGACCGCTGGGGGTCCCCGCCCGGACCCCACTTTGAGAACCACTAGAGGGCCAACAACAACAAGCCATCAATTGAATGAGGTTGATATGATTATAATTCCTATTTCCAAACAGCACTATAGTTTCTCCAGAAAGTGGGTCTTGGAAAAGTCACAGGGGCAAGCTGAGAAAGCTGAGACATTTCAAATCTAAAATTCAAAACAGCATTTAGTTGATGGAGGATTGGCCTTAAAGCCATAATGATTTCTTTGTATATGAAATAAATCTCATTGCTTTACTTCCTGGAAAACAGAAAATGTTGGTAGCACTTAAAGTGGTAATAGATACCGTCGTCTGTGTGGGAACGTCCACAAAACGTTACTACGGCTGACGCGCGGGTGGGGTAATAGTATGATAATAAGTAATAATTAGGTGATACAATGAAATTACCAAAGTAATAACCAGGTAATAGCTTGGTATTAACACTGGTCAGCTGCTATCGGGGACAGCAGATTGCTAGCTGGGAAGTGCTTCCAGGTAATTTTTGTGCTTTTGTACGATTGTAAATGCTGCTAAAAAAACTGGGGCCTGGAGGACGATTAAAGGATGTGTTGATGTAGCCACTCATGACGATATGTGCATGTAGCCATATCATGTATACGTTGATGTAGCCGTATCTCTTTTTGTGCAAGGTTTAGAGAAATAAGCCGGCCTGGTTGTCGAGGGGCACCAGTAACGGAAGTTATCGAGCACCGCTCTTTGGGGTGCAGTTGATGTGTTGATGTAGCCACTCATGATATACTTTGCGTAAAACTGCAGTATAAAGATAAATAACATCGTATCCAGGCCTGGGTTCTGCGAAAGGAGCTTTACAATTATAGGGTTAAAAGGTATACTATTACAAGAAAACTAAGTCATTAAACATGTTTTCTTATATAGCCATGATCTACCAACTGAGCAAATATTATCTGATGTTATGCAAACCCAATGATGTTTCAAGTCCTCTCTAAGTTTTTAGCTATTTTTGCAACTACTACGCTTGTCGCTTAATGCACTTTTTATGCTCTTTTTCAAAGTTCGGTTGTGATGCTTTTAAATGTCTATTTTATCCTCTTCTTTTATTCTTTTATTTTCTTGTGTCATCCATTTTATGTGAAGCACTTTGAATGGCCTGTGTATGAAATGTGCGTTACAAATAAACTTGACTTGACTTGACTTAATCTTTAAGTCTAGAAGTTTGGTTTAATTTAATATTACCATGAGATAAAAATTTCCCTATTATTACCATTTGTTTCTGGCCCTGTTACTCTGGTCCTAGTCTCTCCCCAGACTCAAATATTATGTTGAATCACAGCGCTCCGCATAAATGAGTCTGTGCCACTTCACAGCCACTTCTGAGGTTTGAGGGCAGGTCTAGGGGGGTTGAAACTGAATGAGTGACAGGTCGTAGCACCAATGAGAGAGCAGTTTAAAAAATGGGCTGTCGTCTGATTGCAAAGTCGTTACTGATTGGGGAAGACTGAATCCACCACTGGCCAATCACTGGCCAAGTGAACGGTTCACTTCCGACCCCAGCTGGCTGAGGGAAAGTGTCCCAGACCTAGAGAGAGCTCTGCAGCATGCAGTAATGTAGTGTATCAGCGTATGGGTCTGGCCCTGATTAACCTATTACATAAAATTCAGTCTAATTACCCAGATAACCCCATTGTTAATACCAAGCTATTACATGGTTATTACTTTGGTAATTACATATTATTACCTAATAATGACTTATTAGCATAGTATTACCCCCATATTACCATGTTGTTACCGAGCTGTAATGCAAAATGCTACCAAAATCTTTAGTAGTGACATCACTGTGTACCAGGAGGCGTAGGTAGGCTATGTAAAGATTTCTAACGAATAAAAACATCACAGAATTTTGTAATAATCCCACCCCCTTGTCCTTCCCATAAAATGGCATTTTTCTCCCAAACTGACATCCCATTGGTTTACACTTTTTCGAATGATCCCGCCCTGCGTTATCTCCTGATCCAGGAAATAATGTCACATTAAGGAAGCAAGATGCTCTCGAAATGGTTTCGTTGTGACTTTAAAGTGCACAATGATCTCACTTTACAAAGGCTAAAGAAAGAAGTTTGGGTAAAAGAGCAAATAGACAAGTGAAAACAATATGGCCACACAGGAGAGACAAAAACACGAGAGAGATTTGACTGGTTTCTTCTTTCGTGCAGCACCTGGAGTTCCATGGCGTGATGCGCTTCTACTTTGAGGATAATGTCGCGGGCAACGTGGCGACCAAGTGCCTGCGTGTCTGCAGCAGCTCTTCAACTCCAGAGGTTATTGAAACTCTGTCGGAGAAGTTCAGGCCAGACATGAAGATGCTGACCACTTGCTATTCCCTTTATGAGGTTCACACCAACCAGGGTAAGAACTCAACTGAGATGTTGTCTCTTTGACTGTGGCATGTCCAGAGCCGATTCAAAATCCCGTCAATGGGACGATTCAGCCATGCATCTAACCTCCCTGGAGAGGAGGTCAGGAGAAACATAAGTGGGTGTTGTCCCAAAACTAGACATACAGAGACATTTAAAATAGAGAGGCAAAGTGGAACGTCACTTCCTGCTTCAGCACTGTACCAGAGATTTTCATCCGCCATTTATTTTCCCATATAGACATTTCGTAAAATGCTTATAAAATAGTTGTACTTTGTCGAACCAAACGGTTCAGCTAACGCAATAATCGGGAAAGACCATAGAACATTTCACTCGGACCAAAACCTTAAAAAAACAACATGGAGAAAATGTTTTTCTTTAAACCCGCATTTTTTTTTTTTTTTTTTTTTTTTAATACTTTTTATTTAATGCATTTCAGCCAGGCCTGAACTTTGGTCAGGTCAGGTTGGCCCCACATCGGGCTACACACAACATACACCAGACTGTCAACCTTGACAACACCAACAACCACAAAAAGAAAAAGACAGAAAAAGGGGAAAAAGAAAGAAAATAATAATAATAAAAATAAAATAAATAAAATAAAAAATAAATAAAAATAAAGCCATAACAATACAGTATACGTCAGTAAGTTGTAACTGATTGCAAATCATTTATCAGTCCCAACAGGTAGGCACGAGATGGGAAAACCTGGAGGGACTGGTTCACTATACACCGTCGAAACACCTGTCGTCCAACATTTAACACCAGCCCAGACTTTAGTACAAGACTCAGGATATACTCATTAAGTACTATTTACATACATATACATACACATATACACACATATATATATATATATACACCTACATACCTATACATACACACTTACATATTTTTTTTTTTTTTTTTTTTTTTCCAAATTAATGATTGCTGTGTTCCATCCATTTACTCCATCTACTATCGGCTATGTACCTTTGATTTCTAATTGCGTAAGTTATCCTTTCCATAGTGTACACTTGATTAATCAAATCCCTCCATGCCTGTATTTGTGGTTTGTGTGTCTGACGCCAGTTACGTGTAATTGTTTTCAGTGCGGTGATTCTGAGGATTCTTGCCAGGTATTTGTCTTTTTCTTCTGGCATTTGTAAAGGACTAATGCCAAGGAGATAATATCTAGCATCCAATGGAAATGTTACTTTCATAATCGACTCGATCTCCCGGTGTATTGTTTCCCAGAATGATTTTAAGACTGGGCAGGACCACAGTATATGAGAGAGGTTCGCAGTATTGTCCCCACAATTTCTCCAGCACTTTGGAGTAATCTTGTGATCATATTTCGCTTGCTGGGCTGGTGTTATAAAATAATGGAGTTGTACCTTCCAAGAAAACTCCCTCCAGAAGAGTGAATTTGTTGTTTTATGAGTATTAATATTAATTTCCCTCCATTCATCCTCTGATATATCGATTTCTAATTCCTCTTCCACTTTTCCTTTGCCCTTACTTCCTCCAGTCTATCAACGTTTGTAAGAAATTTGTAAACCACAGAGATTTGATTATTTATTCTAAATTTACTATGATTTTTCAAAATAAATTTAATTATGGGATGTACTTCATCAGCAGTTTTATTCCGCATCTGACTATCTCCTATGTAGCTCCTAACTTGGAGGAAGCGGTAGAAATGTGAATGCGGTAGTTCATATTTAAGGGAAAGATCATCGAAAGACACAACTCCATCACTGTTAAAGAACTGTCCAAAGAAAGTTAGGCCTTTCTGCTTCCAAAGGTGAAATGTTTTGTCCATCTTATTGGGTGTAAATTCTGGGTCTCTTTCTATCTCCCTCAGTGATAACAGATCTCCATCAAGTTTTAATATTGTACATATTTTTTTCCAATTTTTTAACGTATTATTAACACAGGTATTTTCAGTCCTATTTATTACCTTTCTTTTTGCCCCCAGGGCTATATTTATGGGGTGATTTTCTATTAGATTTACTTCCATTGATCTCCATTTGGCAGTAGAGTTTTCTTGCATCCAGGTTCGAATCGACTGGATTTGTGCTGCAAGATGGTACTTCTTAAGATCTGGGAACGCGAGTCCGCCTCTTTCCTTGGACAGTTTCAGTGTTTTGAGTTTAATCCTAACTTTGTTACCATTCCACAGAAATCTTGTAAATATTGTATCCCATTGCTTAAACATTGCACTTTCAATTACAAGGGGAAGCATCTGAAAAAGAAATAAAAAACGTGGCAGCACATTCATTCTAATCACATCAATTTTACTGGCCAGTGTCAATGGTAACATCTTCCATCTATTTATATCATCTTTGAGCTGTGACTCTAGGTTCCCAAAATTATATTTAAATAAAAATTCTAATTTCTTAGGGATGACAATACCAAGATATTTAATTCTCTCCTGGTCCCACTTCCATTTGAACATCCTTTTTACTTTTGACGAAACCGGGTCCCCCAGAGTCATAGCCTCGGATTTTTGTACATTCAATTTATAACCTGACATATTGCTATAAGTGCTAATAGTACTCATTAACGCCAGAAGTGATCTCTCTGGGTTATTAATGTATAAGATAATGTCATCTGCGTATAGCGCCAGTTTATGTTCCTGATCGGCTATTTTTACCCCCTCTATCCCACGCTGTTGTCGGATACTTTCTGCAAGAGGTTCGATACTGAGAGCAAAAATCAAAGGTGACAAAGGATCCCCTTGCCTCGTCCCTCTGTGCAAGTCAAAAGCCCTTGAGATTGTTCCATTGACTCTGACCGATGCTTTGGGTTTATGATACATAGCTTTAATCCATTTAATGAATGTGTTGTTGAACCCAAAGCCTTTACAAGATTCAAAAATGTATGGCCAGAGGACCCGGTCGAAGGCCTTTTCTGCATCAAGAGTGAGAAGCACTGTTTGTCTTCGTGAGTTATTGACATGTTCTATGATATTCAAGGTGCGTCTTACATTGTCTGCTATTTGTCTATCTGTAATAAAACCAGTTTGATCTGTGTTAATGATACTTGGGACTATTTTCTTAAGTCTGTCCGCTAGTATCCCACTCAGTATTTTGTGGTCTAAGTTTAACAATGAAATAGGCCTGTATGAAGAACACTCTGTTGTATTTTTTCCTTCTTTATGTATGACTGAGATGATTGATGTGTCCCATGTTTCTGCCCAGGTTCCTTGCTGCAATGCCCAGTTAAAAGTCTTTGTCAAGGTTGGGATGAGCTGGTCTCTGAACTCCTTGTAGAATTCTCCTGTATAACCGTCACTACCAGGACATTTCCCAGCCTTAAGTTTCTTTACTGCTCTCTGTACATCTTCCTCTGATAGGGGTCTAGTGAGCTCAACATTTTGTTCATCTGTGACTTGAGGTAAATTGAGGGTTAATATATGTTCTTCTACATCGTTAATGGAAGTACTACTCTGATCTGGGCTGTACAGACTTTCATAATAACTAGCGAATTCCTCTGCTATGTCACTCTTGGTTATGGCTGTCTTCTTTGTCTGGTTATTCTTAATTGTTGAAATATATGATTTTGTTTGTTGTTTTTTAAGTTTATATGCTAAGAGTTTCAATGCCTTTGGCCCATTATCGTAGTATTTCTGTTTCGTAAATGTCAAATGCCTTTCAACCCTTTCTGTAAGTAAGTTATCTAGAGCCATCCGTGTTTGTTTTAGGTCATTCAGAGTAGCCAAGTTCTTTGTTGATTTGTGATCTTTTTCCATTGATTTTATTCTATTTTCCAATTCTAGGACTTTTTTCCCTTGTTCTTTCTTTTTAAAGGATGCATAAGACATAATTTCCCCTCTAATGACTGCCTTTGCTCCTTCCCATAGTATAATAGGATCAATCTCGTCAGTTTCATTTAACTCTAAATAGTTCTTAATTACTTGTTGTATTTTGATTTTAAAAACGTTGTCATACAGCAAGGCGTTATTCATTCTCCAGACTGATCTTCCCTTCTCCAGACCAGCTTCTATAACTAGTGAGATAGGAGCATGATCTGAGAGTGTAATATGATCAATTGTGCAGCTTTTTACCATGAACACATCTTTTTTTAACATAAAAAAGTAATCAAGTCTTGAATAACAGTCGTGGGGATTGGAATAAAATGTATAATCCCTCTCACCCGGATGTAGCGTTCTCCATATGCCATTTAGACCTATTTCTGTTGATGCTCTTTTCAATGCTTTAGCTGCCTGTGTTGCGCTATGTTGTCTGGTGCTTTGTGTGTCCAGCTTTGGACACATAATAAGATTTAGATCACCTCCTAGAATTACTGTACCTTTACTATCAGAAGCAATTAATTTAATCAATTTATTTATCATAGTTGGACCTTCCTCTGGTGGGCTATACACATTTATTAGAGTGAAATATCGATCATACATTTTACCAATCACCACGACATATCTTCCTTCATTGTCAGCAATTATATTTTCAACCTGAAATGGTATTTGAGACTTAACAAGGATTGCCACACCCCTTCTAGATGAACTATAGGAAGAGTAATAGACTTGAGCATCACCCAACTTTTTGAGTTTCTCATGCTCAAGGCCTGAGAGTCTAGTCTCCTGAAGAAACAATATATCTCCTTTTTTCTTTTTAAGTTCTTGCATGATCTTTTTCCTTTTAATTGGGTTGTTGAGCCCGTTTACATTATAAGATATGACCTTAATACTAGCCATTGAGATTAGGGGTGTGTTTCCTTGTATATAGGCCGACATTCCTCCACCTTGAGTTGCAATGTAGTCCAACACTCTGCTTTAAAGCCACCGTATATTTTATATTGCAATCAGCTTTTTGAAACAAAAATAAACATAAAAAGTAAAAAATAACGAAAAAAATTAACAGACCTCCAATTGTGGTCTCCTCTCCTGGGAGGCCGTTGCAGGCAATCCATGTGTCCACATCATGGAGCCTTGGGCAAACTCTTGTGTTTGCCCCGTACTTGTTTTCCACAGCAGGTATACACATTGAAGAAATAAACAAAAAGAGCACACGCACCTTTCCCCTCCACCCAGACACAAATTTAAGGAGATTGAATAGCATTTTGTTTTAAACAAACTGAACAAGTCTTGACATACCCAGTAAAGTCTGACCCTGAGAGAGAAAAAAAAAAAAAAAAAAAAAGAACCACACAAAAAAGCCCCAAAGGGACCTAACAGCATCTCTAGGTCACATCATCAGAGAGGAAACAAAATATGTCCGCTTGTTTACGATTCACCCCCCCCCCCCCCAAATAATAAATGTACATCTTGTGTCAAGTAGGAAGTTTATACAATTTTATATAGTAAGGTTTAATCTCGAACCATCCATTACCCTCTACTGGACACTTTCTTAATAGACCCTCCCGCCCACTCAACCCATGTGAGGCCAGAGAGAGAGAGAGAGAGAGAGCGAGAGATGGAGAGAGAGGAAGAAAAACACACAAAAAGCACAAAACCAAACACCAGTCGCTGCCACTTGGTATTTCATTACACTTGCTTCTTCATAACAAACCACTCTCGTCTCCAAATCCCGCTCCACTCATTAATAGTTCAGGTTAGTAAATCCCACACATTTTACATTCAGTCCGTGGATAGGGCAATGTGAATCGCCCCCATAGATAATCACCATTTCGGGTATCCAGGGACTTCAATTCAACGTCATAGCCTATAGCTAGTCGCCTCCGTCAATCCATAGTTCATTATTGTCAATGTCAATATATTGCTCATGTGGACTATTGTTCCAGATAGTGAAAATTAGCCATTTGATGTAGCCAGGTTTATAGAGTTGGTTTGATTACCTGGTTGTAGTGTGTCATAGCCTCTCTATAGCCACTTCTTAACATGCAGTGGAATCCGTATTATAACCTGCACCTAGCCGGTTGGCCTGCATGTTAAACAACAATTAGCCGGCCTACGCGCACTCCCGCGAGTCCGTATCTTATCTACCTCGACCACCGGTATAAGATCCGCTTCCACGCAATCGCAGCTCATGTTAAACAGCTGGCAGGATATTATCCGCATATCCGTAGTGGGCAGGTGTGGCTCGTGACTCACTTCACGTTCACTAGTTTATTAATTAATGAATCGTTCGGGCAATCGCTTATATCAACGAGCAAACTCACGGTTTCCTCAAGTGCTGCAAAAACGGATTGATTGATTGTTTGGCCAATGCGCTTCAGCTGCAGCCAGGCAGGTCCAGTGCATCAGGTCTGCTGCTGCTGCTGCTTGCTTGCTCCCATGTCAGAAAAAGCCTAACTTGTGTGGGGAGAAATACATTGAAAACTAGTTAGATATGACTTGAAATGCCACTTGTAAAATAAATCACCCACAGTGATTGACGACAGTCCGACCACTATTTTGACTGGGCTGCGCCTGCTTTATGTAGCAATGTGAAGCGCTCATTTTTTGGCACATTGCCACCCCTCGTTGGAATGGACTCCGTTAAAACCAACGGCATGCTTTTTGAAGTCTCCAGATTTGTCGCTAACGTGATGTAGCCAATGATATCAGCAGGCAGTGTTGTGTGCCTCTCCACTGCGGAGAGGATAGGAGCTGACTGACTGATAGGCTATCAAACTTTTGTGGGGAGAAATAGCCTACATTTAAAACTAGTCAGATATGACTAGTTGCCACTTGTAAAATAGATCACCCACAGTGATTGACGACGGTGCGACCACTATTTTGACTGCCTCATAGCTACAGCTGCTTCCTATCACATTTCTTGTTTTCGATAGATGCTACCGCGCCGCCCCCCCCCCCCCCCCCCCCCCGCCCACTGGCAGAAAAAACGGCTCATATCCAGTTGTTTCTTAACAAAGACCCCTGATGTTTAGAAAGGCAAAACCTGAAAATATCCTGCTCTCTCTAGCAGGACATGATCCAGAGTTCATGTTTAAAAGGCACTTGTGGTCCGTGAAGAAGGCAGTATTATTTGCAAACGTAACGATCAGCTTGCACGGGAATAACAGCCCATACCTCACGTTAGCCTCGCGCAGACGTCCCCGCACCTCGTTGAATAACGCTCTTCGTTTAACCAGATCGGCTGTGAGGTCGGGGTAGATGTGAATCCTCTTCCCCTGGAACTTCAGGTTGCCAGCAGATTCCGCTGCCAGGCGTAGAATGAGCCTCCTCGTCTCCAGGCTAAACAGCCGCGCGATCATGCCCCGCGTCTTGTCTCCCTCCAGACGGGGACCCGTGCGGTGTGCAATGTTGATCAGGGGTTGAGGTCCCAGCTTGTCGGCACCAAACACATCACATAGCAGGGAGTTCATAAAAGTCGTAGGGTTGCCTTTCTCACAGTCTTCAGGCAGTCCCAGCACTCGGATGTTAAACTTGCGGCTATGTGCTTCAATCTGTTCAATTTTCTGTTTCAATGACACATTATCCGATTGTGATTGAGCAAGCTTTTGTTCAATATCATTTAGGCGGCGTTCCGTCTCGTTGGCGGCTGCTTCTAGGTCCTTTACCTTAGTCTTATTGGAGGCCATTTCATTGCGAAGTGAATCCAGGCATTCTTGAATTGGCTTAAGTTTCAAATCAAGTGCAGAGCCAAGTTCTTCACGCATGACTTCTCTCACAATGGATGCAAGTTCTCCGCGATCCATAGCAGTAATTTTTTGTTTTAGATCACTTCTTAAATTTCTTAGCTCTCTGGTGCCGGTGTTATGCCGAGAAATGCCCCCCCGGCGAGAATGCCCCCCCTGCTCTATAACGAGTGAGAGCGAGCGGGGGGGAAGGGGGGGGGTTGAGTAAATCTATGAAGCCTTGTTTCTTCTCAATGTCACCAGCTGATATTTATGGCTGTTTGTGAGTGACATTGAGAATTTCAGAGGGTTACACACTCCAAAAACATGTCATTTCTCTGTACTTACAGGCTAAGTAGAGGGTATGATGTGAATACCCTGTAAGAAGCCTACTTGTACCAAATCTGTACTTAGGTTACAGGGCAAGTGTTGTGTTGTTGTGCAATTAGGCCAAATCTGGTACCCTGTACTTATAGCCTATGTAAGATTAGTCTTTAAACAGTAGCCTAATGTTGACCTACGTTGGGAGCTGTGTCTCACAACTCAAACCCCCCCCCCCGCTCGCTCTCACTCGTTATGAGACAAGGAAACGAGGCTTCGTAGATTTACTCAACCCCCCCCCCCCCCCCGCTCGCTCTCACTCGTTATAGAGCAGGGGGGGCATTCTCGCCGGGGGGGCATTTCTCGGCATAACACCGGCCATGCAGCTTGATTATCAAACAGGCAACAGGTGCGGTCCGTGCGAGAATTGCGACCGTAAACGAGACAAGTTTGATTTGCTTCTGCGATATCACTATCACGTGAACCAAGGTTTCCTCCTTATGTTCAGTTTGTGCAATTTGTTTGCGAAAAATAAACCCTCCTTACATTCTAAAACTTAATTAATTAGGAGGAGCAGTCGTGCGTGCGTTCAGCCCATGCTGCCCGGAACAGGAAGTCCCGAAATGACTCCTAACCCCTCCTAAACCCGCATTTTTTTTTAAACGTTTTGGTCCCAGGGAAATGTTATGCGATCTCTCCTGTTTCTAAATATATCTGTACCGTTTGGTTTGAACCAGTAAAACTATTTCAATACGCATTTTACGAAATGTGTATGGGGAAATAAATGGCGGATGAACATATCTGGTAGCTACAGTGCTGAAGCAGGAAGTATAGGCGGTCACTTTGCCTCTCTATGGCAAATGCTTAAAAACTCCAACATCATCTGATCCCCTTTCAAAGTGTCCTGGCCAAGCCACTGCTCATTCAGGCTGTTCATTTGATTCCAGCCGGTCAAACAACACAACACAAGCACTCAATACAACTGTTCAGCTGTAAATGTACAGTGTTTTTAGCACTGTTGAGTTATTTATCTGATTCAGCTGTCTAATGTCCACTAAACCGTTTTGTTTTGAATGTGTGGAATAAGAACATAGATTGGAACCCGATGAGAAACCTTTGGTTGTACAATTAAACTGGAACTCAGACAACAGAGACGGACGTTTCGTCCTCAGGAACGACACGCAGACTTTGGAGGTAGGCTACCTATCAACCTGCTCATCCGCATTATTACACTTTGGAGGTAGGCTACCTACCTATCAACCTTCTCATCTGCATTGTTACTGTTATTTCACAATTCACAATTCACACCGTATTTCCGTGTGATTTGTATTGTTTTATATGTACCGTCATTTTGTAATTGTTTTATATGTTTTGCCATAAATACTGTATGCTATAATCAGGGTGTCCTTGAGAAAGAGAGCTTGCTCTCAATATGGTTAAATGTTATTGGATCATTTAGTCTGTGCTTTAAAGGAATCCCTTCTCTTCTCTGCTTTAGCTTAGCACAATGAACGGTAGTCAATGGTATGGCTAGCTTATACCCCAAACAACGTATTATAAAATGCTTCCATGCTGCTCACCTGGCGTAATCCAAGTCTCCACAAGCCCTGAGATGCCAAGTTGACACCCCGTTTTAGCTGCAATATAATATAGCCATGTGCAGCTGCTGGAACCTCACTTGCACTTCTTCACCCAGCGCCTGGCTACAGTGCAGATTTCAGCTAAAAAACCGGGTGTAAACGATGTCTTTTCAAGTCAACTTGGCATCTCAGGGCTTGTGGAGACTTGGATTACGCCAGGTGAGTAGTATGGAAGCATTTTATGTTTTTTTTCTGTTGTTTTCTTTTACTCGTTTTTGCTCATGTTACTACCACTTACTACTCAATCTTACTACCACTCATGTTAACAGGGCTAGCCATACCATTGACTACTACTATTCATTGTGCTAAGCTAACTAGCGCTCGCTATTTTCTACTATCTTCTTGTCGTACTATTGGGAAAGGGGAAGATGTCAAATAGGTGAATCTCCCAAAATGCGTGTTCTTCGGCTACTGTAGCTCACTCTTGCGCCTCTGTTCTTGGTACGTGTCCGTCTATCTTGAACAATAAAGGATGACTGTCATCAGGACAAGAAGGAAAAAGGAGGCGTGATCCAGAACTTCAGGAGGACACTGTCGAGAAAAGACAACAAGAAGGAGAAGAACAAAACGAATAAGTCTTCCGACAAGGAGGGCGGGAGCGGGTAAGCTCTTCCCTCCCCTGCCTGTTCACTTCAGATTTCTGGCCTGGAGCCACACCTCACCACTCACACACCTCACCACCCACACCTCACCACCCACACACCTCACCACCCACAGAACATCATCCATCCTACCCTTTTAAACACATATCCAGGTCAACTGAGAAGCCAGTGAGCAGCAGCAGCAGCAGCTCCTCCTGTCACCCTGGGAGCAAAAAGCATGACCAGCGCTGCACAGAAAACAAGCAGCTGGACCGGAGGCAGTCTGACCCGGGTGAGTCTGCGAATGGTGGGAAAACAGATATTACACTGCAACTCCTGTTATAGTGATCACCTTGAGACGGGTCAAATTGATCACTATAAGCGGATGATCATTATAACAGATTTTTTTTCTTTTTCTTTATTTCTCATGCAGATTACCATCTAGTTGACATTTGTATAATGTATGACATGAATACAGTACATGTAAAGTAAAGGAATGTTATTGACTTTAAACATCTATACAGTGAGTACAGCTGTTTCAAACACGACAGCAGTCTCACGTAGACAGAGACACCTCCGTCTCTCCACAGACAGAGATGTCGTGATCTCTCCTTATATACAAACAGACATGCATCAAGTATCGCTGCTGTATCTCGTTGGCTCATTTTTGGCAGTTTGTAAGTGAAATATAATAAAATTACTGTAGTTTTAAACATGTTTTCCATTGTTCTCAGGTGGGACAGGGCCCAAAATGATCACTGTAAGCAGAGTATTGATCACTATAAGCATGAATGATTCGGGACCAAGTTTTTAAGAGGTTGATCACTATAAGAGGTTGATCACTATAAGAGGTTGATCACTATAAGCGGTTGATCACTATAAGCGGTTGATCACTATAAGAGGTTGATCACTATAAGCGGTTGATCACTATAAGCGGTTGATCACTATAAGTGGATTTCACTGTTTAATGAAACAGTGCAGTGGGGTGCATAAGCATGACCATGTGTCTCGACCTGCAGAAACACGTCACGTTTCGATGCTGCACATTGTTGGCAATGAGCCAAAGAAGGTTGAAAATGAGTTCTTCACAGGTATTTTGAGTGATTTGGTTACTTTCATCTCCGTAGTATAGAGATGTAACCGTATGAAAATTCTCACATCACGATTATCGTGACCAAATTTATCACGGTTATCGTATTATCACGGTATTTTGTAAAGAAATTATGAAACTGTTCATAAAGTAGCTACTGAGAGACTCACTGAAATAATTTTACATTTTATATTAAAAACTCAAAAAAGGATTGATACACTCACTGAAATAATTTTTCCAAGGCTGCATGTTTGCATCTGGGAGACTGTTGCCAACTTTGGTTGATGATGGACAGTACCATGTTTTTCAAAGCACTGTAATCACGGTACCACGGTTTTAATGATAATGAAAATTTGAAACGGTACAGTTATCGTAAGGAATTTTATCGCGGTTATCATTAAAACCGGTTATCGTTACATCCCTAGTATTTATTTTCATGGTTTTGGTGGAATGCCACCGTAGAAAATACAACATTGTTGAATGTTTTAGTCATTTCTCACGTTCTTCTTTTAGAGACACAACAGATTAAAATAATCACAACTTTTGATCTGAGAGAGCTATCTCAGTCATTCAAAAAGTTATATACAGTATAGGGGAGAGTTTATGGAAATGTTAAAAAAAATTAACATGTCAAATTCCCACCATGTGAAGGGTTTTTGCAGGCCACCACACATTTTAATTTGATGCCATGAGTGGACAAATCAAGAGTCTATGCAGTGGTTCTCAAATGTTTTCACATGAGGGACCCCTAAACGAAGGATTAGTCCACGGACCCCCATTTGATAGGATTTTGTCCCACGGTCCCCAATAATAACATTGATGCTTTTAGATGTTTTATTACAGAAAGTGTAGCCTATAAAAGCCATGACCAAAATAGTCATTGTGTTAATTATGAAATGGAATTATAGTGAAAATAAATTACCCCCCTTTTGGCTGGGGACCCCCTGGAACCCCCTCAAGGAACCCTGGGGGTCCCTGGACCCCCATTTGAGAACCACTGGTCTATAGTACTGTCTCTGTTATAACACAATCAGGTAAGTTGCATTATTTGTACTGTACATATTCCGAGGGATTCCTTGCTTGATGAGCTGTATTCTTTGTGCTAAAATGCAGGAATAATAAACACGGGAAGTCTTCGGCCTAACTTCCTAGATCAACCCGGATTACCAGTTGGAATTAAAATCTGTGACAACGGTAAGTATGACATAAAAAAGGGTTTTCTTCCACAGTGTTCTTTTCCTGTGAAATAGCTGTGAGCTCACTGCCTTGCTTTTCACGTTATCCTCTCCTGCCCCCTTGTGGCGTCTTTCTCCATTTCAGCGGAGGAAGCCTTCTTGTCCGCAGTCATAACTTACACCAACAGCTCCACAGTTCACTTCCAGCTCTCACCTGCGTACAGCCTGTACGCAGCGGGACGCTTTGCTCTCCAACGCCATTCCAGCCACGGCACCCTCCCCCCAGGACAGGTGCACCCTCCTCCCAGGTGCACCCTCCCCCCAGGACAGGCGGCGCACAGAGTCTCCTCTATCACTAACAAAATGGCGGGCCTGACAGAGAAGGTCATTCAGGCAAGTCCAGGAAACGTGGCACTTTGTTACATTTGTGTAGACTGAATATTGATATACAGCATAATGAGTTTTGGTCCAAACTGAGATATACCCATTCTGTGACATGAGGAGTGGGTGTCACTTATCGCCACCTAAAATGACTCCTAACAGAAACTTAAAGGGATACGCCACTTTTTCGGGAGTTTAGCTCATTTGCCATACCCCCCCCCACATAACCAAGGTACACCATGCCTTTACCGTCACTGTCCGACTGTCCGTGCAGTATACAGTGAGCTACACAGTCGTGAAGTTAGTAAGTATCCCCATAGAATGGAGGCCAATGGTACACCCGCTCAAAATAACCAAAAACACAGATCTAATAGCGCCCAAATACACGTTGTGCTTTGGGTACTCACCACGCGATTAAATATTCATGCAAATGCGGAGAAATGATCTTTTTTAAAGGTAAATACATAGCCGGAATTACTTTGTAAACATGGCCACCAGGCATGCGCGACATGTACAGCGGAAACGCTCTTTACAGGCAAACAAGGAAGTGGGGTGTGTACTCCGAAAATGACGTTTCACATAACTATGGATTAATATTTCACCCGAAGCACAACATGTATTTTGGCGCTATTAGATGTGTGTTTTTGGTTATTTTGAACGGGTGTACCATTTGCCTCCATTCTACTTACTAACTTCACGAGTGTAGCTCACTGTATACTGCGCGGACAGTGACCATAAAGGCATGGTGTACCTTGGTTATGTGGGGAGGGGGGGGGATATGGCAAATGAGCTAAACTCCCGAAAAAGTGGCGTATCCCTTTAAAGACAATTTATTATGTTTAAAAGGAAATCATGTCACATACGTCTATGAGTGACAAGAGTATCTGTGTCCTTCCAGAAGCAGCAGGCCATGGCCGGTGCTCTGGCCTTCTGGATGGCCAACTCGTCTGAGCTCTTGAACTTCCTGAAGCATGACCAGGATCTCAGCCCGCTCACGCAGCAGGCTCAGACCCATCTGGCCCACCTGGTGCACACAGCCTACAAGTAAGACAACCACGCCGCCTTGCTCAACCTGCCTGTTGTTAACGCATCGAAGCCTAACACCGCCATGCATATGCATATTCAGTCAATTTTACATTTTCAAATAGTTTCAAAGTGATGTTTTCAAAACGTCTTTTTATTATTTCAATTAATTAAAATGTATAAAAAGTTTATTAATTTTATTAATTTTATTATTATTAATTTTAATGATCTAAATGCTGGAAGTTACAGTTTTGTGTGCATTCTGTGGAGATTCAGTGCTTTCAGGTGGTGTGAAGCATGTGTATGTTCTAAGTATGTTGGCTAGTCAAACAAAATTCAAAACCGTCCTTCGGACGAGACGTTAAACCGAGGTCCTGACTCTCTGCGGTCATTAAAGATCCTATCGGCACTCTTCACAAGAGTAGGGGTGTAACCCCCGGTGTCCTGGGGGGTGTAACCCCGGTGCCCTGAGGGGTGTAACCCCGGTGCCCTGAGGGGTGTAACCCCGGTGCCCTGGCTGAATTCCCACACAGGCCTTCCTTCAATCATGGCCACCTAAATCATCCCTCGTTACCTAATTGACACATTCAGTCCTCAACTCTCCACCGTGATAGCTGATGTGTGATGAGCGTTCTGGCACAAACTGGCTGCCGTGCATCACCCAGGTGGGTGCTACACATGATATGTGAAAGGCACTATATAAAGCCAAATTAGCCAATCAATTATTATTATTAGTATTATCATTATAATTATTATTAATATTATTATTATTATTATTATGAATAATAATAAACATGTTTATGTGGCTCTTAGTCTGAAGGCCTCAAGAAGGAAAAGAGTCTGATTGCAATATGGATTATATCTGATATCTGTGTGTTTTATTCCACAAGGCATCTGATCCAGTGCCTCCAGAATGAGCTCAGGAAGCACTTACCAACTTTTTTGATTGACCCTGAGCAACATGGTCGACTGCCTGCCGGCATCGGTAAACATGCACTTTTCAAATTAAAATTTTCAACCATCATTATCATCATCATTATAAAGTCGGTTAATACAGTATTATGCAAATGAACAATGTTTAATTTCCCTCCATCTTGAAGGTAGAGGGAGCAATATTAATGATGATGATAGTGACGGTGACAGTAAAAGTAGTAGTGACACCATGGCAAAACTGCTCCAAATGACATCATTATGACATCATCTGGAGCAGGAAGTTCCGTGAATGAACGCGGAGCATCCAGGAAAGATGGAGGGACGTTAAACATTGTTCATTTACGTATAGCCTACTATTGATTTTGTAATGATACAAAGCTGCAAATCGGTAAAGTGGTCCTTTAAATACATAAAAGTAATAATTCAAAGTAAATAAATAAATAATAATTTATTTATTATAATAATAAATAAATAAATAAATAATAAATCATTTATTAATTAATTTTATTAATTTTATTAATTAATTTTATTAATTAATTTTATTAATTAATTTATTCATTTAATTTATTCATTTATTAATTTATTAAATAATAAATACATTTTTTTTTCTTTATTTTATTCAGTTCACCACTTGATTCAAAAGCTGCGAGAGATTTTCTTTCTTTTATCAAATACAACTTAGTAACATGGGGTTTTTCCCACAGAGATGGTACTGAACACCTTGATGAACGGCATGTCTCTGCTGCGCCGCTGCCGGGTCAACCCTGCCCTGACCATCCAGCTCTTCTCCCAGCTCTTCCACTTCATCAGCGCCTGGCTCTTCAACCAGCTGATGGGCCCGCCGGCCGGCCGCCTGGGCCTGCGCTCGCACTACTGGGGAGCGGCCCTCCGCCACAGGCTCACCGCCATCGAGGCCTGGGCAGAGAGGCAGGGTCTGGAGCTCGCTGCCGACTGCCACCTGGGACACATCATCCAGGTGTGTTCCTGCACTGCATGCATGTCAGAATACGGGTCAAGACTATAGGGTTTATCGGGATATGCTGATATATTGGGCAGATATTGTAACCTTGCAAGACAGCTACTGCCCCCATCTGGCAGCGTCAGGTTATAGATATTTTTATGAAAATATCAGATATCGCCCGGTCAGTGTCAGGTTTCTCCCGGACCACAGTTACGTTAAAACAATCTAAAAACCTGCAATGAAATTGGAATTTCTTTACTTTTTCATGTGTTGCTCAATTCTTTTAAATGCATTGAGTTTCTTGAGAGGGTTAGAAAAGCGTGGCAGGGGGAACTTGGTATTTATTTATCTGAAATTATATGGGAGGGGTCTGTCTGTGATACACCTCTGCTCAGTTAACAGCAGACACCAGCTGATCCAATTTAAAATCGCTCACCGTCTTCACTACTCCAAGCAAGATTTTCCCTTCTGTCTCACCACTATGTGACAGGTGTCAGGTGTCAGAGGGCACACTGTCCCATGATTTTTGGTCCTGCCCTTCACTATCTGGATTCTTATATATTCAATATCAATATTTGATTGGTACTCTCTAAGGCTTACAAAACAACCCTCCAGCCGGAGGCGGAACTCGCCATCTTCGGCTGGAATCCTCTCTGCTCCTCCCTACGGCTGCACAACAGTCTCTGACACAGGGGACGACTGTTGTCAAGAGACTCATTCTGAAGGAATGGAAGTCCCCCTCTCCACCTTCTTTTCAGCTGTGGTTGACGGACATGGTCTCAGTTATACGGATGGAGAGACTCAGGTTCCTGAGGACCAACTCACTTAAAAGATTCTCAACTATCTGGAACCCGTTTCTGGCCTCTACTTCGACGAGGTTAAAAGCGACAAGCGACAGATTTTCCACCGAATACGTGTCGCTTTTGGGGCATAATGGGAGCCTATCGGTAGCTTCAGTACTAAAACATCAGTGTTGGTGTCAGCCATCAAACCCTCATCAGTTGAACAAAATCATGAATGTGAAGAAAGCATTTCATAGCTTTCTTCGTTTTGTCTATTTTGTAAGCACAGTCATTTCTGAACCTCTCTGTGTAGTTTGCATCGCATATTTAATTTAGAGTGTCACAGAATACAGTATTTCAGTTGGCAAAACATGTTGAAATCATCTTGGCTGGCTGTTCCTAGGCAACGACACTCCTGACCATGAGTAAGTACGCCATGCAAGATGTGAAGGACATCCTGGATACCTGCTTCAAGCTCAACTCACTGCAGCTGCAGACGCTGCTCACCAGCTACCTGTGTGCAGCCGGCGAGCCTCACATCCCCCCTGTGAGTCCATCTATCTGTTCCTCGCATGCTCTGCTGTTGTTCTGCTTGTAACTAAAAATGCCAGTTCTCTTGTGGAAGAGATGTTTGATCTGAAGGAAGAAATAAAGATTACTGCCACTCAGGGCCGTAACCAGGGTTCCGAAATAGGGGAGGTCCAGCAAGGGGAGGCGGATTCGGTGGCGCCCGCAAAAAAATTTTGAGGGTTTTTTCCCCCCCTTTTTAGCCATATTTAGAGTAATATATCATTTTAAATCAACATTAGGATTATACTGTTGTGATGTCATTATTCAGTATATTCTCTTTCATGTCACCACCTGCTCAGCTCTCCTGTCAACATAATTGTAACTAACAAACACAAACTGTTTTAGCCAAATTCATATCAAAATGACACCTACAAACACAGGTACACAACCCAAGCCGTACACAACACACAAAGTCATCATCGATAATAAAAAAAACATACAGAGGGACATTTATTTATTCCTGATAGGAACGATTGAAAAATAAAATAAAATATATTATGTTGTTTTTAACTTTACACCACCTCTTTTTGTTACTTATTGGGTCATGAAACTGAAACCATGCATATAGCCACCTGCATACCTGACTTCGGGAGCTTGGCAATTGGCATCATGCATGATTAGCCAGTAGCATCCCAACGTGTCACACAGGTAACATTACTTAAGAGACAGACTAGACACTTACTTTCTTGGTTGTTGCTAAAAAATCTGTCAGTGTCACTCACTGTCTGTCGTTCACTCGCTCACTGTCTCGCAGCTCGCTCACCTTCAATTATCTCGCCAGGCAGACAGACAGTCATCACTCACCACCATGCTGCTGCTCTCTCGGAATCAAGTTACCGCGGACGCGGCGTCAGATGACTTCCTGCCTGACCTGCCTTTCGTTTCAAAATAAAAGCGATCCCGTGTTTTTCATGCTTTTCCATGCAGATTGTTTTATAAAAAAAAAAAAAAAAAAAAATCTCTGAAATATTAGGGGAGGTCCGGACCTCCCCGTTCTCATAGCTAGTTACGGCCATGCTGCCACTACCAATCAAAACAAGCCATGCTAGAGTATTCAGGCCTTCCTCACGAGGAAAACGACAACATCGATTTTCAAGGTGGTCAAAATGACCAATGTTTGCGAATGTGACACCTTGCGGTCGTGTGAGTAGTGAGTGCATACGCCAGAGTTGAGGAGCTGTGACAGGAAGTAGCGGTGACCTCTGGTGGTCTTTAACGTGATGACAGTGGGATATTGAAGTAGCTCGCTGACAAGGGTGAAGGGCTGGGATTGACTTGCTCTTCCTTCAACCTCCTCGCCGTAAGACAGTGGTTCTCAAATGGGGGTCCGGGGACGCCCAGCGGTCCTTGAGGGGGTTCCAGGGGGTCCTCAGCCAAAAGGGGGGTCATTTATTTTCGCTCTAATTCCATTCATAAGTAACACAATGACTATTTTGGTCATGGGTTTTATACACTTTATGTAAGAAAACATCTAAAAGCATCAATCTTATTATCATATGGGGGTCCATGGTCTAATCTTTGTCAGTTTAGGGGTTCCTCACATGAAAAAATTTGAGAACCACTGCAAAAAGACCTGGTTTGCCTCCTATGTGTTCCGTTTTTACCCATAACTTTAACCAAGTTGTTTTAGTTGCCTAACCGTAACCAAGTTGTTTAGTTGCCTAACCGTAACCAAGTTGTTTTAGTTGCCTAACCGTAACCAAGTTGTTTAGTTGCCTAACCGTAACCAAGTTGTTTTAGTTGCCTAACCGTAACCAAGTTGTTTAGTTGCCTAACCGTAACCAAGTTGTTTAGTTGCCTACCCTTAACCAAGTTGTTTAGTTGCCTAACCTTAACCAAGTTGTTTTAGTTGCCTAACCTTAACCAAGTTGTTTTAGTTGCCTAACCGTAACCAAGTTGTTTTAGTTGCCTAACCTTAACCAAGTTGTTTTAGTTGCCTAACCGTAACCAAGTTGTTTAGTTGCCTAACCGTAACCAAGTTGTTTTAGTTGCCTAACCGTAACCAAGTTGTTTTAGTTGCCTAACCTTAACCAAGTTGTTTTAGTTGCCTAACCGTAACCAAGTTGTTTTAGTTGCCTAACCGTAACCAAGTTGTTTTAGTTGCCTAACCGTAACCAAGTTGTTTTAGTTGCCTAACCTTAACCAAGTTGTTTTAGTTGCCTAACCTTAACCAAGTTGTTTTAGTTGCCTAAACGTAACCAAGTTGTTTTAGTTGCCTAACCGTAACCAAGTTGTTTTAGTTGCCTAACCTTAACCAAGTTGTTTTAGTTGCCTAACCTTAACCAAGTTGTTTCAGTTGCCTAACCGTAACCAAGTTGTTTTAGTTGCCTAAACGTAACCAAGTTGTTTTAGTTGCCTAAACACAACCAAGTTGTTTTAGTTGCCTAACCTTAACCAAGTTGTTTTAGTTGCCTAACCTTAACCAAGTTGTTTTAGTTGCCTAAACGTAACCAAGTTGTTTTAGTTGCCTAACCTTAACCAAGTTGTTTTAGTTGCATAAACATCACCAAGTTGTTTTAGTTGCCTAAACATAACCAAGTTGTTTTAGTTGCCTAACCGTAACCAAGTTGTTTTAGTTGCCTAAACATAACCAAGTTGTTTTAGTTGCCTAAACATAACCGATGTTTAAACATAACCGCTGTGACGTGTTTCAAATTAATTGTGTCCCACGTGAGGCGTGTCACCTGTACGCACCGTTTCGCTCATATGTCGTTTTGCATTGGAAATAGACTTATTCAGACGATTCGGTATGAGGACGTGTTGGTACTACTCTGACCTTTACTACTACTGCTACTACTGCTACTACTAATGCTATTACTACAGTCAGCAGGGACGCGGGAAGTGGGGGTGTTTAGGGTGCTTCAGCACCCTCTGCTGTTTTATATTGGAATTGCAATGTCAATAAAAAAAAAATATATGATTAAAATGTGTTTTATATGCTTTATACTGCGATATTTAGGGTTTAGTTGAAGACTATGGGCAGGTGTCTGACACCTGTGGGTGGAGATGTTATTTTTGATGTTTGGTTTATAATAATAAGATAATAAAATATTATAATAATAAGTGCAGTGTTTCTGCCTGTGTTGCTGTCATGTGTTGACATGAAAGTGAGTGAGAAAAGGAGAAAATACTGAATAACGACATCACAACAATATAATCTAATGTTAATTTAAAATGAGATATTCCTCTAAATATGGCTAAAAACACATCCCAAAAAACCTGCAGCACTTTCCTTCCAGCACCCCCTACTTAAATAGAGTTCCTGCGTCCCTGGCAGTCAGGGTTTTGCTCAGGGTCACAGACAGCAGAGTATATTATATTATTATATTATATTATATTATATTATATTATATTATGTCATGTCATTGAGAAATGTCAATCTAGTTGTTAGAGCAGCACATTGTCATCTACCCTCCAGGATCTGGTCGAAGCTGTAGTGGCGGCGGCCGAGGCCTCAGCTGATCACCTGGTTGGCAGTGAGGGGCGGGACATCCAGCACAGTGAGGGGCGGGACCGGGACGTCCCGCTGGAGGAGAGCCTTCACCTCAACCTGCCCTTCCTGCTGCCTGAGGGGGGATACTCCTGTGACACTGCGAGAGGAATTCCTCCGGGCTTTAGGGAATTCATGGAGCCAATTTGTTGCAAAGGTATGAGATTCTGAATATTGGGGGGCACGGTGGCGCAGTGGTAAGTGCTGTCGCCTCACAGCTAGAAGGTCCTGGGTTCAATTCCCACCTGGGACGCTGTGAGCGCTGAAGGAGTGCGTGCCCGTCCGCATGTCCTCGAGTGCCTGCCGCCCGGGTGGGGTCGTCAAAAGGGCCTTTATGTGTGGAGTTTGCATGTTCTCCCCGTGCCTCCTGGGGGTTTCCTTCATATAGGAAAACATGCAATATCCTGGTTGCTGAAGTGGTCCTCCTCTGGTCGTTCGGGGTACCTGTTCGGAGGGAGGGGAACTCGTTGGAATAGCGTGATCCTCCCACGTGCTATGTCCTACCGGGGAAGCTTTCCCTGTCAGGTGAAAAGAAGCGGCTGGCTAACTGCCCATGTCTCGGAGGAAGCATGGAGCCAGTTTCGGCTCTCCCCAGATCGGCAGGGGGTGGAGCAGCAACCAGGATAAGTAAATTTAAATGAGCACTAATGGGGGATAAAAATGGGATAAAAAAATCGGGGGGGAAAATATAAAATAAAATAAAAAGATTCTGAATATTCAGTCGTATTAAGTTTGGAAAGCTTAATATTCAGGGGTGTCGCTGGGGTCAACCCAACTAAAATAGTGTTTAATCACCATTGCATTTGTAAAAAAAAGAAAATGTTTTTTTAAAAGGTTTAAAGAGAGTAAAGCTTAAATTTACACTATTCTTTAAATGTCTTGCATTTATTGACATGCTATTTGTATCATGTCCTGTTCTTCCAGGTCTCTGCTCTTTAATATCTCAGCCTAACTTCAAAGGCAGCTGGACCCTGTTCTTCAGTGAAGCAACATCTTCTGCAGAGAGTTCACACGTGGTAAACAAACACACATACCTCTGCTGGCTTGTGCTCCCAGTTACCTCCGGCTTGGTTGCTCATCCATACAGGCACGATTGGCTGTGCCTGAGGGTGGCAAGCCGTACTTGGGGTATGTGTCCTGGTCGCTGCACTAGCGCCTCCTCTGGTCGGTCGGGGCGCCTGGTCAGGGTGGAAGGGATAGTGTGATCCTCCCATGTGATACTGTAAGTCCTACCGGTGAAGCTCCCCCTGAAGCGGCTGGCTACTGTGCATGTGTCGGAGGAAGCATGGTGCTAGTCTCGGCTCTCCCCAGATCGGCAGAGGGTGTGGAGCAGCGACCGGAGCAGCCAATAGGGCAGCATGGGGATAAATTGGCAAAGAATCATTGGGCAGAAAATTGGGGGAAATCAGAAAAAAAAAATATATATATATAACTAAATTGATAAATAAATAAATAAATGTGTGTGTGTGTGTGTGTGTGTGTGTGTGTGTGTGTGTGTGTGTGTGTGTGTGTGTGTGTGTGTGTGTGTGTGTTTCTTTTTTCCATCATCAGGCAGCGTGCAGAGAGCCGGCCATTGTGACGGTCACATTGTATAAACCCTTGAACAGTGGAATGGGAGTCAGCATTGTGGCTGCCAAGGTGAAGTGCTTTAACTGCCTCAACTGTGCGACGACGAGATGTGTTTTTCTTCCTCTGATGCCCTCGTTAGCTGAAACTATTCAAACACCAAAAGCATCTGCTAATTAATTAATTAGTCTTTCTCTCTTTGCCACAGGGAGCAGGGCAAGGTCACCTTGGGATTTATGTCAAATCTATTGTCAAGGGAGGAGCAGCAGAAATGGTGAGCTCCAACACATTTCTGTTTCAACTGACCTTGACATGTTCAAAGATATGCACTCATTTCACTGCAAAGGAAAGCTAAAAAAAAAAGACATGATGGTCTTACATGTCTCTCTACTGTGATGCAGAATGGCGGCTTGACTGCTGGGGACCAGCTGCTGAGTGTGGATGGTCAGAGTCTGGTCGGCCTCAACCAAGAAAGGTAGCTGGATAATAGCGAAACTTAACTCCTCTTGCATAAATTTGATCAAGTCACAGATAATGTAAATAATAAAGAACATTAAGTGGTGAAACGGTAATGTGTGTGTACACACACACACACACACACACACACACATACACACACACACACACACACACATATACATATATATATATATATACTGTTTGTTTATATATATATATATGTCATATTAAAATTAAAGATTAGTCCAGTACTGACCCATGCTGACCCTGTCTGTAGGGCAGCAGCCATCATGATGCAGACTGGCCCGATCGTGACCCTGCAGGTTGTGAAGCTCGGAGCGAACTACAACGGCCTGGAGACTCTGATCAGTCAACCAACCTCAAGGAACACAGGTATGAACAGATTAAAGGGAAAGTTCGGTGAGTTTTTGGACCTACAGTCAGTATATACCTAAGGTGACCAGACATCCCCGGTTATCAGGGCCAGTTCCCGTTTTTGGTGACCCGTCCCCGGGACCCCGGCTGGAGCTGTCCCCGAAAATGTCCCAGATTTTCTCCTCCTCCTCCTCCATTACTGTCTTTCAGATGCTCCAGCGGCAGTGAAGATGCTTATAAGTTATATCACGGAACGTTACAACCATAAACTAGAGACCTAGGCCTAGGTCATTCAGGGGATGTATATGGCTTTCCTAGGTATATTGACAATAAGGGGGTTTCTGAACAATTTCCCGAACAGAAGGGCTCGTCACTCAATCACCAAAAAATTTAATTCTTACATTCATCTCTAAATGTCAAAGGTTTTTGATAGCAAATCACATGAATTGTTCTAATGGTGTTCCTAAAAGGGGTCTTATTGTGGTATTTTGGAGGGATATCAGTCGGCTTGCACAAGGGCGAATAGGCACCTTCTCCACCTCATCTGATCTGATAAAAAACACATTTGAGTTCGGTACCAGTTTAAAAAAAGTGTGGGGGGGGGGACAGAATCTAGGTTTTGAAAAGTGGGGGGGGACATGTCCCCCCTCTCTCCAGTGGAAAATATGCCCCTGGGCTTGCACCATACAGTAGCTACAGCAGTTGCATGGAGAAACGTGAAGACCGGAGTCCGGCAAGTGAAAGACAAGAGCCATGCAAACATATTTGCTGAGTTTTAATGAGGAGCTTCAGAGTACCAAGAGAAGATGCCTACTCTTTCTAGAAAGGGCTTATGGAAGGCGAAATTTCGGCGATCCTCCAATGCAAGACCCGATCCAGGAGGGTGGAAGCATCTGCCAGAAAGTCATCCAAGCCCAGGATGTGTGTCTCATCTGTCAAGAGGAGCTGCTGGAGAAAAAGCTGCCTGTCTCTTGGTGCAGGATTGGTGGCGGCAACGACGTCCACATCTCCTACATGAAGATGTGGGCGGACCACCAGGACCAGCATGTGAAGTGTCCACTCTGCAGGAAGGTCTTCAGCTCTTTGAAGCTCCATGGTGGAGGTGAAATGCAGCCCGGCTCTACACTGATGCAGAGGGGAAGAATCTCAACAGACATTTGGGAGTTCACTGTCACAGTCTGCCCCGTCACCGGCACGTGCTTCAAATGCACTGCCTGCCGGTCCTACTACTTGTGTGAGGACTGTGGACAGCACTACCTGTGTGAGGACTATGGACAGGACTACCTGTGTGAGGACTGTGGACAGGATTACCTGTGTGAGGACTGTGGGCCTGTGTGAGGACTGTGGGCAGGACTACCTGTGTGAGGACTGTGGGCAGGACTACCTGTGTGAGGACTGTGGGCAGGACTACCTGTGTGAGGACTGTGGACAGGACTACCTGTGTGAGGACCGTGGGCAGGACTACCTGTGTGAGGACTGTGGACAGGACTACCTGTGTGAGGACTGTGGGCAGGACTACCTGTGTGAGGACTGTGGACAGGACTACCTGTGTGAGAACTGTGGACAGGACTACCTGTGTGAGGACTGTGACCATCAGTTTGTCTCACGGACGGAAAAGAGGAGGATTCAAGATTCATAATTTTTTATTGTCACATACAGCATCACAGTAGTATGAGCAGTGAAATTAGGCCCGCAGCCACTCCAAGACTGTGCACATGCAGGGACAACCAGGTCAACATATATATTCTTAAAACACAACACAATAGTAAAAGTGCAAAGTTAAAAATTAAAAGTTCAAAGTTCACCGCACACATGGGTTAGGGTTAGGGTTAGACCGTACACAGGGGTACGGTGGCGCAGTCGGTATGCGCTGTCGCCTCACAGCTACTGTAGAAGGTCCTGAGTTCGATTCCCACCTGGGACGCTGGAGTTGTGACCCCCCCCCCATATCTTCAGTGCCTACTGCCCAGGTGGGCTATCTCATTGAAAGGGCCTTTCTGTGTGGAGTTTGCATGTTCTCCCCATACCCCCCAGGGGGTTCCTCCGTACATAACCCCCCACTACAAACATGCAGAAGATCGTCATCCGACCAGTGACGACAACATCTGAAGTTGGTCCCCGGGCGCTGGAAAGAAAAATCGACCACTGCTCCTGGCCTGCCCCCTGGAGGAAAGGACAAGCCTGGATGGGTCAAATGCAGAGGACATATTTCACCGGCCACCGTCAGCATAAGTGTGTGTTGTGGCCGCATGCATGTGTTGTAGTGTTCGTGTGACAATAAAGACGGGCTTCCGTCTGAAATCGTGTTTAATCGTGTTTACACAAGGGTTTCAGGGTTTCGGGGTCAGTCCGTGCAGCGTCCGCAGTGCATCTTATACCGGCCTTAATTCCCCTCACGTTGTCCGGTCAGGCAAATTCAAGTACAGTAAGGTTCCATCAATAAGCATATTGCACTACTTGATTGATATGGCAGTATAATAATAATATAGCATTATAATGCAGCATAATACTATAATGATATAAATGGATATAAAGTGTATACTTGATATAAATTTCATAATATTCTAATGATATAAATTAACAAAGTGCATGCTTGATATACATTGTATAATATTATGATATAAATGTATATAAAGTGCATACTTGATATAAATTGATATAAAGTGCATGCTTGATATACATTTCATAATATTATATGATAATATCATATGATATTATGATACAGCCTGACGAAGACCAGCGAGGTTGAAACGCGTTGCGTTTTGTTGCCCCGTAAACTTTTGCAGTACACTTGTACATTACTTCTTAATTAAAACGTGATTCTAATATCCAAGAAGCTCCTTTTTCTATTTTGTATTCTACTTGAGCTTTCTTGTCCCACTTTTGTATTCTCCATAATATTATGATACATTTATATAAAGTGCATACTTGATATACATTGCATAATATGATACATTTATATAAAGTGCATACTTGATATACACTGCATAATGATATAAATTGATATAAAGTGCATGCTTGATATAAATATCTTAATATATAATAGCTTAATGATATAAATTAACAGTCATTAACAATCAGTACTTGATTTATAGGCAATATAATATAGCAGCATAACAATAGCAGCAATAATATTATAATGCAACATAATGATAGTTATAAAATGCATACTTGATATAAATTGCATAATATTATAATGATATACATTTCTATGTACATTATATAGGCTACTAAATTTGTCGCGCCAGGACGGAGGGAGAGCACAGTCGGGAGTTTTCAGTTCCCAAAGTTGTTATTATTCCACCACCATTATTTTAGCTGGTTTGGCTGGGAACATAAGAAAGAGATAAAGTATATCAATCATTAATAATTCAACAAAAGTAATAGTTCAATCCAAACAATTAAATGTGAACACATAATCTCAAAATAAAGGAATAACTCTACTATTAAAGAAACTTAAAACGGTACAGGAAATAATCATAAATGACCAAAACTGCTATAAATGTGAAATCAACTATAAAGGAAAACTTACAATTCAGTTACACAGCAAACAGCGGTCGGAGGAGGGATTTACAGGAGGCCAGCCAGTTTCTTCTCCAAACATTTGCCACAAGGAATAAGGTGGAAGGATATAAGCTACACAAACACGGGTTTAAATACAGAGTGGCTGATGTGTCTAATCAGCTGCATTACCTGCAGCTGTGATGAGGTGATTGAGGTGAGGAAAAGGTTGGAGGGGAGGAAGTGGTGGATTCTGGGAGTTGGAGTCCAGAAGTCACTTTTGTATGGTCCAAGCCTTGAATGTCTTTTGTTTATGTGCTTGAGTTGTTATTTATTTGAGAAATTAAGTGAAAATAAAGATCTTTTATGCAACAACAGTTGCATGGTCAAAATACATGAAACCGGAATTGTCCTCCTTTTTTTTATTTCATAGATAATATTGGATATTTTAATGATATGATTGCCGAACTGGAAATGTCCCCAATTTTCATTTCACAAATCTCGTCACCTATACAGTATATAATATACCATATAATTTGTCTCTTACGTAGCTGTAGTACTTGGACCCACAGACACTGGCTCCATCCAGAGTCAGTTGTTGGTTGAAACAACACACTTTTGCTATCTTGCTGCTAACAAAATGGGGTTCTTCTTTCTTGTTATTTGTTGTACAATTTTACTTATTACATGTTTTTATATACTGTGAAGTACTGAATATCTCATATTGGGGGGGAAAGCTTGTTCTCTTTACCTGTGTTGGGCAAGTTACTTTCAAAATGTAATATACTACATATTACTAGTTACTTTACTTTAATTTGAAAGTAATAAGTTACTTTACAATATTACTGTCTGTGTAGAGTAAGTCGTTACTTATTACACTACTTTTGCATTACTTTCACCGAAATAACTGCAGTAGCAGAATGACATCGGCGCCCTGGACCATCCCGAAAAATAATTTAAACTGTGTAAACCGTCCAAAATTCTAAATGTTATCATTTTCCTTTGTTATTGTCATCTATACTGGTTATTTGCATACAAACACACAGTTTGATTAGGAAATCATTTAAATATGTGCTTTGATTTAAAAAAAAGTAACTCAATTTGTAACTTGAGTTACTTGACAAAGTAACTGGTATAATATTACTGAAATCCTATTGTAATAAGTTATATTACTGAGTTACTGCTAAAAGTAATATATTACATGTAATATATTACTTTTGTAATGAGTTACCCCCAACACTGCTCTTTACAAGAACAACAACAACAACAACAACAATAATAATAATAATAATAATAATCTCCAAAAAGCTATTTATAGGCTCCTTAGGGGAGCCCTCATTGTTAGCTGCAAGATGCTAGCAACAGGAGTAGCAACATGTATAAGAGACAAATTATATAGTCGTAGTGTATAGGTCCAAAATCGCTGACCTTATCCCTTACAAATTAAACCATTGTTTCTTCACATTATCTGATTAAAATCTTTGTTGTTTTACAAGGCGGTAAAAACCACAGCCATGTTAAGCCAAATGGCAAAGCGCTCCTGCTGTACAGTGGTGTGGATCAAAGCCCTGCCGAACATTGGGAGAACCAGCATGGAACCCTCAGAAGAAAGAAAGAGCAGATGATGCAGAGGAACAGGCAGCTTTATCGGTCCAACCCAAATATGACAAGTGGGTGTACTTCTGTTTGGATCGCTTCTTGTTGCTGGGTTCATAAATTGCTTAAAAGGGTGCTTGAGGGTAACATATTTATTATCCAAGTCAAAGTGTTTTCCTCTGTCTGTACTTCAGCAGACTCTGTCCCTGACGATGGAGAATCTGTCGACCCTGTTGTGACAGGAACCCAAATCTCTGCCGTCTCCTCCATCAACCTTTGCAACGATGTGAGAATTGTCTCGTTTTCTTTATCGAATTTACCGAATGTTTGTGATTTAGGAATGAGCGCAATCACAGCCGGTCACTATACTGAAACTAGTTTCAAAACTTGTATTCAATGTTTTTTTTTTGGTCACATAAAGAGCAATGCTGTTGTTTTAAATACAGACATATCAAAGGGAATATTTGACATTACCAACCCCAAGATCCCAGAACAAGAAGATGCCATCTGTATCCAGTCAACCACTGCAGACCTTCAGAGTGTCACTGAGGCCTCCAGATGGACAGAGCAACAAGAGGACCTTTATGGTATGTTTCAGGAACGCTTTAGGAGCAAAACATCAGGCTTTAGCTGAGATGTGTGGTGGGACCCAAGTGCAGACACAGAGGCAGCAGCAGCAGGAGAGGTTCAGGAGCGAAAAGGATCTTTACTAGAAATCAACTAAGAAAACACAGAATACACAGAGGAAACACTACGCAGCACAAGGGCTAACAGACACACGGAGGCAATCATGGGCGGAGTTAATGGGGGGGCCAAGGGGGCCTGCCCCCCCCCAGTCGTAAAAAAAATGCTCACCATTGTAAATCTCCATCTCACTGTCTAGCTGAATATGATCATCAGTGTTGGGCAGTAACGCGTTACTAAGTAACGCGTTACTGTAATTAGTTACTTTTTTAGTAACTAAGTAATATAAGGTGTTACAATTTCCAAAACAGTAATTAGATTACAGTTACTAATCCAAGTAACGCATGCGTTACTGCGTTACATCATTGCCTGCCAGAATGCAGTGTTTTCTATGTAAAAGAAGAAAAGAAAACATTTTATCCTCACGGACTCAGGTAGACCCGTCGCGCACACATATACGTCATCTATGACGTGTATGTGCGCGCGACAGCGTCAGAGCGTGCACGCCGGCTTTCAAAACAAACTGAAGCATGATGGAGTCAGAAGAAGGAGACGAGCAAGAGAAATATGCGTTCAAAAGCTGGACCATTATTGTCCTTTGTAAACTATGTGCGAGCAGCTTGGCAGATGCTACCTATTTGCACTGTTGACTCGCCCTCATATCGATGCATCATAGAGAAAATAGCCACGAAGAACAATATCAAGCTGCCACACAGAAAAAGTCGTTTCATTTCATTTCATTTATTGAGTTTAAAATTACAGGGACAGTGCACATTAATAAACATTTCTGTAAATGCGCCAGTTTGCTGGCTACCTCGAGAGAGAATATGCGGGGATGGAGGTTAAATTGAAGGCGACGCTGGGTGAGGTAGACTTGGGTGTAACAGTTCACTGGATTAACAGATACACTTTGAGTAAGTGTTGTACACTTTGTTACTTCCTAACCTTCTCGTCAAAGTCTTCTGACCTAGTCAGACGGCCCAGGGAATGTTGACAGATCATCATGACTTTTCTTTCAGCAACGAAGCTTGAAACGTTTGCATTGAGGCTGTTGTTTTATTACCACTCGTCTCCGACAGTAACAGCAACCACTCACGTTATCTATCTGTCTGACTGTCATTTCACATCTTTTCCAGTGTGAAGCTAGCCAGTCTTAACACACCACTTCCTGTTCTTTCAAACCGAATTTCAAAGTAAAATGCCTTTGGCGTTTCTTTTAACATTGCCTATATAATACCAAAGCGAAAATAATGAATACAGTGACATGCTAGACATGTAACAACTTAAGTGTAAGGTATTTGGGGGAAAAAAGTAACTAGTAAAGTAACTAGTAACGTACCTAGTTACTTTTTGAAAAAGTAATCAGTAAAGTAACTTTTATTACTTTTTTAAGGAGTAATCAGTAATCAGTAACTAATTACTTTTCCAGAGTAACTTGCCCAACACTGATGATCATACAATTTATATCCACTTTGACAAGAATCACAGGTATCTCTTTGCTAAAGCTGTGACAGGGGGGCCTCTGACAGGGCCTTGCTGCAGCCGCCCCCTCCCTCTGGAATGCCCTCCCCAGTCACATCTGACAGGCCAAAACTCATTGTCTTTCATACTCATTATGTCATCTTTCCAAAAAAGCCCCTTTCACTGTTGCTTTTGACCTATAATATTTCTCTCTCTCTCCCCCTCTCTCTCTCATCTATTTTAATATTTTCTCTCTTTATTAAAGTTGTTTTATCCTGTATTTGTAAAGTGTCTTTGAGCACGGTCAAAAGCAACAGTGAACAGTGAAGCACTATATAATATCCATTACATTACTAAACATACAATAATGAGTATTCATGTTCTGTAATTCTACTCATATTCTAGAATTTCCATTCTTATACTTATTAAACAATAATGAGAGAGAGACCATGATGATGCCAGCCTTAAAATGAGACATTCCTCTAAATCTGGCTTCAAACGGACAAAATTTCAAATGTAAAACGGCCATTTTTTTGTGTGTGTCTCCTGCAGAAGTGCCCCCCCCCCCCAGAGCTAAAAGTCAAACTCCGCCTATGGAGGCAATTATATACACAGAGGGGGGAATAGGAACATGAGGGGCAGCTGGGGAAGGCAGGAACACAGAGGGCAGATCAGCAGAACTGATTGGTGGAGAGAACTCAGGTAACCTGGCAGACTAACGAGGAAACATGAGCAACAGGTCGGGGGGAATTAAGAGCACACAAGGAAAATACAAGAGCAACAAAACAGAGTTCATGCCACAAAACGTATACCATTGTTGTAAAGTAACATTAATCTTGCTTTGAAAGTGCATTGCTTCATCGAATGTTTGTATAGTAACTGATGAACAGAGCAAGTGGTAAACTGAAGATACAAAACGTTTGGACAAGTCCCCATGTTACTGTACAACTCGGCTCAAGGAAGTCACAAAAGGAGGGAGTCACACAGTCACACACCGTAGTAAAAGTTATAACAATAATTTATGACCTAAAAGTAATATTAACACATTGAGTGCCAGCCATGTTTTCAATCCTGTAGGTAACTTGTGCCAGGGGTGTTTTTGACGATTCTGGCTCATTTTACAACAGCCGAGGATTATTTTCTGTTAAGAATTCATGAACACCAATCATCTAAAAATAACTAATAGAATGTGTGCTTTCTCTGTCTAAAAGAGTTAGTTTGCAGAGTTAGTAGTTATGTAGATATTAGCCGTTGAGTACAGCATGGTTTCAGCGTCTGGAAATTTATTCAGAGATAAATGGCTTTTTGTGAAACAGTCACTTTAACCATTCATTTTTGGCATCAGTAAGACCGTCAGACATTCTAAACAATAGTTTTGAACAGTAATTTCCTCCATAACAACAGGAAACACCCCTCTCATTCAAACTCCTCCCTCCGTGTGTCTTCTCCTCCTTCCTCCTGGCTCTAACAGCGGGCGTGTCAGAAGCGCGTTGCTGCTGCCTGCCTGCCTGTCTGCGTGCCTGCCTGCCTGCTTGCCTGCGTGCGGACGCTCCTTGTGCGAGTCAAGATGGGCCGGGGAATGCGTGGGCGATGGGCAGATGTTGATTCTGGCCTTTCTGAGGTGTTTCAAAGTGTGTTTCACCTATAATCTATTTTGCAAATCGCTCTCCGCTCTCTGTGTGCTGCTGCCTGCGCGCGGCCGCTCTCGGGCAAGACGAGTCTGAAATGGATTACTGTAAAATCGCCTCGCCATTTCCTTGAATGGCTTGCTCCCGCGTGTGTGTGTGTGTGTGTGTGTGTGTGTGTGTGTGTGTGTGTGTGTGTGTGTGTGTGTTCGCGCGTTGCTCCGCGGCTCTGGGGGGAGGGGATCTCTGTCCGTTCTGTGTGTGTGTCTCCGGGCTTCTGACTGTAAAATCGCCAAGCCATTTCCGCGGGAGGCGGCTGCTTTTGGTCCACGGGTCCAGTGGCTGTGGCTTCTCTCTGTCTCTGTCGCCACTTAGTGGTCAGTAAAATAGATTACACACATGCTCTTGCTCCAATAGTTATCTCGAAGATGTAAAAGGGGTTGATTGATGTCCCACCGTCAAAAAAAAAAAATGTTTATGTAAGACGAGTTAGCTCGTCCTTGGCACTCAAGCGCTGGATTATGTAAGACGAGTTAGGTCGTCTATGGCACTTAATGTGTTAAGGACTAAACAGCAAAACGTCGTGGATAGTGTGGAGACACACTTGTATAGACCCTTTTCACGGGGGCCATTTTGTGTCGAAATGGCAGGGTAAACACAGGTTCCATGTTGGAAACCCTCATTAGTGTTTTGCTTGCACCTGTGTTTACCCTGCCTTTTCGACACAAAATGGCCCCCGTGAAAAGGGTCTATTGCTGATGAGGACAGGACATGATAGATTAGGATTTCTGTGCGGGCGTGTGAGACTAATGTGTGTGAATGTTGACCAGAGTATGTATGTATTCAAATTGAGATAGCCGCTTTTTGAAAAAAAAAATTTGATATCACCTACAAAGCGTTTTTTTTTAACATGTATGAATAAAAGAAAAAAAATCAAATGTGGAACAATTATAGCTATAAATCTATTACAACTTCTTTCTTTTCTTTTCTTTTTTTTCACTCCAATGGATATTCAGCTATTTTTGAACAAAACCTCCAAATACAGTTGTGTTAATAAAATGATTACAAAATGCTACTAAAATAAAATCTGAATATTTCTCTCCCTTTATAGCGTCAAGCCGTCTCACAGGAGAACCTGTGTGTGGACAGTGGAGGCCCTCTGCTGGCCAAGAGACATCATGTCCTGGAGGAGCAGATCAGTCCAAAGCAAACCACCAGCCTCTACTCTGCGTTCCCAATCCGCCAGAGCGCCTCTACTCACGACCTCCTGTCCGACTACAGCTCGCCCACAAAACACCAGCAGGGGGCGCCTCAAGGTGCCGTTGGCCTGTTGAGAACCCCCCTGTCACAAAATCCAACGCCTTCAAACCAGCCCATACGCATTGACATCCCTCTGTCCAGAGCGCTCGACGCAAAATCAAATCCTCCATTCGTCACCTTCCGGCAGAGTGCGTCTTCTTTGCTGACAGTGAGGTTGACCCAAAATCCGAAGGTACATGGACGTGAACAACATCATCATGGGACTCAAGCAAACCAAAAACAGAGTTCCCAAATCCAAGACAATCATATTTACGCATGTCCCACTTCTGCCATCAAGAAGCTGCCTCAGCAAAAACCCATCACCAGCAGGGAACAAACAGCAAAACCCCAATCGAGCATCACTCCGACGAAGCACGTCTCCTTCCAGAACCCGCCGGCCCGACAACAGAAGCCAGCTGCCGGTCCGATCAGACAACAAGACCCTCGGTATTTTGCCGCGGGTAAGGAGTCCTCCGATGGCGGCGGCCTGTCGATGGACCCGTGGAGGCGGGAGGCCCGGGAGCAGCTGGAGGAGCAGCAGAGGCTCCAGGAGGTGGATCTGCTGCAGCAGGAGGTGCAGGAGCTCCAGGCCAGAGCGGCTCGCTCGGACGGGGAGAACGAGCGACTCCACAGGCTCAGCCTGGAGTGGACGTTCCAGAAGAGACTGCAGGAGTTCGGGCAGAACGCAGGGGATGATGAGGAGGGGGAAGATGAGGACATGGACATGATGCTGATGCTACAGCAGCTGGATAACAGAGCACAGGTGAAGGTGAGACCAGCACTGTGTTCTTTAACATCACTGTACATATTGTCACTGTTGGACAGTGTTGGGGGTGACCAGGCACGGACTGCATAATCAGGCACGTCGGGCAAATGCCCGGTGGCCTGGCCTGGCCTGGCCTGCAAAAAAAAAAAAAAAAAAAAATTGTGCCCGCAGTCAGGCCACTCACTGAACAGCAGGCCAGGCGCCGCCTACTGGTTTACTAGTGGTTTTATTACTTTATTAGTTAGTCTGAAGTAATAATTACACTTCAGGGTTAAAGTGGGTGCATCTCATTGTAAAATTGGACTCGGCCCAAATTGGGCTTCAAATGGCCCAAATTGGGCTTCAAATGGCCCAAATCTGGCTTCAAACAACCCAAATTGGGCTTCAAACGGCCCAAATTGGGCTTCAAACGGCCCAAATCTGGCTTCAAACGACCCAAATTGGGCTTCAAACGGCCCAAATTGGGCTTCAAACCCCCCAAATCTGGCTTCAAACTACCCAAATTGGGCTTCAAACGGCCCAAATTGGGCTTCAAATGGCCCAATTTTTTTTTGGGCCGTCGCGCGTCAGCCCGTATCGGCCTTGCCTGCTTGGTATCTAATGCCCGGCCTGAATTATGATCCCAGTCCGCCCCTGGGGGTGACGACGCATTACAAAGTAATGCATCACAGTAATCACATTACATTTGTCTGTAAGGAGTAGTGTAAGGCATTACAGCTCCTAAATCCAGTAATCACATTACAGTTACTAAATCAAACACTAGCACTGACCCCATTTACACCTGCTTTTTAAAATGCGACCTGTATCCAGAAAGTTATCCGGATACAGGTTGCATTTAAAAACCAGGTGTAAATCAATCAATCAATCAATCAATCATATTTAATACATGGGGTATATAATAAATGGGGTGAAAGAGATCTGAACACAATGTGAGCCAGGCTACCTCCAGATGTGGTCAGGAAGATCTGATCACATCCTGATCATGATGCATTTACACCTTGCATTAAGATGCGTTTTTCCGTATCCAGAGAACATCCAGATAACTTATCCGGATACAGGCCACATTTAAAAACCAGGTGTAAATGGGGAGCAAGTCATTACTTCCATTACTTACAAACATCAAACGTGAGGTGGTTTTTCATGCATGATCGTGCTTATGCAACACAACAGCTGACTGTTAAAAGCCATTAATTGCTAGAATGGATGGCCTGGAGGGACGGGGAGGAGTGATGATTGGTTGGTTCAGGGCAGGCCAATCAGAGTCGCCCCTCCGGCTCATCCATTGTCGCGCCAACTTTCATAGGCGTTCGAGGCAGATGGAGGGAAATGGCAACGTAGTCTACAACTTTTGAGGGGTGGAGATATGCACATTACTGCACATCTCAGGCGATTTTGCGGAGTAAAAGTAGTAGTAAAAGTAATGTAACGAGTAGTGTAACAAATTACTTTCTCCAGGGAGTAATTAAGTAAAGTAAGGCATTACTTTCTTTTAAAGTAAAGTGTAATATATTACTTTTTTGAGTAACGACCCCCAACACTGCTGTTGCATGAGATAATCCTGGATCAAACACCATGCATTTATTATTATTAGTTTATTCAGTTTTTTAAGGGTTTCATAAACCCAAGGGTCATACAATTTTCTCAACACATTAGCATTAGGAGCCATTAGCATTAGGAGCCATCAGTTGGAGTTAAAACTAAACCATCAAATCAACAAAACTGAAGTTATGTGAAAATACATGACAGCATGGTAACACTTTCTGTTGAGTAGGTGTGTATTCATAGCTTTCAAGGGGCGTTACGTAAGTACAAGGAACGCCCATTCTGGCGGTCAAAACTCAAAACAACAATGGCGCTGAACACTGACCAGACGCAGCTCCAGCAAAAAGCGGTCTTTTTTCCACCAGTTTCCAGTCAGGAATATTTAGACCATCTATCAAGCGTTGAAAAAGAACGATATCTAAACAAACTGCACGTTTTGGGCACTTCAAACAAACCGAACTATCGTTAACGTTACTGTCCAACACATGGCAGTTCGGAGAAATTGTTTCACAACAAACTGCGTGCGGAGTGCGGACTCGTTTTTATAATGTTGTGGAGAGAGAGAGCACAGCCCTCGTCGCGTGTGAAGAGAGAAGGAGAACGGGTGAGACAGAAGCAAACTATTTTTTGCAGATCTCAAAAGCAGGTAAACCACTGTGGGATTAGTGAGACTATTGCTAAAAGAGAAGATACTGTAGTGATGCCTGTGCTGTCGTCCGCTCAAACAGTACTTAGCAGTACTGTTTGACCGTCAGGTGGGCGTTCCCGGCAGCACGTAACGCCCCTTGAAAGCTATGAATAGGAGATTAAAGTGTGAAGCTATAACACACAAGCATGTTTATTCTGTCTTATCACATCATAAGAACCTGTAATATCCTATAAGTATTTTCTGATAATGGGTTATATTTATATAACTCACTATGACTCCATGATTGTAGTGTATTGTGTTCCTAGTATGCTTTAAATAAAAATAGATGCTTTTATGATATCATAAAGCTTTATAAACCAGCTTCTGTTTGCTATATATATATATTGCCATAGTGATCCAGTCCAAGCATTTAGATGGGGGTAGCTGTAATACATTACAAACATATAAGCTATTGTATGCAAATAAGTATGAAATATGATAGCTTCATTACACTTATAAATCAGCTAAATTCTAACTTTGCTGAATGGATAGAACGGGGTTTTTTACCCCACCCTGACCACGCCCCCAGCCAGGCTGAGCCAGCTAAACCAACGTCTATGACGAGACGTGGCCTCAACCTATTGAAACGTCAGTATTTGCACCTAACTAAATACGTTGATATTGAAATCGTGTGCTCCAGTCTACTCTTTGGGTTGAGTCACTGAGAAATGGCCCATAGAACTCCTTTCCACTTATAAATCACTATAGGTGCTTAATAGTGTCACTCACAAGACATAATTAAATGTTTATAATAAATTGCAACTTTGAATGTCCTATAAACATGTACTTCCTACTAGGGATGCACGATATATCGGCAATCATATCGGTATCGTCCGATGTTGCAATGTTAATATCGGTTATCGGTATCAGCCAACATTTTAACATTGAGAGGAAACAATGTGGTAAATCTATGATTTATGGGCTTCCAAATGTTTTGGAAATAAGGAAAGGCATTAATTTTTCAAATCCAGTGTTTACATGTGTTTTTCAGTGTGTACAAAATGTGATTATCATACAAATGTGTTTTTATACAGGTCATATCGACATCGGTAAATATCGGTTATCGGCAATAACAACAATGTTTATCGGTATCTGCAAAAATTGTCATATCGGTGCATCCCTACTTCCTACAATGTTTTACCCATACTCATGTAAATGAAACAGATACTCAAAAAGCCAGAATTTACATTTTCCCACTTTAATAATTTTCACTTGTCCACAAACAGAACAAGAGGAACTCTGCAGGAAAAGAAAAGGGTGAATTGAAGGAAGATCAAGCAAGAACTCCTCTCTCCCAAAGAGACGACGAGGCAAAGATAAACACAGGTATTATAATAACCAGAAGACCTCTCACTCCTCCTTCACAATCATGGCACAAAGCATTGTATCATTCGCTCTTAGTTTGATCCTTTCAAAAGAGGCAAAAATCCTTTATACCAGGGGTTTTTCAAAGTCTGAGACTGTGGGCCTCCCCCCCAGACAAAGCTTGGAAAAAAGAGCCCCGCCCCTTCACTCAATTTATGGATGCCTATAGGATCATGATTATGTTATTTGATCCCATAGACACAATAAGACAAGATAGCCTGATATTGCTGTTTGATGTACTTCAGACTACAGCAAATACATCAAAAGTGGAGACAAATGGGAAATTCCTCAAAACTGTATCTCTGAACTATTTCTTTAACAAAATCACACACATTTTTGCTATTCGATGAGATCTCCTTTTAATAACTAATGTAATATCTTTTCCATTCACTGAGCCTCCCCTGAAACTGCTTGGAGCCCCCCTGGGGAGCCCCCCCCCCCCTCCCTCCCACTTTGAAAACCTCTGCTTTATACATACATATATACATATACATATATTTATGTCACGTGTGTTTGTTTGACAGATAAAAGATCAAGTGGACCTGCTCAAGACTTTCACCACATGGTGTCAAAAGAGTGAGTTTTAACTTTTTTGTTTGTGTTTCAGCATAATGTTGCAATTTAATCCAATTAAAATGTCACTTGTTTTATTTATACAGGATTTTTCACATGATCACTTAATATGACAGAAATGTCCCAGTGTACCATTCACAACTAGCTTACTGTATTCCACTAACGTATTCCTTTATTCAAACTTGTGCGCATCGATGCATTTAATTCTAAACACCTCCCTGAGTAAATAATAAAATAGCACAGGCTAGCATTTTACGTCAACAGAAGCGATTCTCACAAGTAACAAAATTCAAGTATTTCTGCTCTTATCAAAATGCTTATTTGACAGAAACCAGCAGGAGCAGATCGAGAGAGCACCAGCAGCTCCTGAGAACCTCACGTTCAAAGAGCGTCAACGTCTCTTCACCCCGGCGTCCACTGCCTAAAGCAAGCTACAAACCTCGTCAACACAAACCTCAAAAGATGAAGATCATCTCTACGCACAGAGCAGACGAAAGAAGTTCAGACGATGCGCTCGCAAAACGACAGTTATGTCATGTAGAACAGTGGTTCTCAAATGTTTTCACATGAGGGACCCCTAAACTGACAAAAATTAAGACCACGGACCCCCATTTGATAGGATTTTGTCCTACGGTCCCCCATATGATAATAAGATTGATGCTTTTAGATGTTTTATTACAGAAAGTGTATAAAACCCATGACCAAAATAGTCATTGTGTTACTTATGAATGGAATTATAGTGAAAATGAATGACCCCCCTTTTGGCTGGGGACCCCCTGGAACCCCCTCAAGGACCCATGAGGGCGACCCCCATTTGAGAACCACTGATGTAGAAAAACAAGTGTATTGTAGTGTTTTGACTTAACTATGAATGTGTTTATCTTAGATTAGTGTTTTACTTTACTACTATTGTGCAAAACCCGTACTTTTTAATTTGTTTTATCATCTGTCATCAACACTTACTGTACCATTTCTTGTAGTTTTCTATTCTTGGTGCAGATGGATAAGAAAAATAATCCTTTAATTATAATTAGCATCACTGAGGCACTTGAAAAGATTTCTACCACTTATTATATACTTGTTTTAAAAATAAATCTTATTGCACATTGAACCGTAATAGTCATTGCCACGTCCGTTTCCTAACAAGTGCAGAGCAGTTATTTCCTTTGGGTAGCAATCAGTCATTTGGTGCGCTGATGAAACTGCACCACTGCCTTCTCTTGTTCGTGAGTTTCGATGGAGCCGTGGCGTATTCTCCGGATCTCGTTGATGGCGTCCACACCCGCCATCTTCCTCTTCTTCACCAGGTAGCAGGCCAGCATGGTACCTGTCCTGCCGTGGCCATGCATGCAGTGAACAGCCACACCCTAAAAAGAGGGACAACGCAATTTAATCATTCACTTGTTAAATACCCTATCATACTGTACGCCCCAAATTGGCATTATAGTTATTATATTTTCATTATAGTATATATATATATTGTATATATAACTATAACTATGTATATTTAAGCAATATAGCATGAGAGCCAGTGTGTTGTGCCAAATATATCCCCCTGATAACTGCTGAGCAGGGGGATATATGCCACAACACACGCAGCTCGAGTGCTATATTGCTTTTATAAAACGGTTTCCAAGTATGATAATATAATAATAATAATAATACTATAGTCCGACTCCGACTGGCATGTCATTCTGATAGAGTCAGTTGAAACACTACTGTAAGGCGGGACCGCAAGAACGTGCGGGTGATTTGATTGGATCGTTCTGGAGACTGAAGTTGACATTGGCCAATCCTGGCGCTTGCTGAGAAGCTGAGAGCTTTCTGGAAACCCCGACAGGCAGCTCGAGCGCAGCGCTGCATTCTCAGCGCTTGCTGAGAAGCCGAGTGCTTTCTGCAAAGCCCGACACCAACTAACGTTACGGGGTTAAATGCGGGGTTAACAGCCTTTCTTTTGCAAAGAAGACATTAGCCCGCATCTATTCTTGTACAAAACATCATTTTCTGCGAAGTATTAGTAAAGTTATAAGCGAAGATCGATTCACAAGGATCTGACAGCTGTCTCCGCCATTTGTTTTTTTTTAAACCAAAGGCTTTTAGTAAGAGAGTTGCCATGGCAACCAATAACCGAGTCCAATAACCCATGGCCATGGGTTATTGGACTCGGTTATTGGATTTATACAATGGCTGTGAACCAATCAGATTGCTTGATTTGAGAGAGCCGTTTTATAAACACATATATATAACTATATATAACTATATATACACACACACACATCAAAACGTCACTTTTAACCAGTTCGAGTTACGCTCTTTCCATATATTTTCCTTATAAGCCCACCAGCTTTGATATCTGTTGGCTGGTTGTTGATATTTCTAACAATATTGTGCCTTTTGGACAAACACTTTGCGGAGATAGAGGCAGCCATACTGTTTCCGGTCTGCCGTCTGGAAGGGAGACAAAGATCGTATTGAAGGTAGGAGCGAGGCTCTTAACATTTTTGGACAACAGTGCCATGGTGTTGCAGTGGAACAAGGTAGAAGCCTTCGGTTCTTACCAACAGAAGATCTTTGGTACAAATGATGACCATGATGATGATGACGTGCTTTGTTTCAGCACGCGCACATGAACGTTTTAGAACAACATGAATGTTGTACAGGTAGGAAAAACTGACTGGTTAAGCTACTCTTGGAGAACAGCAAAGCTATAAAAACTAGGGCTGTGGCGATTCACTTATCTCCCGATTCGATACTATCACGATTCTTGGGTGCCGATTCGATTTATATTGCGATTGCGATTCTACGATTATTGCGATTCGATATTACGATTTATTGCGATTTTTGTTTCTTTTTTTCTTTTCTTTTTTCAGTTTGTTTGCTTTTTTACACTAGATTAGAACATGGGAAAAGTTGAATCATACACTAGAGACTGTATATTATATATCATGAGTAGGGCTGGGCGATATAGTTAAAAACAGGGGCGGACTGGGATCATAATTCAGACCGGGCATTAGATACCAAGCAGGCCAGGCCGATATGGGCCGACGCGCGTGAAATTTGGGCCGTTTGAAGCCAGATTTGGGCCGTTTGAAGTCCAATTTTACAATGAGATGCACCCACTTTAACCCTGAAGTGTAATTATTACTTCAGACTAACTAATAAAGTAATAAAACCACTAGTAAACCAGTAGGCGGTGCCTGGCCTGCTGTTCAGTGAGTGGCCTGACTGCAAACAACCAAATTTTTTTTTTTTGCGATTATCGATTCTGGAATAAAAGATCGATTAAAAAAATCGTGACATTAAAAATCGCGATACTTAGGTGAATCGATTTTTTCCCCCACCCCTAACCAAAACCAAAAACCAATGCATTTCGGCTGTTAACGGTAACATAACGGAACATTGTGCTAGATGAAACCCTACGGTGTCCAGAAAGTATTGGACCAGCACCGCCATCCGGCGTGAGATGCTCACCTCACCCTTGGCGTTCGCCTCATCCACGACGGAGAGGAATCGGTCGATCTGGCCGGGCGATGGAGGAGTGAAGTCGGCTATCTTGATGTGGTGCAGCTTCAGCTGGGGGCACGTGTCGTGGTGAGGTGGTTTCCTCTCACACAGGCACACCAGGTGTCTGACGCCGTTGTCCAGCAGGTACCGGTAGTCGGCCGGCATTCTGGGAAGCGCCAAGCCGGCCAGCTTGCCCGGTTCGACCCAGGAGAAGTTGTGTGGCGGAGAGGACGCCATTTCCCACTTTGTCAAGCTGAAGAGAGGAGCGAGAGAGAGAGAGAGAGAGACTTAGTCAAGACAACACTTTATTTGTAAAGCATTTAGCACACAAAGACGTAGGCCGCGGAACCAGTAGGGCCGGTCGGGCCTTGGGCCCAACCTACTTTTAAATGTCAAATATGCATGTATAAAAAAAAATCTTTTGACAAATTTTGTTTGTGTTTTTTTGTCAATGTTTTATGGTTGGTTATGGTTTACTTTTTTCCCTTGTTTGGTCAAATTTAAATCAATAAAAAATGTATCAAATAAATCTCAGTGCGTAATTGTGCACATAAACAAACAGGGACGCACGCTCTCTCTCTTCCCCTCCGACAGCCATTGATCATGGAGCAGCATTCACCTGCAGCCAGTTTGAAAACGTCACGGTATCAAAACCACTCAGATTTGCCGTCATACCTTCCCCCACAGTATCAGCTGTTTCCCCAAAACAAAGTGCCCAGGTCGCTTGCAGAGTGCAGCTTACGTGGCCCCTCCCCCTGGCTGCATGCCTACCTAGACTAGATCACAGTAGAGAGGAGCTGTCCCTGACTGTATTTACAACCGTGTGTGTGATCATGGCTGAAGCAGGAGAACGCAAGGACCCCCCTGAACTCCCCCCCCCCATCTAAAAAGACGACGTCGGCTGTATGGGAATATTTCGGCTATTGTAAAAACACAGATGGTCCGCACATAAAGGTCCGCGATACCGCTGTATTTTTGTCCAAGGTTATCATACCGTCAAAAACTCATACCGCTGCATCGCTCCCTACCTGGGAATACTGAAGAGCAGGGCAGACCTTCTCTACTCTCCAGGGCGTTTCCACTGCAGAGTGAATGGAGACTGCATGTCACAATATATCGTCCCACAATATATCGCGATATCAAAACGTGACAATATGTATCGTTGAGATGAAATCTCATATCGCGAGAAAAAGAAGCTGAACATGGTGGCACTGATCTGCATCCGATTGCATGCTCGCTCTCCTTTTCATTGCTTTGTTTGAACAGACGAGGGACGTTACAGACACGGGAGGATGAAAATGGTGAAATTACTCAAAGGAGCGTGGAGGATGCCCCCTCAACTAACAAATCGATCGCAAAAAAATATTGTTAAAATATCGTATCGTATCGTTATCGTGAACCCAATATCGTGTATCGTATCGTATCGTGAGTGTATCGTGACACCCCTAATAGCTTCCCAAACTTCCGGGCCCCCTTTGCTAGGTAAGAATCTATGGAATAATGTATAAATCCAGTGTCAGTAAACCTACATCTAGTACCATTCCAGTAAGTGGATATATGCAATAAAGGCAAAAAAAATTAATCCTCCCCTAAACGAATAATCTAATTTGAAAAGGCAATAACACCATTATAACAAGATGCCACCGATAATAATAATGCTGCTGAATGTGTTCTCCTACTCATTGAATGCAACTCAAACTGTAAATTTGACGGAAATACAGTAGAATACATCATGTATGATGCACTTCTCTAAATTCAGGCGCTCTGCATGTTTTGCCCATATTTACTCTTAGATGTTGACGGTTTAGTAGGAATATATGACTTCTAAACACTATTCATTTAAATACATCCATGCGGTGCTGATGGCCCATTTGAAATGCCTTCCGCAGCCCATGTACAAAGAAACTCAATATGCTTTACATAATAATAAAATAAATCCTCTCTTCCCACACACACTCCCTGTCTGTTTCTCACACACACGCGCGCTCGCACGAGCATACAAACACACACATACGCAAGAGCGCGCGCACACACACACACACACACACACACACACACACACACACACACACACACACACACACACACACACACACACACACACACACACACACACACACACACACACACACACACAGGATAAAACCTAGTCAAAGGGTTTATGGAAAAAATGTAGGAGGTGAATGTTTGGGCTCAGCTCAGCTCCTCTGGCAGGCTATTCTAAATAACGGTGAGCCTAACAGCTAAAATGGCCTTTGCCAGATTTGGATTGAATCCAGGCCAGAAAAGCAGAGCGTCCGTTTAGAAATCCTCAGCAGAGCCAGTCCATTAAGGGCTTTGTACTTGTAGACAAGCAGCAGACTCTTAAAAGTAGTCAACTGTAATATACTCAATGGAGTATATAAAAACAGATGTGATGATGTGTTCAGCTTTTCTTGTCCTACTCAAGAGTCTTCAAACATTAGATGCAGCGGGTTCCAGGCAGCAGTCTAGCTCCCCCTATTGGCCATTATTGCAAGACTATTATTTAATTGGATGAGGAAGTGATTTGATGGCGTTTGGTGTGTGCATGCACACCTGCAAATGAATGTAAAAGCCCCTTTCAGACATGCAGCCAATAACCCTGTGCTCGTTCCTGCAATCATACACTGTATGTATGATCGGGTACAGGGATCGATACCCAGGGAAATTCTGTACCCACATTTACCACCTGCCATTTAAAGAAATGCGCAAAAATGCGGTCGAAAACTGGTGCGTTCAGCTGTTGCCAGTCATCAGCAGCAGTACTAGGAAGGAAGGCATGCCACCATGCTGCAGTCACTGAATGACAGGTTAGTTGACAGCACCATATACATAACGAGCCATAATAACGGTGGCTGCGGACAGACATTACGCAACATTCAAACCTGACCTTTAGATTTGCTCCTAGCAAAAATAAAGGCATGGGATTTAGGTTGACTAACTTTACGCGTGTGCTAGTGTTTGTAACGTCCGTTAGCTGTTAACATACTGCTTTAGCGACAACGTGGCTAGGCTGGAAAAATAAGAAAGCTAATGTTAGTCCAATGCATCGAGTGACACAAGCTACTGTAGTTGCCCAACAAGTGGAAGATCCAGTGGACAGTCACATTCAGACCACCTCCCACCCAGTCAATCTGGGAACACAGACTCTCCCAGTTAACGCTATAACGCTAATTAACAACGGTTAGCGTTATAGCTAACTCGATTAGCGTTAGCAATACAATAGCAGTGTCAGTAATAACAACCTAGGCTAGGTGAGTTAGCTGTAAACTTACAGTTTCCAACTTCGGTGAATGAACGTTATGCTAGCTAACGTTAGCTGCTGCTAATTACATAGTTTGCTTGCTTCCCTGAGTCGCATCTGTAGGCGGCGAACAGCTGCCGATTCTGAATCAGTTTTGAAAACATAGGGCCGTTTTACAGTAAGGTTGTGTGAATGGATTTGGCCATGTGGAATCGCTTTGCTGATCTCAGAACAGCAGTTGTAGCAGAGACCTTTAATATTGGGTACACCCAGTCGGCAAGGCCACCAGTCTCTTTTTGAGGCCAATGCGGAAGTTGCCATACTCTCAAATGGCCAGTGGGGGGCGCAGCTTGTGTAACATCATCCCTGAACGTCCATTCAACTCTATGTGAAACGAGCCAACTTCTCTCTCGGTCTCTGTCTTAAATAAACACTTTACAAATGAGTTTATGGTCTGAAAAAACAATTTCAATTATTTTTCATGCTCTCAAGGCTCCAGTTTTTTTAATTATAGCCCCATTTCGAGGAAAATAGGCGATATACTTCGGATATTGGGAAACAGTAATACTTCCGCCCGTTAGAGGCAGCAATGTGCCGCAAAGGCATCTAGTCTGCGGAAAGTACACGAATAAGAAAACCTAGCAAAACAAGGCTAGTATGGCTAGCAGATAGCAAGTCATACTTTAGCAAATTATCAGAAAATAGCGCTACTTTATGATATTTTAATAATGTTAGTAGACACACGTAACTGTATAGATGGCATACATGTAACGTGACGCTCATAACATGGCGGACCATTTAACGTTATCTAACGGTATTTAAAGTAGCCTAACGTTAAACCCAGCTAGCAGATCATGGGCGGGCCGCCAGCGGCAAGCCGGAGACCAATTCGGCGGGCCACCGTCGGCAGCTGCAGCGGCTCCGCTGCGGTCGTGCTAGTCGGTGAAACAGCGGTCCGCCGGGGTGGCTCGCTGGCGGTCCGCTGGCGGCACCAGCGTACACAGCCAGCGGCCCTTGCACGGCACGCTGATGGCATGCCGCTGGTATTGCACCTCCCAGCCCCACTATACATTGTTATGCTAATACATGCATGCAGTGCTTATCCACTGGCAGGGCTCCCTTCCTCTCATACTTATAAATATTACTTATCACTAAATATGGTGGTAATTTCTGAGGTACTTGGTTAAAAAAGGTTGAGAACCACTTCAATAATGCACATAATTACAATGATTTAAATGATAACATGTGATTATTAATACAAGTTAACAATAATAATTTAAAGGAGAACAGATCCGTGAACTTTTTGTTATTTTATTTATGGACATAAGAAATGAATCAAACGATGATGATTTGACAACTGTGCATTGCAAATAGCAAAAAACTTGACTGTATATGCTCTGTATATGTTGCATATTATGTGGGCTATATATTTAAAGAAAACATCAAGCCAAAAAATAATGTATAAAAAAAACAAAAAACATTTTGAATTCAAGATTCAAGCTTACTTAATAGCCATAATGAACATGTTACAAATGAGGAATTTGTCTTTGTGCAGTATGCAGTGCAGCAATACAAAGTAACAGGTAGACAGAAAGGCAATTTTCAAATTAATTTGCATTAAAGTGCAAAGTAACAGACCTTGAAAGTGACATAGTGGAGTCCATGTAAAGATCAGGATCAGAGAGTTCAAGCATGAGTCTGTGGATGAGTGAAGTCCCAGCCTCAACTAAACTTGAGGTAGGCTGGCATGGAGTAGTTGAAGAGCAGGAAGTCCATGCGGTAGAGGTTGTACAGATTCTTCTGGTAGAAGGGGCTGATGTTGTGGAAGAACTGGGCTGCCATGTCGCCCGTAGTCCTGGTGCTCTTGGAGGAGGCCGGGAAGGCGACCTGCCCCTCCACCCCGGTCAGCTGCAGCACGTAGCGGGAGTCCTGCTCCAGCGTCTCATACTTGCCCACCACGTTGTAGTGGATGAGGCAGGGGTGGCACAGCGAGTGCACCCGCTCCCAGTGCTCGTTGAAGGGCTCCTCTCGCTGGGTGGCCGGGTCCACAAGGTAGTACACAAACTCCTCAAAGGAGACGTCGTCGCCCCGCTCCAAAGCCTCCGGCCAGGGGTCCGGTCGGTGGCGCCGGACTATCTTCGTGCCGTATCGTTTATGAAACGCCGTGTTGTAGCTGCGCGTGAACTTGTTGCGGTACGCAGACACCAGCCGCTCAAAGGGCTCGCGCACAAAGACGAACTTCAGGTAGGAGCGCAGGCGCTGGTTGATCTGGGAGGTGGAGTACTCCGACAGCGTGCGCAGGTTCCCCGGCACGTGGGCCTCGTTGGCGGGAATGGCCAGCGGATCCCGGTGGGGCCCGGCGACGCCCGTCAGGACCATGAGCACTCTCTTCCAGTTGGTGCGGGCCACCTTGGGCACGTAGCAGTACAGCATGCCATGCTGGTCGTCCACGATGACGTGCTTCAGGTCCTCGGGGATGAGGACTCGGCGTTTGCGGGTGTAGGAGCGGCAGGCCTCCTCTGACAGCTCGCGTCGGCCCTGGTGAATCGCCTGTACCGCTGATTCAACCTACAAACAAACAAAAACAGAAAAGATGAAGAATCATCAAAGATCATGAATGAATGATCAACCCTAAAATAACAACTAGTGCACTTGTGGTCAATATTTGGACCACTTCAATGTTTTTACTTTCAAGAGATTCAAAACGGCACTTCACAAGAGTCAGAACTAACCTTAATGCATAAGTTAACCCAAAAATGACCCCTATGCCAGTGGAAGTAGCATAGTATTTTAGTCCACAAAGATTTGTGGAGTTCATCAGGGAAACAGAGTTACAGCATTATCCGGTAGCACCATGCCCTTCTCCCCAATATACTATATTCACAGGTGTGTGTGTGTGTGTGACTGACCGTACGAATTGAAGTGCTGCTGATAGCACTGATCAACAAAAACTGCTTGAAAGATATTATGGCATGTTGTTTTCTAATGCAATCTCAGCACGGAAGGAGACATGATAAAGCAGCTTTGTGTGAGTATTTAAAATGCCTACTGATGATGTAATCAGTGATATAATGAGGCACACAAACACATACACATGGAGGTATTGTGACATCACTGATGCAATAATATTTAGTGAGAGCAACACACACACACGGGCGTGCCAATAGGGCAGGCGAGGCCGAGCTAAATAATAATTTTCCATAAGAATAAAAAAAAAAAAAAATAGAAACCTTACCTTTAAAACTATCTACGAGGTCTTGAAGTTGCCACTCCGCCAATCTGTCTCTGACAAAGCTGTCCATTGACCCAACCTGAAACAAACAAAGGGAGCTACTTATTTAAAATAAAATAGCTATTTGAATGCCTTTTATGATGCTGCTCGGATGGATTTTTAAGCTGATACCTATAACAGACAAATATCTGCTTCTCGATAAGCGATAATAATTTTACATTTTTTTTATGCAGCTGCTGGACTCATGGCTCATCTCAAGCCTGTTTGGTCCAAAATGGAGCTTGCATCAGTGTGGGGATAAGGAAATAAAATAATACAAACGATTTACAGACTAACAGTCACAGACTGTAACGGTCTGTAACGTTAGTTTTGATCTCATCTTACATGGCCGTGCACGCAAACAGAAGAATATGCACGCAGTAAATTAACGTGAGCAGCAACACACTAACAATGGTCTGTACTCTGTAACGTTAGTTTAATCAATAAGCCGCGAAAGCAAACAGAATTATGTACGTTAACGTTAAACGGCCGAATAACACTGTATTGATATATCCAGAATGAGCACAAAATAGATGTTTGCAACCGATGCCTTTTTACGTTTTACTCCAAGAAACGTGGAAGGTTTTTAACAAGATGTAGATGGCCCATGCATTTCTTCACTGGGTAGAGTGGCTAACGCTAGCCTCTGCTACAGGCCTATGTGTAACACAAACAGCTGTCTACACAACGTCATTTAACTATTAGCCATCTAACTTGTTGTTATCTGCCTAACCAGCGAAATGGCTAATGGTAAGATCGCAGCAGAGCACAATAGGATTTACAAATATAGCGTTAAATATTCTTACCGATCTGCTTTTCAAAGAGCCCCGAAGTTTTCAGTGTCCTTTGTTGTCGTGCACGTCTTGTTTTTCTTGTGATGCAAGAAGGCAGCGCATGATCGCCACCAACCGGTCTCTTATTGTCCGTATATCGCTTTTATAATCAGTCCTGTGTTTTGTAGATAGGTGAAGACAAGTCATGGTTTAAAACAACTTTTTCAAAGATTGTTGCTATCAGTACTGTGGGCGCATGTTTGCTTCCTGAAATCCCATTCATAAAATGGCGCCAGGACACACGTAGCCTCAATGGCCTGGACGCAGACACAACGTCACACTACGGCAACGCAAAAGTGCCAAAATTCTTCACTTCCCATCGTCACTCTCACCCACCCCCCCCCCTCCCAATAATCTTTATTTCAAACTGTTAACATTACACACAAAAAACAACATCAGACAAATGGATACAGATGAGACATGGGGGGGGGGGATATATAGACTGCAGACCTGACCAGTGTAATAAAGTAGAGAGAGAGAGAGAGAGAGAGAGAGAGAGAGAGAGAGAGAGAGAGAGAGAGAGAGAGAGAGAGAGAGAGAGAGAGAGATCATCATCCTGCATCTGGCTGAAAAATATAACACTGCATACCCAGTGAATAAATTACCCACATTTATTCTTCTTGGACATCTACCTATTATTATTTGCACTATATTTATTTATTTATATTGCAGGGACAAAACAATGGTTCCACAGGTTAAATTAGGCTACAACTGGGTAGACACAGCCCTGTTGTGCATTTTGTGTAGGCCTATACAATATTTTGCCAAAAATATGTTGCTATCTTCTATAAACATTCCAAATTTGACATGTTCAAGTAGAAATGCATCAATGCTAGATTATCCATAAATTAAAATTTGGCCAATTATGAGTAATTTTGCAGGGGAAAAAAGTGATCTGTTGTCTCCACATCTGTATTGCAAAATTCATACAGATTCACATTCTACTCCTAAAATGATTTTTTCCCCTTTGTGTATATATAAAAACAGAAATCCATTAAATAGTCTCGTTCAAACAAAATGATTTTACAATTTAGCCCATCGATTCAAATTGTATCTACAGTATAACATAGTTTTAATGGATGGGGGGAAATCTTTGCCTTTCTCCCGACAGCTAGACACCAGCGTCCCTCCAGCGCTGATGTGTTCCTTGAGATAGGTAAATTCTTGGCGGCTTGCCGACGGCCAGAGGCTGCTCAGCCTCCGGTGGCATTCCGCCAGACTGAAGGTAGCGCTGTTCCTCCCGCGGGGCGCTGGATGCCCGCCGTCACAATGACGTGCCGATTTGCCTCTGAAAATACGCCAGCGGGACGACATCGGGGGCGGCAGATTGCTAGCTGGGAAATGGTCTGTACATGTTATACAGTAAGCGTCATAAGGTTATATGTTAACGTAACATAACATCACAAGTTTTTGCAGACTTGAATGCTGTTGGTCGTTTGTTCAATTTGCTTTTCTGTATGGTATTGGACATTTAAAAATGATACATACTTGTCTTGAGGCATCCGCCAAGCTCAGCAATTTGTTATCCTTATTTTAAAACATACTTTATCAGATCGATATAACTCAACATAGCCTAAGGTCTTGCACGAATATGTCTACTGGTAAATTAGGCATATATAGATAATCTACCAAGCAACACTTGATACAAATATAGGTAACCATTTCACAGCAGTACAGCCTACCATGGTGGAAAATTAACCATTCTTTAAGTTTGAATGATATCAAAATATATGTTGCATGGTGTAGCCTTTGTTTATGTCGAATTGTTACAGATAACCATATTTCAATAAATATAAATCATTCGTTGATTTGAAGCAGTCGGTTGGTTCTGCATCTTCATTCTTCTTCCTGGTCATTTGGTCGAAGCTGGTTCACTCGACATCAAATATCTTTATATCACATCTTATTAACAAGCTGCCTGCTCTGACCAGACAACTATAATGGGCTCGTTCTATGAGATTTGGGGTACATTCGGGTACATGATTTACTTTAGCACATAGCCTACACAACAAGGTTCTTTGTTGGCAATGTTTATTGACAAAAACACACTGGCAGATACATACCAAATGGCTCAAAGTAAATCTATCAAAAGTCTCAAATCTGTCAGCATTTAGCGTATGTTATTGCAATATCTTAGGTTGAACAACTGATGATCAGCAATATTCTCACAGTAATATGCACATGGGAATCAAAACGTAGCATTCATTTTCACAAATAATTTGACAATGTGCCTCTGTTCTGTTGTGCTGTTCCTGCTCCACCATGGTACTCCGACGGCCATCCCTTGAAGAAACAAACGACACCGTGTTATTAATTACTATAACATAACGCCACCACATTTCAGTTAAAGTAGGCTATAACGGTGCTCACACGTTAGCACACGATGCTAATCGAGCTAGCGTTAGCTTACAAACATGAGCATCACTCAAACAGTCCAACGAGTCCAACATAGCAGAGCACCAAGTGCGCGACCAAATCCACCTCAGTTATCAATTTTAGAGTTTGCCCAGAGATAAGTATAATAGCAGTTTACCTTGTGGAGGCTTAGCAGCAGCTAGCAGGCTGGAGACTCACACCAGCTACTCAGGCACAATGCACCAGGATCACACCACACCATGGTCTCTTGGCCAGGCCCCGGACAAGACGGTGGTCGGCTGGCTGGACTCCTACTCGCCCATACCTTCGGACTAAAAGTTATTATATTTGTTGTCCTGGACCATTTCACCACTGCAACCAGCCAGCCAGCGAGCAAGCTAGCAAACAGAAGCGAACAACAAGATGGCAGTCGTTCAAGCCTGTGAGACAAATTCGGAAACTCCCCCGGCAGCCGCTAGGGGCAGCCGCCCCCTCCTCCTTCTTCTTCTTCTACTAGTTTTTAACAGCCCTCTCTCCCCGTACTTCCGTGTAAAGTTAATCCATTCAACCAATCAACGATGAGCAGGAAGCGGGAGATTCAAGCCTCATTTTCTGCTATCAAAACCCAATGGGTGACGTCACGCTGACTTTATCCAGATATATATGTACTATCAATGGGTACACCCCACTCCAGGCTGCGCCAATCGTAAGAAATGGAACTCTTCCGGTCTCCTAAATGGGCGTGGTTATCAGCTTGTGATTGGCTGTCTGTCCAGTCTCCTAAGGGGGCGTGGTAGCGGCGAAACCTCCGTGGCACGGATACAGGAAGTGACTGGAAGTTGGGGTGTCTCCATCTTCAGGGTCTCTGGTTGTACTAGGCAGCTGTCATATCCATGCCTTTGCACTTGAACACCTGCAGAGGGCGCAACATCCCCCGCAGCAAAAATATGGAGGCTGTGAACATGTGTTTAGATGTTTGAAACAGAGATATTGAGAGATCATTGATTATTAATAAATAGATATAATATATCTTATTCAATCCTTACCAAAACCAACTGAAACAGCTCATGCTGCCTGCAATTCTAGGCGAGGTTCTGATTATTTATCCTTCTGATTATTTCAATAACACTGTTTTAACTACCTAATTAACCGACTTTCAGTGAAATTGCGCTGCTCTAACCTGTTTTCCCTAAAAGGACTGCAATGCATCGCCAGTCAAGCCTTAATTTGCATTTGAGAGATGTCCTTATTCAGTCCGTATTTAATCATTTTAATATTTTTGGCACTTCCAGATGGAGGCTGCCCTGTTTCCATAGTATACACAATCTCCACAGGAAAAGAAATAGAGACGAGCTTTGTTTTTGTTTTTTCCATTTCATGCAATAGTTAATTATACAAACAACACAAACATTCAGAACTCACAGCACAGCACATTTTACTTGCTAGTCATTTTTATACAAATAGTAGAAAGAGGGTTTGTATCTGAACTGTATCACATGATGAGATATATATATGTCGATACAGAGAGAATCACAGAGTCGAATGTTTCAAACTTCCCCTTAATAAAGCTTTCACTAATTGCTTGATGGGAGGGGGGGGGGGGAGTGAACAGAGCCATTTTCACTAAATCACATACAGTTGTAGAAAGCTATCTAAGTAATTAGGTCAAGTTGAAATGAACATACAAAAAACAACAACATTCCAATAATCGCGTGGCGTCTAGTGATAGGCGGATTTTTGCTTGCTGTCCTACAGTGTTCGAGCCACCGACAAACTATTTAGCAAAACAAACGTGGAAGTTCCAAAATATCTTTTTTTTTCCTTTTTTTAAATACACATCACAACCTGAATACTCGGTTGGTTGGTTGATTGGTTGTCCATCACGTCTCTGGGTTGTTGTCATCACGCCACACACTGTGTGTGTCATCTAAAAGCACAGACCCCCTTCAGCATGCTGCACACGCCCCCTCGGGGAAAAAAGCAATCACACAACCCCCTTAAATGGTCACATCGTTAACTCGGCGGTCTTTAAAATCGCACTCTTTAAGGTGCCGTTCGAGAAAGGGGGGGGAGAGGTGGGGGGGGCAACAACCGCCGTGCCCCCCTCCTCCTACTAGAAGATTTCTACGTATTTTTCGAACGCTGGCGTTCAAGTCCCGCATTGAAGCCGACTGCCGGAGGGCCAGACAGACACGCGGCGTCTTTACAGGATGGCACAGAAGAACTTCTTCTCCCTGAAGGGGTTCTCCGACGCGGGCACCGGTGATAACAGCGGGTCCTCTTTGGCGTGGGCTTCGCAGTACGACATCAGGTCTGCCGCTGCTTTGGACACCTGCGAGTAGACGCACACACATAAAAAACACAGCGATGTCAATACAGACAAGGTGAATTCAACTCAATTCACTTCACTTTAAAATCCCCATCAAATGATCTCCTCTTACTCTCTACTCTACTCTTTAATGGTGACATGATGCATTCCAACAACCAATAAAGCCCGACGGATATATCGGTCGACCATATCGGTATCGGCCGATATGTTGGCCGATATTTTTTTATTTAATTTTTTAAAGTTATCGACAGCATGCTGTGTATATTTGTTCCTTTTTCTTAATTCAGAATCAGAATCACTTTTATTGCCACAGTATGCAAGTTACATACGAGGAAAGTGTCTGTATGCAGCGTAGCGGTTACATCAATATACAGGGATAAGAAGTAGGAAGATAACTAACGGCAATCGCAAGGTTGCAAGTGCAATCAAATCGAGTCAATACAATATGTACATGAGTGGTGAAGTGTTCTGTGGATGATAAATATGAATTTACGTTGGATTTACATAGGATTTACAGACTGAGTTAAATAGACGTTAAATAGGCAGTGGATTTACATGAATTTACAATCAGAGTTAGATAAGAGTTTACATTGAATGTACATGAAATTTACAGGCTAAGTTAAATAGGCATTAATGTACAGGGAATTTACATCAATTTACCAGTCCCAGTTAGACAGGCATTACATTAGATACAGTATGAGTTCCAGTTTTATGGGGGGGGGGGGGGGGGTTCAGTTGAGTTTAGGAGGAGGTAGTGAGTTTGTGTGTGTGTGTGTGTGGGGGGGGGGGGGGGGGGGTTGTTGTTGAGGCCCTTGGCGGAAGGGGTTTCCGGGCCTTGTTGGTGAGGCTGATGGCGGTTGGGAAGAAATATATTTATATGAATGTCGGCCGATATATCAATATTGGATTTTTTTTTTTTTTTTGCTCCCTAATATCGGCATCGGCACCAAAAATCCAGTATCGGTCAGGCTCTAAAAGCAACAGTCCCGGCCCTCCACCCCTCCCATTAGCCTTTTCACCCATTTTGTGTCTAAAAGGCAGGAAGTAACACAGGTGCAAGAAGAACATTAATGAGTGTTTCCAACTTCCAATCCATTTGGTGATCCGGTGCCGGGGGCCCTTGTTACTGTTTGTTACTGTAGAATGCCCCTACTCCCCATCTAATTAAAGGTAGTAGTTCACCCAAAAATGAAAATTCAGGCATTATTTATTCACCCCCTCCTGTTAGTATTGTTGGCAACGCTGGTGCAAAAGTCCATCTGGTATGAAACCATTGCTTTCAATGCAAGTGATTTGTGCAAGTTCTATAGTGACTACTTACTGTTACTAACGGCGTTGTGTACAGTAGGTGGTACTTGCAGCAACCCATGTTAAGGGCTTGCCCAGGGGTGGATACGAACCGCCAACCTTCGGCTTTGGAGTCCGACAAGTTAACCACTGCACCAAGAGAGCTAGCTCCCTTGGCGGAGCAGATTATCTTGCCTTTATACTGGGGAGTGAGGTTAACCAATCCACTCGCTACCACACTGGACTCACGAGGAATCGATGCTGATTCACTTCGGTTAGACTTGCAAGTGATTTTAAGAGGGACTGGCAAACAACTGAAAATAGGAGGTAATTGCAAGATCGCAAGCTGTAATGTAAAACCTTTGGCACATTCTAAGAATAGCGAATAATAATAATAATAATAATAATAATAATAGATTGCATTTATATAGCGCCTTTCTAGACACTCAAAGCGCTTCACATATCAGGGGTGGGAGGGGAGAGGGAAGTCAACTCATCCACCACCGATGTGTAGCACCCACCTGGGTGATGCACGGCAGCCAGTTTGCTCCAGAATGCTCACCACACATCAGCTATCACAGTGGAGAGTTGAGGACTGAATGTGCCAATTAAGTAATTAATTACCAATTAAGTAGTATTAATTAAGGTGGCCATGATTGAAGGAAGGTCTCTGTGGAAGTTTAGCCAGGGCACCGGGGCAGACCTCGGTTTAGCATCTCATCCGAAGCACCGGTGCTCACTCGCAGGACAGAGTCCCTGTCTCTGCCCTGGGGCATTGGGGATATTATTAATGAGACAAGAGAGGGAAAGAGCACCTCCTACTGGTCCTCCAGCACCAGTCTCCCATCCGAGGAGTATCCTAGAAATCAGACCTGCTTAGCTTCCCGATGAAAGCCAGTAATGTAATGCACTGGTGCTGACAATAGAGAGCCCCAGGGATGACGTATTTTTGTAGTCAGAACGCGGAAGTCCCGGACTTCCTGGTTCTTCACTGTTTCTGTCTATGGGATTTTTTAATGGGTTTTTGGCGCGATGCTTCAAATAAGGTCTCTGGGCAACGCAAGTTTAATCAAACGCGAACCAGTGTTCAGCAGGATAATCTTCACACATGAGGACCACTTTCATGAGTTTTGAAGCGTAAATGCGAGCCCTAGAAGTAAAAAGCTCATGCTAAGATAATCCAGAACTACACACAGTGTCGCATAGGCTCCCACGTCACGTCACCACTCAACCTGGAGTGTTGTTGATGTGTGCGCTGCTGTGCACTGATTACCCCGGGCTGAACCAGGTGAGGGAAAGAGAATTTCCGTGTTCGTCCTTTGAAGTGATGACGTTATTGACGTATAATATCCCCGTCGACTCAACAGTGTAGTCTCATTTAGCCGTTTGCTAGCTAGCCGCCCTTTTAACGGCACGTAAAAGCTTCAAAACTCATGAAAGTGGTCCTCATGTGTGAAGATGATATACTAAACTCTGGTTTGCGTTTGATTAAGCCAGCGTTGCCCAGAGACCTTATTAGAAGCATCGCGCCAAAAACCCATTCAAAAATCCCATAGGCGAAAACGGTGAAGAACCAGGAGTGTTAGCATCGATGATTTCCGGACTCGTTCCTGGGGATCTCTATTGACGACTGGTATGATTAGTGATGATGACAAAATCGGCAAACCTTCTCTTTAAGTGACCTCATACGTCCATATTATATATGGACATGTTGTGTCAGTCGAACTCACTTTTATCCTGTCAATGTTGGCCTCCATCTTCAGCTGTTCCACCAGCTTCCTGGCTTGTGCGATGCTGGCTGTGTTATTGCTCGCCATGGGTCCAATCAGTTAGGTGGTGTGTCGGCTGTCCACACAGAGGAGAAAACACATGTTCAAATCCCAAACATTTCAATCGAGAGGCAAAGTGAACGTCACTTCCTGCTGCAGCACTGTACCAGAGATTTCATCCGACATTTATTTTCCCATAGACATTTCGTAAAATGCTTATAAAAATAGTTTTACTTGGTCAAACCAAACGGTTTAAATATATTTCGAATCGGGAGAGACCATTAGAACACTTCACTCGGACCAAAACCTAAAAACAACAACATTGAAAAAACATTTTCTTTAAATCTGCATTTTTTTTTACGTTTTGATTTCGTAAAATGCTTATAAAAATAGTTTTACTTGGTCAAACCAAACGGTTTAGATATATTTAGAATCGGGAGAGACCATTAGAACACTTCACTCAGACCAAAACTTAAAGCAGCTACGAGCAACTTTTTCGATTGTTATTAACTCATTGAGTGCCATGGACGAGTATGTTCGTAATTTCGTTTAGTAACGTAGAGTGCCAAGGACGAGTATGTTCGTCAATTGCGTTTTTTGGCGGTGGGACGTGGATCAAAGCCTCGGGCATCTCCTAGGAGCTATTGAAGGTGTATAACCTATTTTACGGACTCATTAGGTGGCGACAGTGCTCTCCAGATTACAGAAAGGTCCGGAAAACAGGAGGAAAAAGCCGTGATCAAAGAGAAACCGATGCATGCTGCAGCCAGAGCCATATAGATTGCTCTGTCTGCAGCTGACGTTGTCTGCAAACCGCAGTCAATCCGCGCCCACAACTGAGCTCCTCTGCCTCTGTCTGTCTGTCTGCATATAGTTTCTCCACACGATTACCCGTCAGAAAGGCAGCACCCGACGCCGAAGGGCCAAACCTTTCCCTGCAGTCCGGCTTGGCATTTCCTTGTCGCGCTGGGAGCCGCCCGGCGCACAAAAACGAAGCGCTCCGAAAATAGACTGGGTGCGTGTAGGCTGTGTGTTAGTGTGGGGAGGAGTTTGCAGCTGAGGGGGGGAGAGGGGGGTGGGGCACGCAGGCACCACACAACTACACCACGTCACTACATCAGAAAATATTAGCTAGAGTCAGTGAATGTGCTTGAAATGCTTCATTTCACAAAAGGCTGAATATCTCAGCTTATAATTTGAAACCTGTCTTTTTGCTCAAAACAGCCTATCTTCTCCGGCTCATAACTAAAGAAGGGAAAATGGTATCAATAAACTTTTTCTTGCAGATGATAGAAGAGTTCTTTGTGCGTGTTCGGTGTTTACATAGTAATATCACACAATATTCTGTGGGCCTCGAGAAATCACTGAAAACGCTCTGAAACTCTGGTCCGTTCTCCAAAAGTGACTGGCACTCAATGAGTTAAACAGTATACCGTAAATTCCGGACTATAAGACGCACCGGTCTATAAGCCGCGGGACCAAAATTGACTATTTTTTTCTTCTATAAGCCGCACCGGACTATAAGCCGCGGGTGTTTTGATGTTTAATTACCATGTGAAAGGGTTCGTGCACAGAGAGGAATGTCGGGAAAGAGATCGCTGTTTGGGGAAGCTCCCATTTATTAACATTTCAACAAAACAAAACAAAAGTCAGGTCACTAATCCCCAGACAAAATCACACAACAATAGGCTACCGTATATGTGCAGCAAACCTGTAACCAGAGAAGTCAAGTCACTAATCCTCGTCTTCCTCTTCTTCCTGCGTACTGAAACCACCAAAGTCCTCATCTTCAGTGTCGGAAACGAACAGGTTCAGGGTGGCTTCGTCAACCACTCTCCTCTCTCCTTCATTGTCACTCAAAACCAACGAACTCCTCTTCATCAGTGTCGGCATCGAACAGCCTCTGAAGCCTCTGACGGCCCTCAGCGCCAGCTGTGGCGGCGTCATCCTTTTCATCCCGCAGCAGTCCAGCGTTTTGGAATCCGTTGGTGATTGTGGATGTTTTCACACTCCTATAATATTCCGTGATCTTCCTTTGTGTGAATTCGCCGAAGTTTGTGATTTTCTCCTGGTAGTCGGGAGGGAGTTGTTCAGTAGTTCTCCCCCGGACGGACAGTCCCTTTCGTCTCATGAATCGGTAGCACCAAGATGGCCCACCTCTGAAATGTTCAATTTTCATCTCGGTGGCGATTGTTTTGGCCTTCAGTCGGATCTGCACCGTGGAAACGTCTCGGCCGTCTCCTCTCTGGGTCAACACCCAGTCCTCAAGGGAATCTTCAAGTTCCGGCCATCTGCTTTTGTGGCCTCTGAAGGACTTTTTTGTCTTATTACACTGAGACAGTTCCTGCTGCTGCTGCTTCCAACGTCTCACCATTGACTCATCGATGCCCAGGATACGCGCTGCTGCTCTGTTTGTTTCTTTTAGTGCGAGTTCGACTGCTTTCAGCTTGAAAGCTGCGTCGTGTGACTTTCTGCGTACCTTCCCCATGGTAAGTGAGAGAGAGACTGCTTGTCTTGTTGTGATTCCGGGCTGATGAACTTTGCTTACCGTAATTACCATATGTAAGGGTTCACGCACAGAGGGGATTGTTGGCTGTTTGAGGAAGCTCCCATTTACCGTATTACCGTAACATTTCAACAAAACAACATAACACAACACCTTTGTTTATTTCGACAGTGCACACAGTGTCCGCGGTGTGGTGAAAAGAGGGCAAGAGAGGAAATTAAAACAGAAGTGGATTTATAGTTAGAAAGAGTGCTAAAAAAGAGAGATTTTTTTTTTTTTTTTTTTTTTTTTCTGAAAAAATCCATAGATAAGACGCACCGTTATATAAGCCGCAGGGGCCAAAAAACGGGAAAAAAGCCGCGGCTTATAGTCCGGAATTTACGGTAATTACAATATTGATGCATCACATCTTACCTATAATAGTAGCTGAGACCAAAGCCGTGTGAATTGGAGATTGCTCCCTTAGACGATTATTAAGTCTGTGTCTGTCTAAACTCGCGTCAACAGGGGGCTCTCTCTCTCTCTCCTTACCGCCGGACCGGCTAAACCCGGAAGTGAAACCCGGAAGTGAAACGCAGCTGCCTGCCTTCACCCGTTCGCGCTGCCTAGCAACATAGCATAAACAATGTGAACGCCATGCATACTCTCGCGAACATCTCTCGTTATATTCTAACAGGTTTTTGGAAGTTATTTTGTGGTTATGGCCGAAGTGGCTGCTGCAAACCGTTTCATTTCACTTCCTGATCTTCCCTGGCCACAGACAGACTAACACTGGCCGATTCACTCGGGCTTCAAGCGAGACTAGTCTGCGTTGGTCTTGTCTACTATTAGAGGTAAGATGTGATGCATTGATATTAAATTTATACTGTTTAATAACAATCGAAAAAGTTGCTCGTAGCTGCTTTAAAAAAAACAACATTGAAAAAACATTTTCTTTAAATCGGCAGTTTTTTTTAACGTTTTGGTCCGAGTGAAATGTTATGTGGTCTCTCCTTTTTCTAAATATATCTGGACCGTTTGAACAAGTAAAACTATTTATATAAGCATTTTACCAAATGTCTATGGGGAAATAAATGGCAGATTGAAAATCTCTGGTACAGTGCTGAAGCAGGAAGTGACGTTCACTTTGGCTCTCTATTCAGACAGTGTGCCATTGATGGGGGGGGCGGGGGGGGGGGGGGGAGCACTGCAAAATGGCAAGCATGGCAAAGAGGAGTGCTAGTAACAGATACCCTGTTCATTATCACATGCCGGGTCGGGGTATACACACACACACACACACACACATTCACAAACCACAGGCATATTATTTATGGTGTCAGTTGCTAGGCAGCCGGTGACAGTGCGGGGGAAGGAGAGAAAGTGGGAAGGGAGACTGAGGGGGTCTGCGCTTTATCCATCTCTATTTCAAAATAGATACTGTATATCGACACACCGAACAAAATAACTGTTGCCGTGCTGATTGTAGCAATCTTTCTGAATGCCACGGGGTCGTACAGGTTGATCTCATTTAGAGGGTCACACAGAGGCTGCCTAGTGAGAAGGATGATCAATCAATACATTGATGTGGTTTGTCTTTGATGCAAGGGAACAACAATGCCTTATTGTTCCTCTTCATTAACGCTTTGGTGTCTAATGCGGTCAATAAGAGGCAAGCTGTGTTGTGAACAGGCTGTCTTCATCTGTCAGCAAGTCATTATTTCAGAACTAGACTCGCCAGTAGAGGATGCCGGTGTATCCATCTATTCTATTCTAAAGGGAGATAGGGCTCTTGTTTGTTTGTCTGTCTGTCCCACTGATGACATCATCAGTGATGTCATAAATTCTCTCTCTCACACACACACACACACACACACACACACACACACACACACACACACACAAGAGACAGACACGCACACGCGAGCGCGCACGCACACACACACAAAGTCCCAGTGATGATGTCATCAGTGATGATGTCATCAGTGATGTCATCAGTCTTAGGGTCACAAGAGAGACTGAGGGAGAGAGAGGGGGGAGAGACTGAGGGAGAGGGAGAGAGAGAGAGGGGGAGAGAGACTGAGGGAGAGGAGGAGAGGGAGAGAGACTGAGGGAGAGGAGGAGAGGGAGAGAGACTGAGGGAGAGAGAGGAGAGGGGGAGAGACAGGGAGAGGAGGAGAGGGAGAGAGACTGAGGGAGAGGGGGAGAGACTGAGGGAGAGGAGGAGAGGGAGAGAGACTGAGGGAGAGAGAGGAGAGGGAAAGAGACTGAGGGAGTGAGGGAGAGAGAGAGGGAGAGACTGAGGGAGAGGAGGAGAGGGAGATAGACTGAGGGAGAGAGAGGAGAGGGGGAGAGACTGAGGGAGAGAGAGGAGAAGGGGAGAGGAGAGGGAGAGAGACTGAGGGAGAGAGAGGAGAGGGGGAGAGACTGAGGGAGAGAGAGGAGAGGGAGAGAGACTGAGGGAGAGGGGGAGATACTGAGGGAGAGGAGGAGAGGGAGAGAGACTGAGGGAGAGGAGGAGAGGGGGAGAGACTGAGGGAGAGAGAGGAGAGGGGGAGAGACTGAGGGAGAGAGAGGGGGGAGACAGACTGAGGGAGAGAGGAGAGGAGAGGGAGAGAGACTGAGGGAGAGGGGGAGAGAGGGGGGAGACATTGTGTGTGCGCCAATAGGGCAGGCAAGGCCACGCAGCAGCTGAGCTGCGTATACGTGCTGCAGGACCAGCTCGACGAGCTGCAGGACGGGCGGGCGCGCACAGCGGGTGAGCCTAGGAATCGAGCGCGCGAGATGCCTAGTGTATCCAAGACTACACAATGTTCAACTTTTTCATTTGATAGAGCCCCATTGACACGTACCTAACCAACTTGTCCCAATTTCCCCCCGGGGATCATTAAAGTCTTTCTGATTCTGATTCTGATTCTGATTCTGATTTTGCAGGTCCTCCTTTCATTCTAACCGGATGCCACCACAGCAGCTCCACATTGGACTAACAGAGTGGCAGCAGAGAGTCGGGGTGGAGAATGAGATCCCTCGCCATCGCCTCAAGTGCCAGACTGACGCCAGACTGGATGAGTGAGTCTTTATTCTAATAATCCTGTCGGCTGATCAAATAGTGAAAATAACATTTGAGATACAGCTGCTGCCTTATTGGTCACTGTGGAGAAATCAGTTCTTACTTGTCTCCTATACGTTTGTGTTTTGTTTGCTATACCCTCTTTGATAAACGTAACAAGCTGCAGGTGATCTAAAACAGCCTCAGTCTCCCCTGTGCCCGCCCCCCTGTGCCCGCCCCCCCTGTGCCCGCCCCCCGCCACTCGTCCGTATGCACGGCGGTTGGAGTCTGCGTGGGGTTAAGAAGACTGATGTCAGTGAGGCCCTGGAGCAGAAATATCGATGGCACACAGGTGGCACACCTGTTCCACGCAGCGCCCGCACAGGGGAGAGAGAGCCCGCGGTGACGGCCCCTGCACGCCAAACATGGGCGGTGAGCGATGTCCTCGCTATCGCCCCGGTCAGCCCTGCCCCGCTGCTGCAGCTTGATTGGCTGCCTTGCTGTATTTTCCGTCTTCAATTGGTCGATTTCGAAATGGCCCGTCCTTCCCTCGCTGCAGCGTGTCGCTCACCACCTTGCAAAGCGTGCCGGGATACCTGGCGTCAGGACATCGCAAACGACGAGACGAGAGGAGGGGCCAACATCGAAATAGACCAATTGAAGACGGAAATACGGCACGGCAGCCAACCAAGCTGCAGGGCTTGAAAGGGCGAGTTGATCGTGTTTGGTGAGAAGGGGGTCTGACACACCTGTCCACGCAGCGCCCGCACAGGGGAGAGTGTGACAGGAGACCTCAATACACAGGAGGGAAGTCACTCTTTACCCACCAAAGAGTCTCTCTGTTTCACCAGCTAATTAGATTGAATCATGTTTGACTACATGCTAAAGTAGTCTGGGCAGTGGCGGCCGGCCACTAGAGGGCGCCAGGGCGTCGCCCCACCTACCTAACCTGACGCTGCCAGATGGAGTCAGGTTACCACCTACCCAAAGGAGGGGAAAATAAAACGTTATATATATATATTTTTGTTTTGTTTTGTTTTTATGAGCGAGGTGAATATTATATAGTGAGTATATAATCTGCAATAAATATGTAGATTCAATGATCTACATGTGTAGGCTACTGTTTTTGGGTCAATATTTTCTTGCACCGAATTGCCACGGACGCTGTCCGGGGACTTCCGGTTTACTTCCGGTTTCCACCAGTGCAGAGTGATGCAGATCAGGATCTGTGTAGTTGCACATGCGCTGTTCACTCTCAAAAACAAAGGGATTTGGGAGGGCTCTGGGCGCACGTATCTAGCGACCAGGTGGAGGTGGGGTCAGGTAGAGTGAGTGTCGTGACGTAGGCTAGGCTACTGACGTAGATGGGTAGCGACGCACGACGCAGTATATATAAACATAGCAGTCCCCCGCCGACGGCTTTGTTGTCTTCCTGCAGCACGCGCGCGAAGCAAAGAAGTTTGTTTTCAACTGCCATAAAACACAAAAGACGTTTTGCAAGAATGGAGAAAGAAAATTCTGTGAAGTCACTCAAAACGACGCCGTTTGAGAGACGGACTTTACAGGAGAAGCATCGAGTGAAAGAGCTTGGACCAGATCACCCTGAGCTCGCCATTAAACAACAGGCTACAGACAGAGGAAGAAAATACACTCAGTCTTTTTCAGACGTTTCTAGTAGCTAGTAACGTCCGTTACTACTTGCTTGATTTAGGGCTGGAGTGGACGATAATTCAATAGCCTATTATTGTTTGTTGTCTTTCAGTGGAATCATCGTGATGATATGAAGTTATTTTAATAGTGACATTTCTGCTGTCTAAATTGATGATGACAAGCAAATGTTACTTAAAAACTGATCAAATGAGGTATGGCAGGAATATTATTTGAAAATATAAGGTTTGTTTGACATCACCATTCAGTTCAATGAGATGAACACGGATTTTGCATACGTGAAACATATGATATTGATATTGAGAAGAATCCTTATGATTATCATATTGATTTCAACCCCATCGTCCAGGCCTATATTTGGTATAGCCCTCCCTGGACAAAAATGCACCAGCCGCTACTGAGTCTGGGTGGTAAAACTTCGCTCCGTGACTTCCGCTCATGGCCGGAACGTAGGAACCAAAGTGCTGTACTGTTAATGTTATGGATCCGGCAAGTTTCTTAAAGTATTTATTGAATATTTCATTTGTTATGACCATGCTTCTTATTTTGTCTCTAACTCGTAGCGACTGGCGAGGTTAGGCTGCTTACTGCTGCATTTCTATTGTGGAACGAAAACACTGCGGACCGGAACACAGGACCGGAACACGGGGGCGGGACATCCTGCCTGTAGTAATACGTACCTACCAGGCTCTTCTCCTCGGGAAGAGCCTGGTGGTGACGCACGGTTACGCCAAAGTGGTTGGTAGACTAGACTAGACAAGTGTACCAGCCATCGCTCAAATTGACCTTCATTTCGACTGGAAGCTCATGTAGAGTGCTGGATGGATGGATCCGATCGATGTATTTTTTTATGTTTCCAAGCTTCTACCAAGTCAGTTCTACTGAGTCAAGTTTTCATTTTTTTTAGCTGAGGCTTCTCTTATTTATCCAGGACCAGGACCAAAGCCATTATTATTTTAGTTGCTTAACCTGAAACCAAACCTGAACCAAAGCTGTTTTACTTGCCGAAACTTTAATGTTTTATAGTCACAGAATCCAAGAAGAATGTAATCTTCATGAAATTCATGTCCAATATAATCTGCTGTGTTCACTTGGTGCTCATCTCAGTGTCACAGAGTCACTTTAATGTCACATTCATACATTCATACATAGGGCTGGGTTCAAAAAATCGATTCTCTGATTTTTAATCGATTTTTATTTTAATCCTCGATTATCGATTCATATGTCCAGAGATCGTTTTTATTATTATTATTATTATTATTATTATTATTATTATTATTATTATTATTATTATTATTATTATTATTATTATTATTATTATTATTTTTTTTTAACACGTTCACTGCCGTTGACGAGATATCTCGTCTTTAAAAAAAAAACGGTTGACTGCCGTTGACGAGATATCTCGTCTTAAAAAAAAAAAAAAAAAATTGACGGTGGGACGTCGATCAACCCCTTTTACATCTCATATTAAAATATGGGAGGTATTGAATGTGTATAATCTATTTTACCGACCCACTAAGTGGCGACAGTGCTCTCCAGACGAGAGAAAGCCAAGCAAAAACAGCCGCGTGAGGAAGCCATTCTCATGAAAATGGATTGGCGAAAACGCTTTCGCTTTCGCGCAGGGAGCTGGCGGTGGGGGATTGCAAATTTGCATAATAGATTACGGGTGGAACACACTTTGAAACACGCAGCATAAATAAGACCAGAATCGCAAAAGCTTCATCAAAGCTCTCAACCGAAACCCCAAGAAACGAGCGAGCCCATCCAGACTCGCCCAAAGAGCGGCCGCCAGCAGACAGGCACAGCAGCAGCAGCAACTCGCTTGTGACACGCCCGCTGCAGAGCCAGGGAGGCAGGAGGAGAACACACACGGAGGGAGGAGTTTGAAGGAGAGGGGGGTTTCCTGCTGTTATGGAGGAAATTACTGTTCAAAACTATTGTTTAGATGTCTGACGTCTTACTGATGCCAAAAATGAATGGTTAAAGTGACTGTTCTATCGAATTTCACAAAAGGGCATTTTTCTCAGCTTAAATTTTCAGACGCTGAAACCATGCTGTATTCAAGTGCTAATGCCTACATAACTACTAACTCTACAAACTAACTCTTTTAGACAGAGAAAGCACACATTCTATTAGTTCTTTTGAGATATTTTGTGTTCACAAAATCTTAGCAGAAAATAATCCTCGGCTGTTGAAAGATGAGCCAGAATCCTCAAAAAAACCCGTTGGCAGAAGCTACCTACAGTAAAAAAAAAACGGCTGGCAGTGAATGTGTTAATAAACAGGCTAAAATATTAGGCTGTGTGTGGTAGTTGAAACATAGTTTCAAGTTGACGTTTATTTATGTTTGTAGTTGAAACAAAAACATAAAAACTCTAGGCTACATGAATGGAAATGTTTGATCATTAATCTACTTTTAGAAATGATATAGGCTGAAATCAAATCACTGTGCATAATTGTGAAAGTGTCTTTATTGACAGATGAAAAGGCTGTTATTTACCATTTGTCACCACCTGGTGAATAAATATATGTGTAACTAAAACCATTAAAATTGACAACAGGTCTGCAACTTTTTTTCCCCATGTATCTACTCGGCTGGTTGGGAACCCCTGTGTTACATAACTGGACAGTCATGTAATTCAGGGTACAGCTCAAAAAACACGTTTTGGTATCACTAACCAAATCAATATTGAAATTGATCGAATCGGAATCGAATCGAATCGAAATTAATCGATTCGCAACCTTGTGAATCGGAATCGAATCGATTCTTGAAATTTGAACCAATACCCAGCTCTATTCATACATTCATATTAGGACATATTGGGATGTGGTGGTTGCAGTTGGTAAAGGATTGCATGTAGGTGTAATGGCGTTGTGTTTGATGGTAATTGCAGCAGCCCATGTTAAGGGCTTGCCCAGGGGTGGAGTCGAACTGCCGACCTTCGGCTTGAGGGGGTGGACACGCTAACCACTGCACCAAGACAGCTATAGCTCCCTTGGCGGAGCTGATTAACGTGCCTTTATAGACGGTTTTCACCTGTGTGTTGCGCAATAGCTACAACCCCTCAGCACTTCCGTTTGTTATACTCTTTGGCTGTATTCAGACCCGAATTATGAACCGGAAACCGGAGTACGTTATAAACGTTATAGAAATATAGTCACGTTATAAACAACTAACCAACGCTGGGGGGTCCGTATGGTAAGAGTGTTACTCGAAATGGTTAAAAGTTAAATCAATTTGGTCATTCAGTGGCGTTTTACTGCCATGTAAAGTAACTAACGTGAGCCGCTAGCATTAGCCACAGTAGCCGACTACCCATAATGCATTACGTTATCCCAGCAACCGAACGGCTGACGCTACCATTTAATGCATAGAATAAATCTGAAAACGAAAACCAGATTTCTAAATAGCCGTTATTTTGATAAACTGAGCACACGAGAGTCATCTAAATGGTTACTTTGACCGTCTACATTTTTTCTAAACTTATAAAAGTGACATATTAACCCTTAACAGCTGTAGAGCAGAATGGCTCTGCTGTAAAACGCTCATAGACTGTTTTCACAGAATGGTCACTCCTCCACCGTATGTCTTTTTTTCTTCTTCTGTAAAACACTGCAACAGGAAGTGAGCTGGGGTTCAATTTAGAAGGATGTTTTTGTTGTCAAGTTAAAACCGTCTATACTAAACCAACCTACTCGCTACCACTCGGCACTCACGAGGACTCACATTCACTCGGTTACACTGGTAAGTAGAGTGAATCAGTTAACAAGTCGTATGGTTTCTCTGAACAGAAGCTGTTGCTTCTTACAGTGTCTCACGATGCTTGGTTTCATTTCATATATCAGTGTGGCTATCCACTGGACACCTGAGATGTCCTTCATGATTTAAAAGACCATGGTCTCTATCGTTGCATCGGCCTATAAACTGCGCCCAGCGCAGATTAATGGGCGTGGACGGGCCCACTCGATATTTTGGTGTCGGCGCTACAGGCGGCCTTAAGCATTATAACCATGCCTTTTAAGCGTAAAATTATGCACAATCTGCTCATTGGAGAAGTGCAGTAAACAAATCACAAGCTTCCCTTTTAAGCTCCAATTCCACGGAGCGATCCAGTCCGGTCAGAAAAGCCAAGCGCTCTGAGCTCCCCCCCTCCCTTTCTGTCTCCAATATATTATTCCATACTATTATGCTTCTCAAACCTATCTAACTGCAGTTTAAATACTGCAAGCATGTAAATACACTACACTATAGCAAGATCAAAGTGAAAAGAATGTTCTAAACGCATTGGCTAGAAAAATATAGCCTATCCCTATGTGGCCTATGTCATGATGAGATTAAATTGGTGAAGGTTTGTCCAGATTAGAATGATATCGTTTTCTCTCGCTACCTCTTCTCCAGGGCTGCAGATGATGCACATAAGTATAGCCTACATTATGTAAAGTCATTGCATAAATGTGTATTTTATTGTAAAAGTAAATGTGAAGTAAGCCAAGTCTTATTGCAGCGGAGCGACATCACAGTAGAACCGCGTTACGGCTGTCTCTCATCTAAATCACGTTATATCTGCGAGGGATATATATACCACCAGGGTTGCATATATGTTTCACATAGGGTTGTGTTTGGATTTCTATGTTTTATTTTGGCCAATATTGAAATGTTCGAGGATTGCATGTTGTGTGAACAGAAACATTATTTCTATCTACCACTTTAGGCAATTTAGGCTGATTTGGTTGATATTTCTTCTCGAAATGTATTAGCCTCAATGCATGCTGGGAGATTTGAGGGAGTGAGAGAGAGAGAGAGAGAGAGGGGAGGAGAGAACAGCTTTTTTTCCATCTGTCTTTGTGCTGCGCGAGAGAGGGAGTGAGAGAGAGAGAGAGGGGGAGAGAACAGCCTCTGAATGACAGGGGCTCAAAACTACGATATAACAACTTTTTTCCATTGGTCTTTGTGCCTGTCTGATGCGCGAGAGAGAGGGAGTGAGAGAGAGAGAGGGGGGGAGAGAGTTTGAGATGGCAGAGGAGATCTCCGCGCAATTACGCACAGTAGCCTAATATAACCGGCGCACTGAATAAGGCCTGGTTTTTTAACACATTAAGTGCCATAGACGACCTAACTCGTCTTACATAATCCAGCGCTTGAGTGCCAAGGACGAGCTAACTCGTCTTACATAAACATTTATTTTTTTTGACGGTGGGACATCAATCAACCCCTTTTACATCTTCGAGATAACTATTGGAGCAAGAGAATGTGTGTAATCTATTTTACCGACCACTAAGTGGCGACAGAGACAGAGAGAAGCCACAGCCACGGGACCCGTGGACCAAAAGCAGCCGCCTCCCGCGGAAATGGCTTGGCGATTTTACAGTCAGAAAAGAAGGAGCCTCATTCTCATACTGTAGGCGGGGACGCTTCGCGCTGCTGCGGTGGGGGTTTCCAGAAATGGACTGGGTGAGCAGCATAAAGCCTAGAGTCGCACGGGGCTTAATCGGGGCTCTCAAACCCAAGAGACAGTGAGACCTATCCACACTCGCTGCCAGGGAGAGAGGCTGCTCAACTCGCTGCAAACTCCCAGCAGCACAGACGGAGGGAGGAGCCCGGAGACACACACACAGAACGGACAGAGATCCCCTCCCCCCAGAGCCGCGGAGCAACGCGCGAACACACACACACACACACACACACACACACACACACACACATACACACACACACACACACACACACACACACACAATACAGGATACAGACTCGCCCAAAGGCAGCCACAATCACAGGCAGGTGACTGTTCTGCTGAGTTTCACAAAACTGCGATTATCTCAGCTTGCTGTCTCATACGCTAAAACCATGCTGTACTCAACGGCTAATATCTACATAACTACTAACTCTGCAAACTAACTCTTTTAGACAGAGAAAGCACACATTCTATTAGTTATTTTTAGATGATTGGTGTTCACGAAGTCTTAACAGAAAACAGATCCTCGGCTGTTGTAAAATGAGCCAGAATCCTCAAAAAAAACCCTGGCACAACTTACCCACAGGATTGAAAAAATGGCTGGCACTCAATGTGTTAAAAGCGCTAAGCGCTAAATTAACGCCAGGGGGGAGATATCGTTAGGCCGGTATTTAAGGCCGAAACGCCCATTCTGGCCTATTCTGGCACTGCGCCACGCCTCTTTGGCGTAAAGCGCATTTTGGGGCCTAAAACCATGTTGCTACAGTATCTTCCCGAGGCAGGCGCAAGGCACGTTTTTTTGCGTTTAATGCCAGTTTTTGCGCCTAAGGCCAGTACCAAGATAGGGCCCCATGTTTTTCCAAGTATTGGAAGGAGCCCTGTGTGAATGTAGATGTGGTGCGTGTGTGTGTGTGTGTGTGTTAGGGCATTCACGACTAGTGAATTTTACTAGTCGACTAGTCGTCCCTAAAGGTAGTCGACTGGTCGACTAGTCGATTTTTTTTTATCTTTAAGAAAGAACATGAGGTATTTACATGGACTATCATATCCCATATCCCATATCCCCCACAAAGAACATAAAAACACAACAAAACAAAACAAGTAAACGGCATAAGATACACAACAATCCAAGAACAAACAAGACTATTGGACACACAACCAAACAAAAACAATGCATTCAGCTCCTATCCTGATAAGCCTAATGACACTGGGGTAAAAAGTTCTTAAAGTCAAACTCTGCATGGTTGCCATATTTTGGGGATGTCTAAGAATCTGCCTTTGCTCTTGTAGTAAATGTTATCCAACGTATGGTAGCTTGAGAGTTCATTCCACCAGTGAACTACAGCTGGGGGATTGGATGCTTTCCAATTTAAAGCTATGCATTTCCTAGCTGCCAACAGGGCAAGATCTATGTACAGTATTTACTTTGAATGCATTGTTTTTCTTTGGTTGTTTGTCCAATAGTCTTGTTTGTTCTTGGATTATTGTGTATCTTATGCAGTTTTCTTGTTTTGTTTTGTTGTGTTTTGATGTTCTTTGTGGGGGATATGGGATATGGGATATGATAGTCCATGTATGTCGTGTAAATACCTCATGTTCTTTCTTAAAGATTAATTAATTAATTAATTTTTTTAAATGACTAGTCGACTACTAAGCACAGTGTCGACTAGTGGTTTTACTAGTCGACTAGTCTGTGAATGCCCTAGTGTGTGTGTGTGCGTGTGTGCGTGTGTACTTACATGTATGGGAGCTAAAATAGCGTGTACTGTATATTGTTCCAAGTTGATTTTGGGAGTCATTTAGGGCGGCTGTTGGAAAAAGAATGTGGTTTGGAAGTTTTAAAGGGGGGGGGGGGGGGGGGGGGTCCGTTTTCCATCATTGTTCGACCTGGAAGACGTCTTCAGGGCCTGCGCTGGGAAGCCTTGATGACACTCTGAAGAGGATTGATGAGCAGCTAGACGCAGCAGACTACGTGGTCTTCACAGCGTAACATCAACACCAGTGTTACAGTGGCCGCGGCTCAGGGGGCTCCTGGTTGTTCTCACACTCAGGAGTGCGTCACCTTATAGGGTCATGGTGACACCTTGAAGTGGGGAAGAAGAGTATCGAAAAGCAATCGCTGTCAGTGCTGAAACGGTATCGGTCCTGGTTTTAAAGGCATCGAACGGAATGGAAAAAGTGATTGGAAAAGCGTCAAAATGTCGTCTTCTTCAAAGAAGAAGTCACGTTTTCGTCTTCTTTGTACAGGACAAATCAATGGTGCATGGTTTTGATGTATAGGTCACACAGAAAATAAACGACTTGGCTTGATTTTAGAGCTTTCATTCAACAAGGAGGAGAGCTATTGAGATTATACTAGAGTTTTGGAGCCTATGGGCCCTATCTTGGTACTGGCCTTAGGCGCAAAAACTGGCGTTAAACGCAAAAAACGTGCCTTGCGCCTGCCTCGGGAAGATAGCAACATGGTTTTAGGCCCCGAAATGCGCTTTACGCCAAAGAGGTGTGGCGCAATGCCAGAATAGGCCAGAATGGGCGTTTCGGCCTTAAATACCGGCCTAACGATATATATCTTCCGCCCTGGCGTTAATTTAGCGCTTAGCGCTTTTCAAAACCAGGCCTATTCAGTGTGCCGGTTGCGCGGAGCTCTCCTCTGCCATCTCACTCTCTGTCCCCCCTCTCTCTCTCTCACTCCCTCTCTCTCGCGCATCAGACAGCAGACAGGCACAAAGCCACACATGTGAAATCTCCCAGTATGCATTGAGGCGAATCCGTTTGACAAGAAATAGCAACCAAATCAGCTTAAATAGGGTAAGTGGTAGATCGATAATGTTTCTCTTAACACAACATGCAATTGTGGAACATTTCAATACTGGCCAAAATAAAATCGCGAAATCAAAACACAACCCTATGTGAAACATATACCTATGTGAAACATATATGTAATCCTGGTGGTATATATATCCCTCGCAGATTTAACGTGATTTAGATGAGTGACAGCCGTAACACGGTTCTACTGTGACTTCCTACTGTGATGTTGCTCCAATAAGTAAGACTTGGCTTACTTCACATTTCATTTTACAATAAAAACACATTTCTGCAATGACTTTACATAATGTAGGCTATATTTATGTGCATCATCCTACCTGTGCAGCAGGGGAGAGAAACCGATATCATTCTGGACAAACTTTCACCAATCTAATCTCATCATGACATAGGGATAGGCTATATTTTTCTAGCTGATGTGTTTAGAACATTCTTTTCACTTTGATCTTGCTATAGTGTAGTGTATTTACATGCTTGCAGTATTTAAACTGCAGTTAGATTGGTTTGAGAAGCATGATAATATGGAATAATAGCCTATATATGGAGACAGACAGACGGGGATGAAAGGGAGGGGGGGAGCTCAGAGCGCTTGGCTTTTCTGACCGGACTGGATCGCTCCGTGGAATTGGAGCTTAAAAGGGAAGCTTGTGATTCGTTTACTGCACTTCTCCAATGACCAGATTGTGCATAATTTTACGCTTAAAAGGCGTGGTTATAATGCTTAAGGCCGCCTGTAGCGGCGACACCAAAATATCGAGTGGGCTGGTCCACGCCCACTAAGCTGCGCTGCGCCGGGCGCTGGGCGCAGTTTATAGGCCGATGCAACGATAGAGCCCTATATGCGATCAGAAGTACTGTAGCAGCACCAGTGTCTGTTCCAGTGATAGCCCTGGTGGGAATCACCAGATGCCCCACGATATGATATTGCGATATGCTTGTATTGCGATATATTGAGTGTTGCAATATTGCGATATATTGTGATTTATTACCTTTTTTCAACTGCAAATGATGTCCCCAAAGGAAAAAAAGAACTTTGGTCAACATGTGTTTTATCTCATGAGATAGAGGGCCCTATCTTTGCAAAAGCGGTAATTTAGCGTTTGCGCTCGTTTAGTGCCAAAGCAGGCGTTTCAGCACAAAAATGTGGGGGTAGATGGCATTATCCTATCGTCAGCAGCGTGCAATTACTATGCGCTAAGAGCTTTTAAAAGCACCTCTTACGCTCTAAATACCTCGCTGGGCCAGGAGCGCACCATAATCTCCGTGCTACGCAGCGCACTGCAGAGTAAAATTCCTTTTGGATATGTCATTACGCACAGCCTTGCCATGCCAGGGCATCAAATTCTGCTGCTAAAATTGGGTATTAGCAGATAATTCAGTGAGACAATCAACTATAACTCACTGAGAAACTTTTATCACATCACAAAGAGGGAAATTAATTGATAAAACCTGTTGGATATTGGACATAGGCTATTTACCTTCACCTATCCCATAACCAGGAGGGTCGTTGGCACCACAGACGATCTGTCAACAAGCTCTCTCCATCTCTCTCTGTCCTCGGAACGAGTGAGTCCACTCTATTACGCATGGAGAGAATTACAGCATATTGCATGCCTCGCGCAAACAGCGATTGCGAGACAGGAATCCGATCGGTTTTATTGATGTAACGCCCAGGCATTGCCTGGCCACACCTGTGAATAATTCTGGTACTTAAGACCGCCCAAATCCCGTTTGCGCTGGCATTTTTGGCGAGCAGCATGCGCGTAGCCACGGGTAAAATGGGGTAAAAAAAGTGTTTTGTTTTGTCTGCAAAACACATGTCAACGCTGTCATGCACTGTGTCCAACTGTCCGCTGCCCTATGTGCCCCGGAGCATCATGGGAAACTAGTTAAGCTGTCGTCCACGTAAAGTAAACAAATGCACGCACAGCAGCAGCAGCAGCAGCAGCAGCGCCAAATCAAGAAGACATGAAACAAAGCTCGCTTTTAAGCTTTTTCGGCAAAGGCAAGAAACGACGAGGAAGAAGATGACTCGTCGTCACCCTCCCCCTCAACAAGTGCGGATTGTAGTGCACCCGTTCCCGCACCTGTATTGGTGGTGTACAGTGGAGAACAGACAGACGATGATGAAGAAGATGATGCAGCCGAAACAATGACGTTAACAGCGGGGAACGCAGCCAACAACACACCGGAGGTTTGTGGCCAGAGGACACTGACGCTACAGATCTCTCTGCAGTAGACGAACATGCCAACCAAGTTTGCGTTCTTTCCCGACTAGAACACTCATTGGAAAAAGTAGGTGAGACTTTTTTGAGATACTAAACAAAGTGGTTTTACATGTTGCCAAAAAATACAATTTAACACATTCAGTGCCAGCCATGTTTTCAATCCTGTGGGTAAGTTGTGCCAGGGGTGTTTTTGACGATTCTGGCTCATTTTACAACGGCCGAGGATTCTTTTCTGTTAAGAATTCATGAACACCAATCATCTAAAAATAACTAATAGAATGTGTGCTTTCTCTGTCTAAAAGAGTTAGTTTGCAGAGTTAGTAGTTATGTAGATATTAGCCGTTGAGTACAGCATGGTTTCAGCGTCTGGAAATTTATTCAGAGATAAATGGCTTTTTGTGAAACAGTCACTTTAACCATTCATTTTTGGCATCAGTAAGACCGTCAGACATTCTAAACAATAGTTTTGAACAGTAATTTCCTCCATAACAACAGGAAACACCCCTCTCATTCAAACTCCTCCCTCCGTGTGTCTTCTCCTCCTTCCTCCTGGCTGTACAGCGGGCGTGTCAGAAGCGCTTTTGCTGCTGCCTGCCTGTGTGCGTGCCTGCCTGCCTGTCTGCCTGTCGGGCAAGACGAGTCTGAAATGGATTACTGTAAAATCGCGTCGCCATTTCCTTGAATGGCTTTCTCCCGCGGTGTGTGTGTGTGTGTGTGTGTGTGTGTGTGTGTGTGTGTGTGTGTGTGTGTGTGTGTGTGTGTGTGTGTGTGTGTGTGTGTGTGTGTGTGTGTGTGTGTTCGCGCGTTGCTGCGCGGCTCTGGGGGGAAGGGATCTCTGTCCGTTCTGTGTGTGTGTGTCCGGGCTTCTGACTAAAATCGCCAAGCCATTTCCGCGGGAGGCGGCTGCTTTTGTGGCTTTTGGGTCCCGTGGCTGTGACTTCTCTCGGTCTCTGTCGCCACTTAGTGGTCGGTAAAATAGATTACACACATGCTCTTGCTCCAAATAGTTATCTCGAAGATGTAAAAGGGGTTGATTGATGTCCCACCGTCAAAAAAACATGTAAGACGAGTTATTTCGGCTCTGGCACTCAAGCGCTGGATTATGTAAGACGAATTATTTCGGCTATGGCACTTAAGGTGTTAATTGACTGCTTCTACCTGCTAATAATGAGTGCGAAAAGGAGCAAACAACACACAAATATTCCTCTAAATCTGGTTTGAAAAGACCCAAAAAATGTTTGGCTCCGGCCTTGCGGCCGCCGCCAAATGGTCCGCCCCCTGGCACACCCTGGCTTTCTGTTGCACACCCAATGAGCCGAGTCTGGCTACGCTACTGGCGAGCAGATGATTTAGCACATCTCTAATTTGCGCCTGCGACACGTGCCATGAACGTTTCCCCATCCACGCCAAGAATTGCATCCCCACTGTATTTCGTACACTATATTTAGTTTTAACTTAGACAACAGGTAGGTCACGTCTACCCAGACAATTATATCACTTTTAAACAGTTACATTTCTGTATAAATCATTACAGTATGCTCCCGTGAGGTGGGGATGCGTTTAGCTGCTGCCAGGCGGGCGTGCAAAACTCGGCATAACACCTGGACACATGCGCAAGGCGGACCGCTATCTTCCCTGTCTTAAGGCACACGCAAACAGCAAGCGCAAATAGGGGATATCGCCTGTACCAAGATAGGGCCCACTGTCTCTGTCGGTGTGGCTGTAAGATCTGCTCGCCTACCAGATCAATCAATTTTATTGGAGCAAAATGGGATTGTCAAGCAGACAGACTGACCAACACTGTCATAAAAACCTGTCATAAATGTTGCATGATGCACTTGACAATTTGTATCATAAAATATCACGATACTTGGCATTCGATACGATATATTGCCCAAAAAATATCACGATACTATGCTGTATCGATTCCCCCCCCCCCACCCCTAGTATTAAGGGATCTTCGACCTTGTTGGAGATTAGACCCACTGGTGTGATGCAGCTGGAGTGGATTTGTGGATTGATAATTCCTTCAAACAGATTAAATGTATTGATATTTGTGTGGGGGGTGAAAATACTATAATCCGGTGCCCCGCTGTGGAGGCCATATGCCAACTTTCTTCCAATAGCCTACTGTTAAAGGGACAGCTCACCCTAACATCCAAAATACATGTATTCCCTCTCACCTGTAGTGCGATTTATCCATCTATATCGTTTTGTGTTAGTTGCTTGGAGATGTCGGCCGCAGAGTTTCTGCCTTCTCTCCAAAACAATGGAACTGGATGGCACTCGGCTTGTGGTGCTCAAAGTGCCAAAGAAATACATCTGATAAACTCAACAGCCATGTCTCCTTCCAGAAATCATGTACCTGTTACTCAAGATAATCCACAGACCTTGTGATGAACAGTTTCATGGAGGAACTATTTTCTTTTGACCGAACTACACCCGCTAGCTGCGAACTACTTCCTACATGAGGCTGCAAAAGAAAATAGTTCCTTCATGAAACTGCTCACAACAAGGTCTGTGGATTATCTTGAGTAACCGGGTCATTATCTCTGGAAAGAGACACTGCTGTTGAGTTTTTCAAATATATTTCTTTGGTGCTTCGAGCACGGCTTCCAGTTCCATTGTATTGGAGAGAAGGCAGACATCTCTGCGGCCGATATCTCCAAAACTCAGGCAACTATCCCAAAACGATATAGATGGACAAATAGCACTACAGGCGAGAGGAAAAATATGTATTTTGGATTTTAGGGTGAGCTGTCCCTTTAAGGGACTTGATTCGTGAGGTTCCTGCGTGGAAGTTCTGTCCCTCACCCAAATAGGGCAGAGTGTAACTACAAGGGCATGGTGGTTTACACCTCCAAGCACAAATGAGTTTTGAGCTTGTTTCGTATCGAGGCCATAATAATATAATATTAATAATAATATCCTTTCAACACTCGTGGGAGATGTCGGAAACGGGCCAACGGATCACCAGCCTAGGGATGGATGTGCCCCTTTAAGGTTTCTGGGATAGAAACAGAAAATAATCAGACGCTGTGGTACACTAGCCTACTTTGTGTAGAATCCACACGTCATTCTGGAGTCATTAGACTCTGAGCAAAAAAGATAAGCGCACGCCTTGTTTTTGGGGTGCAGCCCAAGAAGGCACACCTGTGCAACAATCATCTCGTTTAATCAGCATCTTGATATGGCCACACACCTGTCGGGTCAACGTTTACACTCAAACACATCCAGAAAAACTATCATGACATTAAGACCTTTTCAGATCACCGCTGCGTCAAAGAGGCCATTTACACCTGGCGCTAACATGCGTTTTCTGTGGATCAGATTGCAATCAGATTGTGTTTTATCACCTGAAATGCCAGGTGTAAACACACCCCCAAAACGCATTGAAGAAGGATTGCAATGTGATCGGCCAAACCACCTCCGGAGGGTGTTCAGGGATGCATTGTGTACACATTGAACGACACAAGTGTAAATGCAATGTGTCCTCTCAATCTGGATACAGCAACTTTATGCGGATTGAGAGGACAACCATTTCTGAAATCAGATTGCAATCAGATTGCAATCAGATTGCAGAAAACGCATGTTAACGCCAGGTGTAAATGGAATCAGGTTAATGTGGTCAAGCACAATCTGATTGCAATCTGATGGCAGAAAACGCATGTTAACGCCAGGTGTAAATGGCCTCTAAATGACATCTAAATGGATAATGATGTTGTGTTTCTGATAATAAGTAAAGTTTGTCACTAAACTCGAATTGTCAAAACAAGCATGCAAATAAAACAAAATAACAAAGAGGTTACTTGCCATTTAGGATAGGATCAAATCATTCTGGGCACTGTCACCTTGCCCACAAAGTATTTTTTCCCCCTGTTTATTGTCAGCGGGGCTTTCAAAAATGCCACACTGACATTTTCATATCTTGAGAGGGAGGGGTGAGGGGATGGTGGCACGTATTGTGTCTGCCCATGACTGTGTTGACTCCAGCAAGAATAGCTGCTACCTTGGAGGCAACTAATGAGCTCTCAAATACACAAGAACCAGACTAGACTGTTAGCTTTGGGAGATGCTCATCCATTCAATGAGACCCCCACAAACCCCTGAGGCTGCCCCCCCCCCATGGCCATTATCCCATGGACAATATCTCCGCCCCCCCCCGTTGTACGACCCTTTAAAAGACGTTTTACTTAGCACTTTAGAATTTGAGATTGTTCTGTATTGCTCCATCTTCTAATAGTGATGTTGACCGCTCTGCTGCATACTTGCACTAAGTCAAATTCCACATTTGTAATCTGATTACTTACTCTGGCTATTAAAATATCCTGACTCAATCGAGACGAGGCAGTCCGAGTTGATACGACAAATACACGTGAATTCTAGGCAGCTTATATCAGACAGGTTGTAACAATCAACTTGTTACACTCCATTTCCTTCTTCAGTCTGACATTGCCTCCACTATAACTGATTTCCATAGGTGAAATCCCAGTGGGGAATTAAATTTTCCCTAACCAATCACTAGAGACCAACAACATGTCCTAACCAATCACTAGAGACCCACAACATGTCCTAACCAATCACTAGAGACCAACAACATGTCCTAACCAATCACTAGAGACCAACAACATGTCCTAACCAATCACTAGAGACCAACAACATATTCGTCTGAATATAATCCAGTAGGGAGAATAAAATAAAATATTTTCCCTTTGAATAAATGCCTTCAAAGCAGAGTGTTGTTCGGATTTCAAAGGGATTTGTACTTTTAATCATTTTAAAACAGCCTCGTTAGGAGCGTCTGTGTCGTCTATTAGCGGTCGCCATTGTTGTTATTAGGTCCGGGGCACTTGACAACAGCGTTAGTCCCGCCCGTTGCGCTGTTCATCGATGCTGATTGGCTAATGGTTAGTCCCCCTTGGCGCTCATTGGACTGAAGTGTTTTTTTTTTCAGCTCAGGAAATCGCTGGTTGCGATGCCACATCAGAAGCAGCCAAAACTCAGTGGAGTGGGCGGATTCAAAGACCTGGACCCAGGCAATGTGAATTCTGTTCCAATAATATAATATAATAATAATAATAAGAAGAATAATAAGAATAAGAATAAGAATAAGAATAAGAATAAGAATAAGAATAAAAATAAAAATAAAAATAAATATAAATATAAAAATAATAATAACAATAACAATAATACTAATATAATAATACGAATACGGTAATAATATTATTAATAATAATATAATAATAATATAATATTAATAATAATACTGTAATAATAATAATAACAGCTGCCCGAAATGCCGTCCTGAGATGTTGCACATGGGTGTCAACATGCTGATAAGTGTGACATTTTAAACAGGCGCCGATCAATAAACAACACAGTCAGATGGACACATAGACCTCGACTGTGTCAGCTGTCAATAACTTTGCAGACGCTGTCACAATGCATTTCGGAACAGAGAGCCATCTCTCTCTTGCAGCACTCTCTCACACACACACACACACACACTCACACACACGCACACACACACACACACACACACACACACACACACACACACACGCACACTGAAAAGTACGCTGTGCCATCACTATTTCAAAAAATATTGTGAAATCATCATCTGTCCCCGATTTCATGCGTCGACGTTATGAGAAACGGCTGATGTTTGCATGTATCTGTTCCTGTACTGGGTCTCTCGCCCTGCACACTCGCTCTCACACACACACACACACACACACGCAGCCCACTCCCCTCTGCCTCCACTTACCTTGTCTGCGTTAACTCCCCCGCACTCTGCTGCCCCGGCGTCTGCCTGCAATTCAGTCAGCAGTGTGTGTCCGCCCCGCTCTCTGGGAAGGGAGAGAGAGAGAGAGAGAGAGAGAGAGAGAGAGAGAGAGAGAGAGAGAGAGAGAGAGAGAGAGAGAGAGAGAGAGAGAGAGGTAGAAAGAGAGTGGGAATCAGAGGGCGGACCGAGCTCCGCACGCTTCCACTCCTGCATTCCAGCTAAATTGCAGGCAGCGAGGCAGGCCTGTGCAGCCTGTCGCCTCTGATCACTCTGTGTGTCAGAATGTCACAAAGAGGGAGACCTGACGAACGCACACCATCCACCCACCACCACCACCACACAGGCAGGCGGCCAGGCGTGGCTTTGCAAAGGAAACGTTAGTTTATGGTTTCGTGTTGAGCTTCTGTCGATACTACGAAATATTCTGGCACTCTAGCCCGTTCACCCCCTCTCCCTCTTCCCCCTCCGACCTGATCTCACAGAAATGTGAGAAATGACCGGCGGCTTCTTAACACCGCGTTACGCGGTGGTGGCACGTGATGTGTTCATCAAAACGAGGTGCCGGGACCACGAGCTGGACCGCTGGACCGACGTTCTGATGCTGAAGTACGTCGGTGGACCACGAGCTGGACCGCTGGACCGACGTTCTGATGCTGAAGTATGTCGGTGGACCACGAGCTGGACCGCTGGACCGACGTTCTGATGCTGAAGTATGTCGGTGGACCACGAGCGGGACCGACATTCTGATGTTGCAGTATGTCGGTGGACCATGAGCTGGACCCCCGGACTAACATTCTGATGTTGAAGTATGTCGGTGGACCACGAGCGGGACCGACATTCTGATGTTGCAGTATGTCGGTGGACCACGAGCTGGACCCCTTGACTAACATTCTGATGTTGAAGTATCTCGGTGGACCACGATCGGGACCGACATTCTGATGTTGCAGTATGTCGGTGGACCACGAGCTGGACCCCTTGACTAACATTCTGATGTTGAAGTATGTCGGTGGACCACGAGCTGGACCCCTTGACTAACATTCTGATGTTGCAGTATGTTGGTGGACCACGAGCTGGACCCCTTGACTAACATTCTGATGTTGAAGTATGTCGGTGGACCACGAGCTGGACCCCTTGACTAACATTCTGATGTTGAAGTATGTCGGTGGACCACGAGCTGGACCGACATTCTGATGTTGCAGTATGTCGGTGGACCACAAGCTGGACCGCTGGACCGACATTCTGATGTTGAAGTGTGTCGGTGCAAGGGTGAAGGAGTGGGCGGACCTGTAGTGTCTCCGACTTCCAATTTTCTCGCCACGAGGAAGCTGCATCGAGCCCTGATGTGTCCACTTTTTTTTAACCCCATTTAAAAAATTTAACCATTTTAAACCCGACCCAAACCATACCCCTAACCTTGACCAAGTTGTATTAGTTGCCTAACCTTAACCAAGTTGTTTTAGTTGCCTAACCGTAACCAAGTTGTTTTAGTTGCCTAACCATAACCAAGTTGTTTTAGTTGCCTAACCATAACCAAGTTGTTTTAGTTGCCTAACTGTAACCAAGTTGTTTTAGTTGCCTAAACATAACCAAGTTGTTTTAGTTGCCTAACTGTAACCAAGTTGTTTTAGTTGCCTAAACATAACCAAGTTGTTTTAGTTGCCTAACCATAACCAAGTTGTTTTAGTTGCCTAACCATAACCAAGTTGTTTTAGTTGCCTAACCGTAACCAAGTTGTTTTAGTTGCCTAACTGTAACCAAGTTGTTTTAGTTGCCTAACCATAACCAAGTTGTTTTAGTTGCCTAACCATAACCAAGTTGTTTTAGTTGCCTAACCGTAACCAAGTTGTTTTAGTTGCCTAACCGTAACCAAGTTGTTTTAGTTGCCTAACCATAACCAAGTTGTTTTAGTTGCCTAACCGTAACCAAGTTGTTTTAGTTGCCTAACCATAACCAAGTTGTTTTAGTTGCCTAACCATAACCAAGTTGTTTTAGTTGCCTAACCTTAAAGGTCCCATTCCGTGCAAAAGCTGTTTTTACTTGTAAATGCATATATACTGCTGTCAGCCCTCCCTGTAATGAGTGGTCACACGCTCAGAACTGCCACAGTTGGATTCGTCCCTATCCAGCGTCCCCCTGCAGTCTCCTCCAAGCCACACCCCCAAACGCTTCGTTTGCCCAGAGGGGAATTGGGACGTCACTAGCTTCCTCCTGCATACTGCGCGGGTCTCTCTCACACAAGCTACCTGCACCATTGTGTCTATAGCCACAAAATTAACACTTCTAGCTGGAGCGACGCCAACTGTATGTGATCCAGCAACTGCAGAGGTGCATTCGGTAAGTCTAGGCATTTTGAGATGTCCTCTTTAGCTTAGTACCGTTAAGTTAACGATAACTCGCAACCTAGCGTGCTGGTCCACAGACGCTAATCTGATTGGCCGCTGGGAGCCTGGGGCGGGCTCTCCCTCAGCGGCCAATGGGAACTGTTAGTTCTGAATATATTATAGAAACAGGCCATTCTTGGGAAGCGACGAGATGAGGAAGTGAGAACTCCGTCACAACAAACGGGGTTGCTATATTTTCGACAGATTAATCCAGAATCATGTTTTATGGACCAGAGACACACGTTTTTAAGAGGTTACAGCTGCACGAATTGGGACCTTTAACCAAGTTGTTTTAGTTGCCTAACCATAACCATGTTGTTTTAGTTGCCTAACCGTAACCAAGTTGTTTTAGTTGCCTAACCGTAACCAAGTTGTTTTAGTTGCCTAAACATAACCAAGTTGTTTTAGTTGCCTAACCATAACCAAGTTGTTTTAGTTGCCTAACCGTAACCAAGTTGTTTTAATTGCCTAACCATAACCAAGTTGTTTTAGTTGCCTAACCGTAACCAAGTTGTTTTAGTTGCCTAAGCTTAACCAAGTTGTTTTAGTTGCCTAATCGTAACCAAGTTGTTTTAGTTGCCTAACCGTAACCAAGTTGTTTTAGTTGCCTAACCGTAACCAAGTTGTTTTAGTTGCCTAACCGTAACCAAGTTGTTTTAGTTGCCTAACCGTAACCAAGTTGTTTTAGTTGCCTAACCGTAACCAAGTTGTTTTAGTTGCCTAAACATAACCAAGTTGTTTTAGTTGCCTAACCATAACCAAGTTGTTTTAGTTGCCTAACCGTAACCAAGTTGTTTTAATTGCCTAACCATAACCAAGTTGTTTTAGTTGCCTAACCGTAACCAAGTTGTTTTAGTTGCCTAAGCTTAACCAAGTTGTTTTAGTTGCCTAACCGTAACCAAGTTGTTTTAGTTGCCTAACCATAACCAAGTTGTTTTAGTTGCCTAACCGTAACCAAGTTGTTTTAGTTGCCTAACCGTAACCATGTTGTTTTAGTTGCCTAACATTAACCAAGTTGTTTTAGTTGCCTAACCGTAACCAAGTTGTTTTAGTTGCCTAACCGTAACCAAGTTGTTTTAGTTGCCTAACCGTAACCAAGTTGTTTTAGTTGCCTAACCTTAACCAAGTTGTTTAGTTGCCTAACCATAACCAAGTTGTTTTAGTTGCCTAACCATAACCAAGTTGTTTTAGTTGCCTAACCGTAACCAAGTTGTTTTAGTTGCCTAAACATAACCAAGTTGTTTTAGTTGCCTAAACATAACCAAGTTGTTTTAGTTGCCTAACCGTAACCAAGTTGTTTTAGTTGCCTAAACATAACCAAGTTGTTTTAGTTGCCTAACCGTAACCATGTTGTTTTAGTTGCCTAACCGTAACCAAGTTGTTTTAGTTGCCTAACCGTAACCAAGTTGTTTAGGTGCCTAACCTTAACCAAGTTGTTTTAGTTGCCTAAACCCAACCGAGTTGTTTTAGTTGCCTAACCTTAACCAAGTTGTTTTAGTTGCCTAACCTTAACCAAGTTGTTTTAGTTGCCTAAACCCAACCAAGTTGTTTTAGTTGCCTAACCATAACCAAGTTGTTGTTGTTTTAGTTGCCGAAACCCAAACGAGTTGTTTTAGTTGCCGAAACCCAACTGAGTTGTTTTAGTTGCCTAAACCCAAACGTGTTGTTTTAGTTGCCTAAACCCAACTGAGTTGTTTTAGTTGCCTAAACCCAACCGAGTTGTTTTAGTTGCCTAAACCCAACTGAGTTGTTTTAGTTGCCTAAACCCAAACGTGTTGTTTTAGTTGCCTAAACCCAACTGAGTTGTTTTAGTTGCCTAAACCCAAACGTGTTGTTTTAGTTGCCTAAACCAAAACAAGTTGTTTTAGTTGCCTAAACCCAAACGGGTTTTAGTTGCCTAAACCCAAACGGGTTTTAGTTGCCTAAACCCAACTGAGTTGTTTTAGTTGCCTAAACCCAAACGAGGTGTTTTAGTTGCCTAAACCCAACCGAGTTGTTTTAGTTGCCTAAACCCAAACGAGTTGTTTTAGTTGCCTAAACCCAAACGAGTTGTTTTAGTTGCCTAAACCCAAACGAGTTGTTTTAGTTTCCTAAACCCAAACAAGTTGTTTTAGTTGCCTAAACCCAAACGAGTTGTTTTAGTTGCCTGAACCGAAACGAGTTGTTTTAGTTGCCTGAACCCAAACGAGTTGTTTTAGTTGCCTAAACCCAAACGAGTTGTTTTAGTTGCCTAAACCCAAACGAGTTGTTTTAGTTGCCTAAACCCAAACGAGTTGTTTTAGTTTCCTAAACCCAAACAAGTTGTTTTAGTTTCCTAAACCCAAACGAGTTGTTTTAGTTGCCAAAACCCAAACGAGTTGTTTTAGTTTCCTAAACCCAAACAAGTTGTTTTAGTTGCCTAAACCCAAACTAGTTGTTTTAGTTTCCTAAACCCAAACAAGTTGTTTTAGTTGCCTAAACCCAAACGAGTTGTTTTAGTTTCCTAAACCCAAACGAGTTGTTTTAGTTGCCTAAACCCAACCGAGTTGTTTTAGTTGCCTAAACCCAAACGAGTTGTTTTAGTTGCCTAAACCCAACCAAGTTGTTTTAGTTGCCTAAACCCAAACGAGTTGTTTTAGTTGCCTAAACCCAACCGAGTTGTTTTAGTTGCCTAAACCCAACCGAGTTGTTTTAGTTGCCTAAACCCAACCGAGTTGTTTTAGTTGCCTAAACCCAACCGAGTTGTTTTAGTTGCCTAAACCCAAACGAGTTGTTTTATTTGCCTAAACCCAAACGAGTTGTTTTAGTTGCCTAAACCCAACCGAGTTGTTTTAGTTGCCTAAACCCAACCGAGTTGTTTTAGTTGCCTAAACCCAAACGAGTTGTTTTAGTTGCGTAAACCCAACCGAGTTGTTTTAGTTGCCTAAAACCAAACGAGTTGTTTTAGTTGCCTAAACCCAAACGAGTTGTTTTAGTTGCCTAAACCCAACCGAGTTGTTTTAGTTGCCGATCCAACTCTGGCCGGCGCTATAGATCCATTTCCACCAAAACAACCCGGTTCAAAAACAGCTTTTTCCCCACTGCCATCAGGTCACTGAACTCCACCCGCTCCTGAAGCAATACCCCATCCGTAATTTCTGTTCATGTTGAATGTCCTGTATTTGTCTTTATATGCTACCTGTACTGTCTGTGTACTGTCTGATATCTGTATTGTCCATGTTGCTGTTGCTGACACAGTAGCTAATGTGCTACAATATGCTGTACCGAAAGCAAATTCTGACGACTTTGCTGTGCCGTCCTTAATAAATGAATCTGAATCTGAATCTGAGTTGTTTTAGTTGCCTAAACCCAAACGAGTTGTTTTAGTTGCCTAAACCCAAACGAGTTGTTTTCATTGCCTAAACCCAATCAGGAAGTAGCGAGATCATGTTGTCCACTCTCTCTCTCTCTCTCTCTCTCTCTCTCTCTCTCTCTCTCTCTGTGTATGTGTCTCTTTTTCTCTCTCTCTCTCTCTCTCTCTGTGTATGTGTGTCTCTCCGGTCCAACAGACTCATTCTTAATGCATCTGTGGTTCTGTGGCTGGCTTTGCTGCTGCTTCTGATAAATGGGCCAATTACTCTGCAAGAGCAGTTCTGCAGAGGAAGGGAATTCCAGCGCCGTAAATCATGGCAGCGCACAACGTTAAAGCTATGCTAAAGCGTCCGTTAACGCAACCTTGCGAAAAAGCGGCGGCGCGCACTCCTCGAGCCAGAATATTGGAGCAACGTTGGGACTACTTTAAGAGTAAAAGACAAAACAGCGAGCCGGGCGATTCTGCAGTCGTGATCTGTTCTCCCTCCAGTTCAGAGTCACTGTGTTATGCAAGCTGTGTGATCATTCTGTTACAGCAGAGATTCTTGAACTTTTGGATAGTTCACTGGGTAGAAAGACAGGACTGTTTAGTGGATCTTCATGTGACAAATCTAATCTAATCTAATGTATTTGCATCAATTTGGAACTTGGGATGGGGAATTATACTGGACAAAAATGTAAACGCAACACTTGTTGTTTTTGCTCCCATTTTTCACGAGTTGAAATCAAAGATGTACTTCTTCTATGCACACCAAAACGCATATTTCGTTCAAATTTGGTTCACACATGTGTTTAAATCCACGTTAGTGAGAACTTCTCCTTTGCCAAAATAATCCATCCACCGGAGAGGTATGGCATATTAAAGATGATTAAACAGTATGATTATTGTATAGGTGTGCCTTTGGGCTGCTCCACGATAAAAGGCCACTCGTGCAGTCTGATCACACAACACAACAACAGGTTTTGAGGGAGCGTGCGTTTGGCCTGCTGACTGCAGCAATGTCCGCCAGACGTGGTTACGTCTGTCGTGACCACGAGCTCACGAGTTCCCGTTGAAGGCGGCATAACACATTGGAGACGGCCAGCTTTAAGGTAGTGAAATGAACGTTCCTGCAGTCAGAATGCCAACCGCACGATGCCTCACAGCTTCTTTCTTTGTTTCTTTAAACACCTTTGGGAACAACATTTGAGAGAAATAAGTCTTTTGTGTGCATCAAAACAATCATATATATAATCAGCGAATTTTTTTGATATATTGATATATATATTTGATATATATATATATATATATATATATATATATATATATAGAGACGTTTTCTATGTGGATTGTGCACTGATATGACTATGCAAAGGTACTCAGAACGCAACAAAACAAATAAAGTTATTTGTTATTCAACAAATAACTTTATGAAAGAATATTTAACATGAAATTGTCAACCCATTGGCGTAATGCCACAATTACAAATGACAGAAATCCGCCGGGTGCAACGCTTAGTTAGAAAAGAGTGTTTTCCATGAAGACACCTGTCAGAGTTTTGTCGAGAGCTGGAGGTGGCACGAGATTTGACGGAGGCGGCCACCTCCTAGTTCTCCATGCAGGAAAAACCTGCTTGGTTGTCGGCTTTATTGACCCAGGGAAGACTGGTGAAGAACATCCTCTTCACTCATTAAGTCACACACACATTCATAGCTGGGAGTGGCCCAGTGCAAACACAGGCCTCCAGGCTACTGAGCTGTTCCACCGGAGCAATGAAGGCTTTGAAGCACTTTGCCCAAGGGAACGTTGGAGGCCGTGGAGATACAGGAGCAGGGGCCTACGTTTGAGTCCGTTTTGGGATAACCTTCCCATGTTGATGTGACTTGAAGCCGCTTCTTTTCACCTGACAGTGGGGAGCTTCACCGGCAGGACGTAGCACGTGGCTATTCCCCCACCAGTTCCCTTCCGCCCCGAGCAGGTGCCCCGACCGACCAGAGGAGGCGCTAGTGCAGTGACCAGGACACATACCCCTAATCCAGCTTCCCACCCACAGACACAGCCAATCTTGCCTGTATGGACGTCCGACCAAGCCGGGGGTAACACGGGGGAGCGAACCTGCGACCCTCGTGTTGGTAGGCAGTAGTGATGCACGGGTCAGGTTTTTTTAAAGCCCGCCCCTCGTCAGAGCCAGTCAGCAACGCCCGGCCCGTTAAAATATCTGAAAATGCAGAACCCAACCCAACCCAGCAGCCCACAAACGGCCAATTTAATGTAATATGTCTCCAGGATCAGGAGGAGCACCACAGGGCTCTCCAAGGTGTCCAAACTCTGTCTCTCTCCGCCCCCTCTCTCTCTCTCACACACACACACACACACACACACACACACACACACACACACACACACACACACACCACACACACACACATGGGCACACGTCAGTTTTACTGCTGCATGCGTTGCGCGGCTGCTTCTTTCATGTCGTTAGGAGTTCTTTCTGCCTCGTCGGCGTTACAAACTCTAAGTAGCTATTATCTGTCTTTCTTCAATTAATCCAAGGTCTTCAAAGGGAGGTAGCAGGTAGGCCTACAGTGATGTAGCAGGTAGGCCTACAGTGATGTAGCAGGTAGGCCTACAGTGATGTAGCAGGTAGCAGTTATGCCTACAGTGATGTAGCAGGTAGGCCTACAGTGATGTAGCAGGTAGACCTACAGTGAGGTAGCAGGTAGGCCTACAGTGATGTAGCAGGTAGGCCAACAATGAGGTAGCAGGTAGGCCTACAGTGATGTAGCAGGTAGGCCTAGTAGGCCTACAGTGAGGTAGCAGGTAGGCCTACAGTGATGTAGCAGGTAGGCCTACAGTGATGTAGCAGGTAGGCCTACAGTGATGTAGCAGGTAGGCCTAGTAGGCCTACAGTGATGTAGCAGGTAGGCCTACAGTGATGCAGGTAGACCTACAGTGAGGTAGCAGGTAGGCCTACAGAAACAGTTCTTATTCTTTCCCATTTCTTTTAATTACCTCATGGTCACGTTGCAATAAAGTTGACAAAATAGATCACAGTCCATTAACAGAAAATGTGCGGGGGGATTCGTTTATGGACACTTCAAATAATATTTACAGAGAATAATCCTTACAAAATGTTTGTTTTGAGGCACATCATAGGTTACCTCATTTGAAGCGTTTCTTTACTCCACACCATGTAGGCTATATAGTAGAGAGAGTGCAGCAGGTGCAGTCACCTTCAGACTCGCAGACTGGCCTTGTCTGTCTGTCTGACTGTGTGTACTACGTGTGCATCTGTGTGTGTGTGTGTGTGTGTGTGTGTGTGTGTGTGTGTGTATGCGTGTGTGTGTGAGAGAGAGAGAGAGAGAGAGTCCACGTCTTTAATAAAGGGTTAGTCTGCGACTCTGCGTGTTTCACTTCTCTAACTCTAAGTTACTTCATAATGTTGCTTTGTCACATTGCAAGCCCTGCCCCGCCCGCACCCACCATATTTTCCGAATTTGCCACCGCAGACCACCTCAGCCAAGTACAAACCCAACAAGTATAAATCTACTATTCTGTGATTGAGGCAGTATTATTGCGGAACCAGGGGGGACATGTTCCCTGCTGCTGTGTCTCCCCCAAATCTATGCCTATGTATGGGAAGAGCGTCGCTTACTCATCCCAAATCTTCCTGGCTGCTCTGGGAATTCGGACTGGCAACTTTCCAGTCTCGAGCCCATTGTTTGAATCTTACTGCATCCTCCTGACTCTGCTTTTACGTCTCTCACTTTCTTTTATCTACTTTGCTGCTCTTCCCCCACTATTAGAAACAGTGTTCTGTATAGCTGCAAAAAACAAAAGGTTGCCGACTATGTATATATATAAATATATATATATATATAGAGAGAGAGAGAGAGAGAGAGAGAGAGAGTGAGAGTGAGAGTGAGAGTGAGAGTGAGAGTGAGAGTGAGAGTGAGAGTGAGAGTGAGAGTGAGAGTGAGAGTGAGAGTGACAAAATACAAGAGATGACATGAAACTGACACTTATTTCCATCATGGTCCCTATATATTGCAGAATTTAAAGGAGGATTCCGTGTTTTTTTTTTACACCCTGAACCTTATTTCCAGCTTTACATACTGTATGATGTTTAAGTCACTCTGACAACTTTGGTTTGATTAGCATCAGCACAAACGATCATCAGATTGAACTGCGACCTGAAAACGAGGAAAACGGGGCATCTGAAATGATTGTATTTATGTCTCGTAAATAGCTTATTTTCCGACACACAGCGGCTCATTATGGTTATTATATAATAGAGAGAACATGAATTAGCGATGTAACGTACCTCCGTGCTGCTGACAGCCTGCTCTGTTTGCTGTCCGTCACATAGATACTGTAGCATCTCCCGCTTTATGTCCCGCTGCTCTTGTGTTTGGTAACAGAAGAAGAAGAGAAGTACATCCGGGGCAGGTCAAAGTTGACTCAGTCTGTTGTGTAGTAGCAGCTTAGCGTAGCCTATAGATATTATCAGATTTCAAGATTATGATTATTGCCGCTCGTATGGAGTAACGTCATATATGCATTACAAAGAGCAGCGGGAGATAAAGCGGGATGTGCTATCTATGTGACGGACAGCAAACAGAGCAGGCTGTCAGCAGCACGGAGGTACATTACATCGCTAATTCATGTTCTCTCTATTATATAATAAGCATAATGAGCCACTGTGTGTCGGAAAATAAGCTTTTGACTGGACATAAATACAATCATTTCAGATGTCCCGTTTTCCTCGTTTCCAGGTTGCAGTTCAAAATGATTGTTTCTGTTGATGCTAATCAAACGGAAGTTGTCAGGGTGACTTTTAGGCCATGTTCAGACTAGGAGGCCAAATCTGATTTGTGAACTTTAGTGACCTATTAATGATTCTATCCAGATTGGTTTTATGAGTCTGGACGCTCCAACTCTGATTTGTGTCACTTGTCCCAAACCACATATGGAGGTAGTTTCCAATCTGCTTTCGACTGATGTGACTTCAGTGCGGACGGACGCGCAGATCCACCAAATCTGATTTGAACGTCACTCGCAACTCGTCATCAAATGCTTCTCCGCAGGAAAACCACATCACCAACGTACGTATTTACTGATGCCCATGTCGTTACCATAGCAACCCATGCAGATAGGCTGTTTAGGTCTGCACACACAGATCCGACTTGAGGATCAGATTTGTGCGCAGTGCGGACACACTCCCAAATCAGATTTGGGAAACCAATCAAGGTAATGGTGATTAATGACTTTAGCAGCAAATCGGATTTGCCTGTAGTGTGAACATGGCCTTAAACATCATATTTAAAGGGATACACCACTTTTTTGGAAGTTTAGCTCATTTGCCACATCCCCCCCACATAACCAAGATACACCATGCCTTACCGGCACTGTCTGCTCAGTTTACATTGAGCTACAGTCGTGAAGTTAGTAATTATCACCATAGAAAAGAGGCTAATGGTACAGCTGTTAAAAATCTGCCAAAACACACATCTCACTGCGCCAAAATACATGTTGTGCTTCGGGTACTCGCCACACGATGAAATGTGAATCCAAAATGCACATGATCTGTCTTTTTGGAAGGAAAAGAGGTCGGCGGCCATGTTTGGAAAGTAGTGCCGGCTACCTCTTTTCCTTCCAAAAAGACCAATTAACTAAACTAAACTTCCAAAAAAGTGGTGTATCCCTTTTAAAGCTGGAAATAAGGTTCAGGGTGTAAAACCCCCCCCCGAAATTCTCCTTTAATTTTCCTGTCAACTGTTAGTGTCATATTTGAATTATTTTCTAGAGCAGCAAGATCAGGGGATGAGAGTGACTGATGAATGTACAAACCGTCTGTGCAGAGACTTTGAACTGAGAGGACGAGGAGCGGAGAGATGGAATATGGGACGTGAGCGCTGATGCGGTCCTCAACCCCCCCGGTCCCCCCCCCCCCCCCCCCCCGGCCAGCCTTCTGCTTCCCGCTCCTCCCTCTGCGACGCGGACAGGTGTTTAGTGATGACACAGAGAGAACCCCCCAGCACGCTCCATCCTGCCTCTGACGCCATCATCTGCCCTCGCCCGGGGCGTCTGCCCCCTCTGTCAGCCTGGCTGCCTCTCTCCCTCTCCCTCCCCTTCTTCCCTTGACTTTCTGGAGATTCACGTGGCCCGATCACCCCTTCTCATCAGCACTAGGGGGGGTGGGACAAAATATTGATACGTTACGATGTGTTATCAGTGGTGTAATGATCAAAGTACTCGTCGAGTAAAAGTACAGATCTCTTCCCAGAAAAAAGAAGTCAAAGTTCACATAGTACTAAAGTATCAAAGTAATTTTCGGATGTTAAATGTACTTGAGTATTGAAAGTAGAAGTAGCCTACAAGTGAATGTTGTTAATAGCAAAAGCAAAGCAAAAGACATTCCTGCGAGTGAGTGGAAACCTTCTTCTTCTTCTTGAGTTTTATAGCAAAAGGTGGCATACAACGTAACTTGATGACATCATCAGTGATGTCACAATGCGTCCCTATAACATCATCAGTGGGACAACAATTGAAACAAACATTGCCCACTTGCTCCCTCTTATAATAGATGTTGTCTTCTTAAGTTACACGGACATCGTGATGTATTCTAATTTAGATTAGTTGTCTTGCGATGTATCGAGCACGGCAGAATCGCTGTAATACCGTCGTTATTGTGGGCAGCGTATCCTGATCGTATCCTGATCGTATCCTGATCGTATCCTGATCGTATCCTGATTGTATCCTGGCTGGTCTGGGAATTCGGACACCCTAAGCTCTGTGGTTAACAAAAGTTTATGAAACGTCTAACTTTGTGTTCAGCAAGATAATCTTCACAAATGAGGACCACTTTTATGCCTTTTGATGCGTTTTCTTGAAAATTGCATTAAAAAAACAACGCATTTGCGCTTTAAAATCATAAAAATGGTGCTCATTTGTGAAGATCATCTCGTTGAACACAAAGTTCACTGTTTCAAAACTTTTTGCTAACCACTGACCTTATTTCAAGCATTTAACCAAAATCCCCATACAAAAATCCCAGCGACTTTTAAGGAAGGAAGGAAGACGTTCCCAGAAGTGCTAACCTCCATGTTTTTCCGGACTCATTCCTGCAGTTATCGTGCATTCCTTTATAACTGGGGACTGGTAATCTTACGACTTCAAAGGTCATGAGCTGGGACGGTGACGTCACCAGAGCTGGTATTTCCCATTCCAAACTCGTAGGAGCCTCAGCAGCCCCGACCTCAGAAATCCAAGATGGCTGTTCCGCGCAACAACAGTAGTTATAATCGTAGTAATGTTGTTTAGCACTTCTGTTTTGTTTGTCTCTCACTAAATCAGCTGTACACACAGCACTGCCTAACTTCTATCTGTGTGGACATGTTGCTGCAGTGTTTGTATGCTCAAAATGCCGTGAAATGCCATGTTATCAACTGTTATTGCTAACAATGGCTAACCTGGCTAGCGACTGGATCTGACCAATAAACAGTGAACTTCCCAGCTCAACTTTTCTGCAAATGGAACGCTAACAAAACAGATGTGATGTCATTTAGCCTCCACATCCCAGTTATTTTGCGATAAAGAAACGCACGATTTCTCCTCTCCTCCTCTGGTGTTCAGAGAGTGCGTGTTCGTGACGAGGCCTCCCTCCACACATGTGATTATAGCCTTGACTCTAGGTGCCGTCGACTTAAAGGGTGATTAAAACGTCCCGGTAAAGAAAATATAATTCCTAGTCTGTCGAAAGTGACGATCTCTCACACACACACACAGACACACACGCACGCACGCATGCACGCACACACGCACGCACACACACACACACACACACACACACACACACACACACACACACACTCACTACCTCACTCTCACTCTATTTTCTCTGCCTCTCTTCTCTTTCACTTTCACACCCCCCCCTCTCTCTCTCTCTCTCTCTCTCTCTTTCGGTAGTACACACACACCCACATAATGGCAAATGTACCACAGTCTGTCACAGTCTGCCTACCGGCCTCTAGAGTCTACACACCTATTATTCCTTTGTGTGTGTGTGTGTGTGTGTGTGTGTGTGTGTGTGTGTGTGTGTGTGTGTGTGTGTGTGTGTGTGTGTGTGTGTGTTTTACAGCGTCGAGCAGAGAAGAGAAGGCGACCAGCAGGCAGCGAGTGTTCTGTCCTTTTCGGCCCTGCCCAGGGTGTGAAATCAGAGGGTGGTAATTAAAAATGTGTCCCTGGTTCAGCCATCTGGACCCCGGAGAGCCAGTGATTAACCTGGGAGGGTCTGCAGGGACGGCGGGGAGGCAGCAGAACGCGGCTCAGTGATAACTGCTGGCTTTCGTTTTGGAGGCCAAATAGAGCTCGACAGGTCATGTGACGTTTCTTGCCCCAGAAGTGAATTCCCCATTCATTTTCTGCATAGGCATTTTCGAAAAATCCTTATATGACGAGTTTTAAGGCTTGAGCCGAGCCAACCAAGTCTTCCAGAGAATCGTGAGTGACCATAAAACATTTCACTTTCAGCAAAAATGAAAAAAATAAATGCAGGGGGAAAAGATCGGAAAAAAAAAATATATATCTTTAACTTTTTTTGTTTTTGCTGAAAGTGAAATGTGTTATGGTTGGCTTGGTTCAAGCCTTAAAACTCGTTATATAGGCTAAGGATTTTTCGAAATGTCTATGGAGGAAATGAATGGGGAATTCACTTCTGGGGCAAGACATGTCACATGACTGTTGAGCTCTATACAGAGTATGTATACTTGCATAACATTAGTGTGTTTATCCCCCCCCCCCCATAATCAAATCAGCGGAGCGATGATGGATTGGTTCTGTTCGGTCTATCCGTTCGTTCGTCTAGTGACCATCGCACACAAAGTCCAGTTATCCACTTAACGGATTTTGCCGAAGCTCCATTCTGCACCGGCATTTTCAAAACTACACTGATTGGCCAAAGGAGGGAGCTACAATGTTTGTTTAATTGTCTGTAGCCTACACAGTATGTCACACAGTATGTCACACACAATATCACAGACGTCACGGATTTCGATGACATTTCGGGGAATGATGCGTCTCTTTGCTCCATTCTGACATTTAACAATGGGTATTATTTGGTGATGCTATTGATACTATTGGGCCCAAGGGTGTACAGTTATAACTCTAAGGCAGGGATGGGCAACTTTGATGATAGAGAGGAGCCACAAAAAAATGTCCTCCCTACCAGAGGGCCAGATTGTGACCGTGCACTTCCACCAGTAGCCTACTGTAACACCATCACTCCCAATTATAGCTACTAATTTGATGAAAAGGACCGGTCATCCAAGTTTATTATACCAACATTTATATTTTTCATATTCAAATTGAGTCATTATTCCATTCAGAGGACACCAGAAACTTTGCTCTAGCTTTAAAACAGCCCGCTACAGCAATTTGATGGGGTACATCACCCAAATATGTCATATTAATTAGTAATGTTGCATGTCGTCGCCTTGCTAAACTAATGGCCTAAGTCATATTTTCAAGTTTTTCAGGAGACACAAAAAACTGAACCAAATAGAGAGTATATGATATTCCTTAATCATTTCACACAAAAAGGTTATGAAAATATATGACTATTAACATACAAATAACGCTGTATGTTAAATCATGTTGCATAAGTGGATTAAATGACTTAGGCCAATTTATGAACATGCCGTTGCATCTTAGGCAATTTTAAACCTGACTTAGGCAAAACACTGCACATCTTTTATTCCCACTTCTGTGACCACAAACAGTTTAAAACGCTAGTGGAGCACATAGATAGAGACTCAGGAGACAGAGGGCAGTTTGACTTTCATTTAATAAAGCAAACTCATCTTTACTGCGTCACTCTTAACAAATTGTAATTTAAACTTAAACTTAAATCCTTCTTAAATCAAACAATGTCAGTTAAATCAAACACTGAGGAGGCATGTGCCTCACTTGTTCGTCCAGCTCTTCTTTGCTGGGTCACTCTTAACAAATTGTAATTTAAACTTAAATCCTTCTTAAATCAAACAAATGTCAATTAAATCAAACACTGAGGAGGCGTGTGCCTCTCCTCACTTCTTCCTCCAGCTCTTTGCTGGGTTTTAACTAACCCTTTAACATTTCAAACAATTTCACTGCTCACAAGTATCACAATTTTTTGCAAGTCCAAGTCAAGTCTCAAGTCTTTGAGGGGCAAGTCCAAGTCAAGTCTTTGAGGGGAAAGTCCAAGTCAAGTCTTTGAGGGGCAAGTCCAAGTCAAGTCTCAAGTCCCTATGGATGAGCGTTCTATCCAGCTGCATGTACATGGTCCTTCGAGCCCGGATGGGCCTCAGCAAGTGGGAATGGACCAGAGGAACCAGCAGCCAGTAGGGGGAAGAAGGGCACCTCCATACCTTCAGTTGTGGGGATATCATCCACCATCGCACGCCCCTCCCCCACAACGATACCATCCCCATGTAGTTGGGCCTACACCTGAGCGGCAGCATGGCCAACCTGCACGAGACACCATGGACTATTTGAGACACCTCTTGAGGAGGCTTGATGCGGTAGAGGGATGCTTGTACTCAAGGAAAGCGCTCCCTGTGCCTCACCCAGCCCAGGCGCTCCCTGTGCCTCACCCAGTCCAGGCGCTCCCTGTGCCTCACCCAGCCCAGGCGCTCCCTGTGCCTCACCCAGTCCAGGCGCTCCCTGTGCCTCACCCAGTCCAGGCGCTCCCTGTGCCTCACCCAGCCCAGGCGCTCCCTGTGCCTCACCCAGCCCAGGCGCTCCCTGTGCCTCACCCAGTCCAGGCGCTCCCTGTGCCTCACCCAGCCCAGGCGCTCCCTGTGCCTCACCCAGCCCCCGCACTGCCAGTCCTGGTGCCCTCCGCACCGCCAGTCCCGGTGCTCCCCGCATCGCCACTCCCGGTGCCCCCCGCACCGCCAGCCCTGGTGGGCCCCCTGGCGCCAGTCCTGGTGCCCCCCACACTGCCAGTCCTGGTGCCCTCCGCATCGCCAGTCCCGGTGCTCCCCGCATCACCAGTCCAGGTGCCTCCCGCACCGCCAGTCCCAGTGCCCCCCGCACCGCCAGTCCCGGTGGTCCCCCTGGCTCCAGTCCCAGTGCCCCCCGCACCACCAGTCCCAGTGCCCCCCGCACTGCCAGTCCCGGTGCCTCCTGCACCACCAGTCCCAGTGCCCCCCGCGCTGCCAGTTCCGGTGCCCCCTGCACTGCCAGTTCCGGTGCCCCCCGCACCGTCAGTCCTGGTGGCCCCCCCAGCTACAGTCCCGGTGCCCCCTGCACCCCCTGCTCTGGTGGCCCCCGCACCTCCATCTGCTCCCTTGGCGTCCATCCCTCGGCGCCAATCTTCAGTGGCTCCCATCCCTCGGCGCCACCCTCCAGAACAGTCCAGTCGGAGTCGACAATATCTGGGCCGGCCCCCTGAGTATACCTGCCAGCGTCACCAGCATCCAGGTCGGCCTCCGGAAAGGTCCTGTCTGTGGCGTCAGTGTCTGGGACATCATCCGGGGTTGCTCAACCTGTCTGCTCTGCCTCCTGGATGCCCTCCGGACCAGATGGCCCCTTCAGCCCTGCCTCCGGCCGTCTTGGCTCTTTTTCCACCGGCCATGCAGCTTGCCCCATTTCACCCTGCTATGGGGCGGCCATGACAGCCGAACGGTTTGCCTCATTTACTCTCCTTACCTTCAATTCCTCTGCCTCTAGTCACTTTTCTTAGTATACATATTCACTAGTGAATATGGGGGCGGCTGTACAAAAGTGACTCTCGGACTCCAATTCCCATAACCCATCACTCCCTCACCTCCAGCCATTTACCCTCCCCTAAGCACACCTGCACCTAATTCTGGACTGATCACCACACACCTGCACTTAAGAGGCTCTAAGAGCCTTCACACTCAGTGTGTGCTCCAGACAGCAGTGGAGGAGGCTGCTTTCGTTCTTCCCTATTGATTGCCATGTACAGATGCATTATTTGAAGCCTAAATCATCTGCTTGTATATCTGCATCTGCTTGTACATCTGCATCTGCCTGTACATCTGCCTGTACATCAGCATCAAGGGATCTGCTTTAAATAAACACCCTTGGCATATGTTCCTCTGGCCCTCTTCATTCTAATCGGTGTCCCACTTGCTGAGGCTACACCCGTAACCAACCCACTAGCAGTTTGTACATACAAAGAGCTTCCTTTATGTTGAAGTATTTCTTTTTCCTTGATGCAGATGCCATTTTAAAAGCTTGTAAAATGGCCTAAGTCGCATTGTCTTGTGACTTAGGCAAAAATAAAATGGCCTAAGTCACAGTTAGATTGATTTAGTCACACTATTGATTTAGGCCATTCGAATATTGAGGTAAAAACAGCATTTTCTTTTCAATTAGGATGTTGGCCGTTTTACCAGAGGTGGGGAGCATCCTGAAGAGCTGACTTAGGCAAAAATATCATTTTCGTAAAAAAGTGACTTAGGCCATTAGTTTAGCAAGGCGACGATGTGCAATGTGCATCCTGGATATAGTTTGTTACAGTAGTGTTAGCTCAAATGCTAACGTTAAACAGTATGTGGATGGACAATGCTAACACCATTAGCGCCATGTTCTGGGATGTACAGTAAAACAAAAAGACAGATTTGGGTGGTCTAACCTAACCTAAGCAAAAACATCCGCCTTGTAAAAAAAAAAAAAAAGGGAGAAAAAGAGGAAATTGACCCAGGGGCCACACTGAGTGAGGTCGGGGGCCGCATGCGCCCCACGGGCCGCCAGTTGCCCACCCCTGGTGACATATTTGTTACTGATTGGCCCAGATGCGGGCAACGAGATGTGTACTGTTGCCTTGTTTAGAATTAGTAAAAGGAGGCGAAAGGGATATATCGGCTAAATAATCGACTTCTCGCTATAGTTTCTCTAAAATAAGGTTTATGCCTGTCGTAACTATTTTGAAGAAGGGGGATACGGTACTCTCTTCTTTATCACTCGAGTCAAAAACCCTCCAAACTCTCAATGTCTTTTTTCTTTCTTTTTTTGTTAGACGCTGACACGGTGTTTTTATGAGCTGAGTGGCTTCTCTTCTCTTTTGGCTCTTTTTTCCACTTTCAGACCCAGGAAACGGATCCAAAACCCCATTGCATTGTGAATCTTCAAAAATGCTCGGGCATCAATCTGAAAACAAGGCTGTCTTTCATTATTTCTGGGGAGGGGAGGGGGATGAACTTCTGTGAGGTTTTCATGAGATCGCAGTGGTGTGTACACACACGCACACACGCGCACGCACGCACGCGCATGCACACACACACACACACACACACACACACACACACACACACACACGTGCAGAATGCTTCTCTTCCAGTATTGCGAGCCCTGACTGAGTGACTGTGCCGTCCTCATTGTGGTACAGCCTGCGAACAAGGGGTGGGGAAGAAGGACACGCTTGGCTCAACCATAGAGCAGAGATGCTCACAAGTCATCTTTTGCAAGTCCAAATCAAGTCTCAAGTCTTTGAGGGACAAGTCCAAGTCAAGTCTCAAGTCCCTATGGATGTGCGTTAGAGATGCGCGGATGAGCTTTTATGCCATCCTAATCCGCGTGTATGCATGAACCGTCCGCCCGCCATAAATCCGCGCAAATTATTTCATACTATTTATAGATCCGCGCCCGCCATGCACCCGACGCTATAAACGCTATAAAAGGAGCGAACTAACGGTTTCTGCTGCCGTTGGTGCGATCGCTGCAGTCCAAGACTCCAAATAAACTTCCATGCTGTATTATGTCCAGTGCACCACTTGCCCTCATGTAGTTTACTCGGCTAACGCTATAGCTTTAAGTTTAGCTTACTTGATTGCCTCATTGTATGGGAAAATACGAACGCGTCTTGGAGATTCCTTTTTGAGGGTGACGTCATTGACCATATATGGACGAAAAGTGGAGAGCACATGGCTGAATTGTTTGGTTTACGGCCGTGGGTCCTTTGGGGGATCTACAATAGGCGACTAAGAATGTGCCTGACGAAAAATGTAGCTTAAAATACGTTCATAGACTAGAGAACGTAATTAATATTATTTTTCCTCATTAATGATACATTGTTTCAACTGCCCGCAACCCATCCGCTATTAATCAGAATGTTTATTTTTATGATCTGGCCCCCCCTATCATCTGCTGCATGTCATCCAGTCTGCTTAGAACACTGCATAGCTAAAACTAAGCAATTCAAAGCATGTACTGTATTATCCTCACTCCTTATCTATTAGAATACAGTAGCAAACATTGATTAGAGATGACATTAGTAGACATTTCCTTCATGTTAATGCACCAAAAAATATAAAAAGAAAGAAACAAAGAAAGAAAGAAAGAAAAATAAAGATTGTTCACAAGTCCCGAACCTTCAAGTCCAAGTCAAGTCTCAAGTCTTTGAGGACGAGTCTCAAGTCAAGTCTCAAGTCACTGTGTGTGCGACTTACAGTAAGTGCGACTCAAGTCCAGGTCTCAAGTCCAAGTCCCCATCTCTGCCATAGAGCAGACCTGGGCATGATGCCCGGGGGCCAGATGATGGTTCTGCCTGGCCCGGGAGGTCTAAGAGACAAACCACACTATTTGACTTATGAGGCTAGAAAAACCCAATGAGAGGAGCTAAATTGGCTGTTTGGAGTGATTTTCACTATAATAAATGCTGAGGAATAAGTGCCCCAGTATGTTTTCTATCATTGAATCTAGTGATCACATTAGAGGTTACGGCATGACAATATTTCTTTGGCCCCCGGCAACAATCTGGGTTTTCCCCCAGGAAAAATAATTGCCCCCCCCCCCCAACTGTCCACCGTGACGTCCCCCATTGGTTTGTGGACCCCCGTTTTGATGCCTTGAGTTTTGCATTTGTGACCGTCGCCATCTCGATTACTTGGAGCCAGAAGTGATGTAAATTAGGGCGAGAAGAGCGCAGCGCCGCCTGCTATTGGTCCGTGATCGGCGGGCGAGCTGCGCGATCACTGGACAGGCGACCTGTCAATCACGCCCAAAACAGTCATTTTTGTAATCGTCTCTTTGACTCTAAAAGGGTGAGTTATATAATGGGTGAGTTATATAAAGATTCTTGAAAGGTGAAATTAGCTATAGAGAGCAAAATATTTCTGCTGTAAAGTCGGGCATTTTAACATGGGGGGCGAATGGGGACTGACTCCCTTCTGAAGCCAGGCTCAAGTGGCCATTGGAGGAAGTGCAGTCCTACTTCGGCAGTGGCCTGGATTTTCAGAAGCGGAACTTTGCGGCTTGGGCTAAACACAGATTTAACCAGCATAAATCGATGGGAAGGGATATGCAGAATTAGGAAAGCTAAAATACTATACAAGCAGCTAATGTCTTCCCGGGCGTCTTTTTTGCCCATGACCGCAGCCGCGAGGCGTAATGTGAAACTGAGCGCTGGAGTTATTAATGAACATGATCATGAGGTTATTGACTGTGGGATGTAATAGAGCACGGGGGAACCTGCCCTTGAATATGAGAAAGGACACTCCTCCCATGGCAGAGCTGGAGAGTGGGCGTCTGGGTAGTCCAGCGGTAGATTCTCTGCCTACCACCAACATGTGGGTCTCAGGTTCGAGACCCCGTGTTACCTCCGGCTTTGGTCGTGCATCCATACAGGCACAGTCTGGCCATGTCTGCGGGTGGGAAGCTGGATAAGGGGATGTGTGTCCTGGTCGCTGCACTAGCGCCCCCCTCTGGTCGGTCGGGACAGTTGTTCGGGGGGGGGGTAACTTGGAGGGGAATAGCGTAATCCTCCCACATCCTGCTGCCAGTGTCCTGCCACTGTAAGGTGAAAAGAAGCGGCTAGCGACTAGCACATGTATCGGACTAAGCATGCGCTAGTCTACGGCTCCTCCCCCGATCGGCAGAGGGGGTGGAGCAACGACTGGGACAGCTTGCGTGTATACTTTTCCCAACTAAGTTTAGATGAAACCACGCCCCAAACTCATTTGATTAGTCGCCACAACTGCTTCTTCCTGAAAACCTGTGGCAAGTAAAAAAGATGTGGTTAAGATTAGGGTTAGGGTTTTCTTATTTAACCACGACCAGAACCTAACCTTAACCCCTAACCCACACATGGGCAAAATACGGCCCGCGGGCCAGGTGCGGCCGCGGGCGCCACCTGTGTGGCCCGCGATGGAATTGCAAAAAAAAAAAAAAAGATTTAACACACACAGTGCACCTGAACGCAACATGCAAGATACCCGCTGAATAAGTGTCCAAATGTTCATGTCATTCTGGCCAATACTCCACTCCTGTTATAGCATTTCAGTCTGGAATATGGAATCTTTCAATAATCTTTATGACTAAAAGGCTACATTGAAGTAGAAATTTAAATAACTCAAATAACTCATTGGTTTTGAATTTATTTAGCTTCAAGACTGCATTTTTGTTCATGTGACCCTCAACACAGGCTTTGAGAATCCCGGGCCACTTACTGATACTTATGCTTAAATTAACCCACTCATATTCTGATTTATTTCAAGAAAAACATTTCAGCTAGTGGAAATTCTAATTGGCTGGTAACTTTAAAATCTAGCAGCCATATTGGCAGGTGGTCAAAAAAGTTAATTTCAAGCCCTGAGAGCAGGTGGTGACATAGGAGTGAGTGAGAAAAGGATGAAATATTGGTGGTTAAGACTGAATAATGACATCACAACTGTTAATTTAAAATGAGTTATTCTTCTAAACCTGGCTTCAAATGCACCAAATTGTTCGCGCTGGCGCCGTTCGGCCCTCAGCAAAACCTGGTAGCGAGGAAATTTTTTGTGGCCCTCTCTATCATCAAAGTTACCCATCCATGGGTTACGGCATGACAATATTTGTTCGGCCCCCGGCAACAATCTGGGTTTCTCATGTGGCCCCCCATGAAAAATAATTGCCCACCCCTGCCCTAACCCTAACCAAATTGTTGTACTTGCCTAAACCTAATGTTTTAAAATCTATATTTAAAGGGAGGAAGTATGCAATGTTTGTTCTCCGTCTGTTCTCTGTATCAATTTTTGTCCCACTGATGATGTCAGGCATTGTGATCATCAGTGATGTCATAAGACTGATGATGTCATCAGTGATGTCATAAGAGCAAAATCATCTTATGACATCACTGATGATGTCATAGGCACTGATGTAAACACACACACCCACCCACGCGCATGTAAATGGGAATAACATTAAGTGAGCAACACACACCTGCACGAATAGAGCAGGTGAGCCCACGCTACTTACCTCACCCTAATCTATAACCTTAACCACATCTTTTTACTTACCTCACCCTAATCTATAACCTTAACCACATCTTTTTACTTACCTCACCCTAATCTATAACCTTAACCACATCTTTTTACTTATGTCACCCTAATCTATAACCTTAACCACATCTTTTTACTTACCTCACCCTAATCTATAACCTTAACCACATCTTTTTACTTATGTCACCCTAATCTATAACCTTAACCACATCTTTTTACTTACCTCACCCTAACCTTGATCTTAACCACATCTTTTTACTTACCTCACCCTAACCTTAATCTTAACCACATCTTTTTACTTACCTCACCCTAACCTTAATCTGAACCACATCTTTTGACTTACCTCACCCTAACCTTAACATTGAGTGCCAGCCACTTTTGGAGAACGGACGCTCCCAGTGCCAGAGTTTCAGAGCTTTTTTCAGTGATTTCTCGAGGCCCACAGAATATTGTGTGATATTACTATGTAAACAATGAACACGAAAAAAGAACGATGAGACTCTTTTCTATCATCAGCAAAAACAGGTTTATTGATATCATTTTCCGTTCTTTAGTTATCAGCCGGAGAAGATAGCTTGATTTAACAAAAAAGAGCAGTTTTTTTCTAGAAGCTGAGATAATGGCCCTTTTGTGAAATTAAACATTTCAAACACATCACTGACTCTGAAGCTAATTTTCTGATGTAGTCACACCTCAAAAATAATTTCCTTCAATAAAACAGTGAAGGCCAGGGAATTTTGTTTGGCAGAATAATATTTTTAGCTGCAACCAGCAGCGCTGGCCCCTGCGTGCGCTGCTGGTTGCAGCTTCTTGCTGATCTTGATTTGCTGCTGGTGGGCATCGGATATTCTGGCTTGCATTTGCCAACCCTGTCCTGCTGCCTGGGTCTGTCTGGGTCAGTGTTGTGTGCTGCTCTGCGTGCCCCCCCCCCCCCCCCGCCCCGCCCCGCCTCAACTGCACACTCCTCCTGTATGGGAGGTGGCTCTCTGCTAAGTTTGCTCTGCACTGTGAAGGGTGCGCGACATCCAGCTTTTTCCGCGTGTTTGTCACCGGCTACTACTGTATGCTTCCAGTTGAGAATAATAACGGCTGATCATGCGAATGGGCTGGCGCAGCGGACATGGAGGAGCTCAATTGTGGGAGCAGATTGGCTGCTGCCTGCTGCAGGCACATCTAACATTAAAACGCTTCATGCATATCGATGCATACGGATGCGATGCGATTTCCGTTTCCCCAACGACTTATTCTCTGTTTTTCTCTGCCTTTCTGTTAACCTGGAGAGCACTGTCGCCACCTAAGGGTTCTGTAAAATAGGTTATAGACCTCCAATAGCTATAATATTTGTACAGGAGAGGCAGAAGGCTTTGATCGACGCCCCACCGTCAAAAAACGCAATTGACGAACATGTCCGTCCTTGGCACTCTACGTTACTATTTGAAATGACGAACATGTTCGTCCATGGCACTCAATGAGTTAATCTGAACCACATCTTTTTACTTACCTCACCCTAACCTTAATCTGAACCACATCATTTTACTTACCTCACCCTAACCTTAATCTTAACCACATCTTTTACTTGCCGCACAGGAAGAAGCAGTTGCGGCGAACAATCAAATGAGTTTGAGGCGTGGTTTCATCTAAACTTGGTTGGGAAAAGTAAACACGCGGACGGACAGCTTGGCAGAATAGGCCTTTTTCACAGCAGCCATTTTGTGTCTAAAAGGCAGGTAAGTAACACAGGTGCACCAACACATTAATTAAGGTTTCCAACTTCCAGTCCATTTAGGTGTTCCAGTGCTGGGGGCCTTAATTAGTGCGTTGGTTGCACCTGTGTTTACCCTGCCTTTTAGACACAAAATGCCGGCTGTGAAAGAGGCCCATAGGGGAGAGAGCGGGGAGGGGGGGGAGATCAGAAAAAAAGGTGATCAAAAAAGAGAGAGAGAGAGCGGGAGAGAGCGCCTGGCTAATCGCCTGGGGAGGCGATGCGGAGTGTCTGACAGCTGATCCTTCTTCTCCACCACGATTATCATCACATACTATCGTCAAACAGCTTCTCTGTTTACCTTTGGAGTTGCCTGAGCTGAAAGTGTATTGACTCTGAGCCTGCTGTGTGAACAGTGATGACAGGAAGAAACACACTGTGGGACGGTCAGACAACACTGACTCCCTCTGCTGTACTAATGATACAGCAATGTTCTGTTCTGTTCTGTTCTGTTCTGTTCTGTTCTGTTCACCTTTGTGTTGGCTGGGGTCAGTATGTGTGAGAAAGCAGTTTGTGGTTCACATTTGTTTTTGAAAAATGTCTACCTATAAGAAAATCATACGTGTGAAAGTCGGTATTACTGAAGTTGAGCACATTTCTTATACTCGGGTATCAGCCCTTTTCGGGGACGAAACCCTAGGCTCGCTCGCTGTGCAGGCTCGCCGCACGCAGCTCGGCCTCATCTGCAGTCACTGATGACATCATCCAATGTGGGACAAAAATGGCAGAGAAACAAAATGCAGCTCGGCTGCTGCGCTAGCCTGGGTAAACCCAGCCCCCACGTGACTGTCACGTGGGGGCTGGGTTTACCCAGACTACTGCTGCGCGGCCTCGCCTGCTTTATTTGGCATGTGCAGCGCACAATTGCCCAACTTTGCATCACTGATGACATCAGTCACTGATGATGTCACAATTCCTATGACATCACTGATGATGTCACAATGCCAATAACATCATCAGTGCCTATGACATCATCAGTGATGTCATAAGATGATTTTGGTCAATAATGATGTCACTGATGACATTGCTGATGATGTCATAGACATTGTGACATCATCAGTGGGACAGAAATTCAAACAGTCCATGAAACAGAGTCCACTTACTCTCTTATATAGATACTAAGTATCTTTATTTAAATATGTGCTTTGATAAAAAAAAAAAAAAAAAATTGTAACTTGTGTTACTTGACAAAGTAACTGGTACAATATTACTGAAATCCTATTGTAATAAGTTATATTACTGAGTTACTGCTAAAAGTAATATATTACATGTAATATGTTACTTTTGAACTGAGTTACCCCCAACACTGTTTGTAACTAAGTGATGGTGACGAGTTTGTAGCTGAAGCCAGTGAAGTTCTTTCAAGACCGGGGTGATGTGGTGCCAAGATGTGGTGTGGGTAAGAAGTCAAAGATGCGTATAATATACATAACTTTGTATAACCATAACCATAACCATATTATGGTGATTAAATTGAGGAGCTTGAACCACTGCTGCCTCTCGGCCCGGACCACCACCACCACCACCACCACCCACAATCATTCGATTAGCCCAGACATCTGTGCCACACCCCCCCCCAGCCTGCTATAGCCACACCCCCCCCAGACTGCTATAGCCACACCTCCCCAGCCTGCTATAGCCACACACCCCCCAGCCTGCTAATAGCCACACCCCCCAGCCTGCTATAGCCACACCCCCCCCAGCCTGCTATAGACGGTTTTAACTTGACAACAAAAACATTCTAAATTGAACCCCCACTCACTTCCTGTTGCAGTGTTTGCTATGGACATAAAAGAAAAAAAAACATTCAAGTGCAGGACTGACCATTCCATGCAAACCGTCTATACAGCTGAGCAGCGAAAACAAAAGTAACGATGTCGAGTGAATATTTCTGCAGTTTGCCGAATGCTGAGAAAAAGGAAGTGCTGTGGGGTTGCGCTCTGGTGAAAACCGTCTATAGCCACACCCCCCCCAGCCTGCTATAGCCACCCCCCCAGCCTGCTAGAATCTACCCCCCCCCCCCCCCCCCGCTTGGGAGACCTAGATCTAGCCGCTAGATCTAGGTCTCCCAAGCGGGGGGGGGGTGGGGGTGGGGCAGTGGCCCAGGAAATGATGCCTCCCACGGGAGTGGAGGAGGCAGCAGGGAGGAGGCCTTTTGCTCCAGGGGAACACAAATGCTGCCCTATTATGTTTATTAAATCAAACGATCGAGGCCAGGAAGTTGTTCCCCCCCCCACAACCCCCCCCCCCCCCCACGCACACGAGCGTTGAAAAGAATCACGCTGAGAAACCGTTGACTTTTGATACACATGCGTTATGTAACAGCAGCAGCACAGTTACCAGGGTAGAAACATGTTGTTATGTAACAGCAGCAGCACAGTTACCAGGGTAGAAACATGTCTCATGAATGATTCCAGCACAGCCTAATAGAAACATAAGAATAAGGGAATAGCCACCGGTCAAGCGTTGGGTGATTTTTTTTTGGCCAGGAGGGTTTTACATTCCGCCGGCCACTTTGGCAGCTGGCCAGCCATGGTCTGCTGCAGGTTCGTTTCCATGCCCCCGAAATCCCACTTGGCTGGTCAACGCGGGCAAACGGTGCAAGTGGCCGGTGTATTTTGGCATCAGCCGCTGCGGTTCGGTGGAGGAAGAAGTTCCCGTCCTGTGTGTGATGAATGACGGTTTGAACTCTTTGCTTTCTTACATGTTTCTCTGTACATCCTTGCCCAGACTTTAACTCGGGGGGACGGATGACTTGGACTTACTGGACTGAGGAGTCATGAAGGTACTTTTCCTCTGGAGTCAATCAGCATGCCAAGAATAACACGGCCAGACTCCTCGGCTGTTAACAATATTACAAACATCCGGACTTGTTTAGATTCGAGCAGAGTTCGCTGCTTGGGCTTTTTCGCCACACAAACCCCGTCATGCACAGACTGTACCCTGTCATGCACAGACTGTACCCCATCATGCACAGACTGTACCCTGTCATGCACAGACTGTACCCTGTTATGCTCAGACTGTACCCCGTCATGCACAGACTGTACCCCATCATGCACAGACTGTACCCTGTCATGCACAGACTGTACCCTGTCATGCACAGACTGTACCCTGTCATGCACAGACTACCCCATCATGCACAGACTGTACCCCATCATGCACAGACTGTACCCCGTCATGCACAGACTGTACCCTGTCATGCACAGACTGTACTCCATCATGCACAGACTGTACTCCATCATGCACAGACTGTACCCTGTCATGCTCAGACTGTACCCCGTCATGCACAGACTGTACTCCGTCATGCACAGACTGTACTCCATCATGCACAGACTGTACCCTGTCATGCACAGACTGCACCCTGTCATGCACAGACTGCACCCTGTTATGCTCAGACTGTACCCCATCATGCACAGACTGTACCCCGTCATGCTCAGACTGTACCCCGTCATGCACAGACTGTACCCCGTCATGTACAGACTGTACCCTGTCATGCACAGACTGTACCCCGTCATGCACAGACTGTACCCCGTCATGTACAGACTGTACCCCGTCATGTACAGACTGTACCCCGTCATGTACAGACTGTACCCCGTCATGTACAGACTGTACCCTGTCATGCACAGACTGTACTCCATCATGTACAGACTGTACGGGTGAGAAGGGAAGTGCATTTGCTTTGGCATCATCACCAGGATAAACAGCGTCATATATTGGCTCATTTCCACCACATATAACAGCACAGTACAGCTCTACTCGATCTGGTCTTACTCAGCTCTACTTGATATAGACTATGTTTCTATATCTGGTCGTCATAGCGACCGCATATCTGCCCTCCGCCCATAGCCGAAGTAGCCTATAACGTATAACGTTAAAATTAAATCCATACACGGAACTTTTAAACTGATTATGAAATACTGGTGCCTCTAAATTACCTACAGTGTACATGGGCAAATGTGACAATCGGCCAGGAGAATGGATATCACTTTGTTGTTACTCAAACTCGCATGCATGCAATGCGCGGGGGACAGGGCTGGACTGCAATGTAATTCTACCGGTGCAATGGCCGGTGGGCCGCTCGCTAGTGGGCCGGTCAGGTTGGTGAAGTATGTATTATGTATTTGAAAAAAAAAAAAAAAAAAAAAAAAAAAGAATTTGGGAACTGAAATGTACCCAGGCCCGGGCCCATGTGGCCCGGGCGGTTCCGCGACCCATGATTACAGCTAAAACCCCTAGACCGGGTCATAACATGTGGCTTTATAAGTAAATCCCCAACCCATGCGAGTGCGAGCGAAGCGAGCGCGAGCTCGAAAAATTGGGCCGATTCGAAATTGTGGGCCTGTCTGACACATGGCAGGTAGCTTTTTTGGTCCCAGTCCAGCCCTGGCGGGGGACGAGAGAGGCGCTACGGGGAGAACCCCAGCGGCAAGACCGCGGCTTCGCTAAACCCCCCCCTGCGGCCTAGTGGACTTTTTCTCTCTCAAAACAATTGAAAACCACCGTCATGTTAAAGCTGAGCAAGGAGATCGATTTTATTTCACCAGAGCCGAAGGCATGCAGCAACACAAAAGAAATAACTTCTGGAAATAACAGAAGAGAAGGTAAGCCCCACTAAACTGTTATCCAGCATTGACAGTAGATGCCTACAGTAAACACGATTCTGCCTGACCAATCAGTCATCTGCAGTGTTTTCACGTCACCGTATGGTACCGGCTGGAACCTCAACAGAGCAGGGACCAAAAGCAGCACGACTCAACCCCGACTCAACCCGGGCTGTCCACGTTTTTTGATCGGTGGAATGAGAGAAAAAAGCGAGACGAGCTGTGCGGGGCCGCGCTGATACCAGAGGCGATAATGGGCCATTAGATAGATCATATTATGGGTCATTTACGTTACGACTAACACATTTCACCTGTGTGTTATATGGACTAACACATTTCACCTGTGTGTTATATGGACTAACACATTTCACCTGTGTGTTATATGGACTAACACATTTCACCTGTGTGTTATAGGGACTAACACATTTCACCTGTGTGTTATAGGGACTAACACATTTCACCTGTGTGTTATATGGACTAACACATTTCACCTGTGTGTTATATGGACTAACATTTCACCTGTGTTTAATTTGGCATGAGGGTGACTAGATGATGACAGAATTGTCATTTTTTGGTGAACTATTCCTTTAAATACCAAGAGCAACAATGTTACAAGCAAACAATGTTGAGGAGTTCAAAGGTCAAAGCCCTTTATGTGCAATAACACATAGAGTACTAGCAATCTTGCGCGCTCAATTCCTAGCCTTGCCCGGTGTGCGGGCTCGCAGCCTCGGCCGCCCCGCAGCTCGCCCACTGCACGTCGCATATGCATGGCCTGCAATAGCCTCACCCAGGGAGGATGACATCACTGATGACATCATCACGGCTCACATTACTGATGACATCATCACTGAACTTATCCTCAAGCTGGAATTATGCTTCCCGCATTGGCGAGGACCGCACCCCGAATTTTGTAACTACGCGGACGCGGCTCGGCGGACAAAGTGGAGTTTTCAAGACTCCCGCTCACTCCCGCGAGCAGAAACCCACACAGAGTATAAAAGCTCCACACGTTTTCTCGTCAGGATTCCGTGTCTCTCATTCCCGTGCGACAGTCCAATCGTCAAGCATAATTCCAGCTTCAGCCAGGAAGGATGACATCACTGATGACATCATCACTGATGACATCATCACTGATGACATCACTGATGACATCACGTCACCATTAGGTAATTATGGCAATCACCTTAATTAAAAAATCTGGCTCCGTCGGGTCACCCGCACGGGTGCTCTTCACACTTCCTGAAAGTTTCAGCCCGACTGCACATAAAAACGGCATAGCTGTGGCCGGATAAAATTCAGCACACACACACACGCACACGCACACGCACACACACACACACACACACACACACACACACACACACACACACACGCGCGTCTCATTCTTATTATATAGAATGTATCCAGCTCTGCCTCGTCTCCCCCCCCCTCTGATCCAGCTCTGCCTTGTCTCCCCCCCCTCTGATGTGTCCATTAGAGATCACTGAGTAGCCAGTTAGTTTTTGCACTAAACCAGAGCTTTTCAAAGTGGGAGGCGGGCCCTATCCCCAGGGGGGCTCCAAGCAGTTTCAGGGGAGGCTCAGTGAATGGAAGTGAAACAATATGACATTAGTTATCAAAAGGAGATCACATAGAATAGCCTAAATGTGTGTGATTTGGTTCAAGAGATAGTTCAGAGATACAGTAGTTTGGGGGAAATTTGAACGTTTCCCCACTTTCCCAGAGTCAGAAACTAATAAATGCTTAGTTCAGACAGATCTTTCTATGTATTTGCTGTAGTCTGAAGTATGTCAAACAGCAACATCAGGCTATCTTGCCTCAATTGCTGAGTGTCTATGGGGTCAAATAATATAATCAGGATCCCATAGACATCTAGGAATTCAGCGAATTGACGATGCTTTCCAAGCATCGTCTGCAGGGGAGGCCCACAGTTTCAAACTTTGAAACCCCCCTGCACTAAAGCCATGTTACTGCATGCCGGGTTTCACAATGGAACAGAGAGGACTTTAGCCAAAAAAAAAAGCTGGTTTCTGGGAAGCCGGCATGGATTTATGGTTGGATGCCCATTTCTCCCTCACTCTGACTCCCTCCCTGACTCACTTTGCTCCCTACTACCTCTCTCTCTCTCTCTCTCTCTCTCTCTCTCTCTCTCCCACAGTCTCCCTGTATCTCTCTCCCACAGTCTCCCTGTATCTCTCTCCCACAGTCTCCCTGTATCTCTCTCTCACAGTCTCCCTGTAACTCTCTCCCACAGTCTCACAGTCTCCCTGTATCTCTCTCCCACAGTCTCCCTGTAACTCTCTCCCACAGTCTCACAGTCTCCCTGTATCTCTCTCTCCCACAGTCTCCCTGTATCTCTCCCCCACAGTCTCCCTGTATCTCTCTCCCCCACAGTCTCCCTGTATCTCTCTCTCCCACAGTCTCCCTGTATCTCTCTCTCACAGTCTCCCTGTATCTCTCTCTCCCACAGTCTCCCTGTATCTCTCTCCCCCACAGTCTCCCTGTATCTCTCTCCCACAGTCTCCCTGTATCTCTCTCTCCCACAGTCTCCCTGTATCTCTCCCCCACAGTCTCCCTGTATCTCTCTCCCCCACAGTCTCCCTGTATCTCTCTCTCCCACAGTCTCCCTGTATCTCTCTCTCACAGTCTCCCTGTATCTCTCTCTCCCACAGTCTCCCTGTATCTCTCTCCCCCACAGTCTCCCTGTATCTCTCTCCCACAGTCTCCCTGTATCTCTCTCCCCCACAGTCTCCCTGTATCTCTCTCCCACAGTCTCCCTGTCTCTCTCTCCCTCAGTCTCCCTGTATCTCTCTCTCCCACAGTCTCACTGTATCTCTCTCTCACAGTCTCCCTGTATCTCTCTCTCCCACAGTCTCCCTGTATCTCTCTCCCCCACAGTCTCCCTGTATCTCTCTCCCACAGTCTCCCTGTATCTCTCTCCCCCACAGTCTCCCTGTATCTCTCTCCCACAGTCTCCCTGTATCTCTCTCCCACAGTCTCCCTGTATCTCTCTCCCACAGTCTCCCTGTAACTCTCTCCCACAGTCTCACAGTCTCCCTGTATCTCTCTCTCCCACAGTCTCCCTGTATCTCTCCCCCACAGTCTCCCTGTATCTCTCTCCCCCACAGTCTCCCTGTATCTCTCTCTCCCACAGTCTCCCTGTATCTCTCTCTCACAGTCTCCCTGTATCTCTCTCCCCCACAGTCTCCCTGTATCTCTCTCCCACAGTCTCCCTGTATCTCTCTCTCACAGTCTCCCTGTCTCTCTCTCCCACAGTCTCCCTGTATCTCTCTCCCACAGTCTCCCTGTATCTCTCTCTCACAGTCTCCCTGTATCTCTCTCCCACAGTCTCCCTGTATCTCTCTCCCCCACAGTCTCCCTGTATCTCTCTCCCACAGTCTCCCTGTATCTCTCTCTCCCACAGTCTCCCTGTCTCTCTCTCCCTCAGTCTCCCTGTATCTCTCTCCCACATTCTCTCTCTCTCTCTCTCCCCCACAGTCTCCCTGTATCTCTCTCTCCCACAGTCTCCCTGTATCTCTCTCCCCCACAGTCTCCCTGTATCTCTCTCACAGTCTCCCTGTCTCTCTCTCCCTCAGTCTCCCTGTATCTCTCCCCCACAGTCTCCCTGTATCTCTCTCCCCCACAGTCTCCCTGTATCTCTCTCCCACAGTCTCTCTCTCCCACAGTCTCCCTGTATCTATCTCTCCCACAGTCTCCCTGTATCTCTCTCCCACAGTCTCCCTGTATCTCTCTCCCACAGTCTCCCTGTATCTCTCTCCCACAGTCTCCCTGTATCTCTCTCCCACAGTCTCTCTCTCTCCCCCACAGTCTGTATCTCTCTCTCTCTCCCACAGTCTCTCTCTCTCTCTCTCCCCCACAGTCTCCCTGTATCTCTCTCCCACAGTCTCCCTGTATCTCTCTCCCACAGTCTCCCTGTATCTCTCTCCCACAGTCTCCCTGTATCTCTCTCCCACAGTCTCCCTGTATCTCTCTCCCACAGTCTCTCTCTCTCCCCCACAGTCTGTATCTCTCTCCGCCACAGTCTCCCAGTATATCTCTCCCACAGTCTCCCTGTATCTCTCTCTCACAGTCTCCCTGTATCTCTCTCTCTCTCACAGTCTCCCTGTATCTCTCTCCCCCACAGTCTCCCTGTATCTCTCTCTCTCCCACAGTCTCCCTGTATCTCTCTCCCACAGTCTCCCTGTATCTCTCTCCCACAGTCTCCCTGTATCTCTCTCTCACAGTCTCCCTGTATCTCTCTCTCCCACAGTCTCCCTGTATCTCTCTCTCACAGTCTCCCTGTATCTCTCTCTCCCCCACAGTCTCCCTGTATCTCTCTCCCACAGTCTCCCTGTATCTCTCTCCCACAGTCTCCCTGTATCTATCTCTCTCCCACAGTCTCCCTGTATCTCTCTCCCACAGTCTCCCTGTATCTCTCTCCCACAGTCTCCCTGTATCTCTCTCCCCCACAGTCTCCCTGTATCTCTCTCCCACAGTCTCCCTGTATCTCTCTCCCACAGTCTCCCTGTATCTCTCTCCCACAGTCTCCCTGTATCTATCTCTCTCCCACAGTCTCCCTGTATCTCTCTCCCACAGTCTCCCTGTATCTCTCTCCCACAGTCTCCCTGTATCTATCTCTCCCACAGTCTCCCTGTATCTCTCTCTCACAGTCTCCCTGTATCTCTCTCCCACAGTCTCCCTGTATCTCTCTCCCACAGTCTCCCTGTATCTCTCTCTCCCACAGTCTCCCTGTATCTCTCTCCCACAGTCTCCCTGTATCTCTCTCTCACAGTCTCCCTGTATCTCTCTCTCACAGTCTCCCTGTATCTCTCTCCCACAGTCTCCCTGTATCTCTCTCTCCCACAGTCTCCCTGTATCTCTCTCCCACAGTCTCCCTGTATCTCTCTCCCACAGTCTCCCTGTATCTCTCTCCCACAGTCTCCCTGTATCTCTCTCTCACAGTCTCTCTGGATCTTTCCACGGTCATAAAAACAACATGAAAAGCACACACCACACCACACTTTCCATTGTGCTCAAAAGTCTCAAGGTCTCATTGGGTTGTTTTCTGCTCTGTTCATACTTTGTGTATCATTGTTCTCGCCTCAACATCGCCTGCATGTCTGAAACAATGTGTGGCCTTGCAGCAACTCCCCGACTTGCCTTGCCTTGTGTGTGTGTGTGTGTGTGTGTGTGTGTGTGTGTGACCGTGACCATCACTCTATGGCCGGTGTGTGTGTGTGTGACCGTGACCGTCACTATATGGCCAGTGTGTGTGTGTGTGTGACCGTCACTATATCGCCTGTGTGTGTGTGTGTGTGTGTGTGTGTGTGTGTGTGAACGCCACTATAATGGCCGGTGTGTGTGTGTGTCTGTGTGTGTGACCGTGACCGTCACTATATCGCTGGTGTGTGTGTGTGTTACCGTCACTATATCGCTGGTGTGTGTGTGTGTGTGTGTGTGACCGTCACTATATCGCTGGTGTGTGTGTGTCTGTGTGCATGTGTGTGTGTGTGTGTGTGTGTGTGTGTGTGTGTGTGTGACCGTGACTATGGCCGGTGTGTGTGTGTGATGAACATGCTAGTAGGCAGCGTAAAATACACACACACGTAACACAGCTGGCTGAGCATGGCTGTATATCTGTCTGTGAGCATGGCTGTATATCTGTCTGTGTCTGTGAGCATGGCTGTATATCTGTCTGTGAGCATGGCTGTATATCTGTCTGTGAGCATGGCTGTATATCTATCTGTGAGCATGGCTGTATATCTGTCTGTGTCTGTGAGCATGGCTGTATATCTGTCTGTGAGCATGGCTGTATATCTGTCTGTGAGCATGGCTGTATATCTGTCTGTGAGCATGGCTGTATATCTGTCTGTGAGCATGGCTGTATATCTGTCTGTGAGCAAGGCTGTATATCTGTCTGTGAGCATGGCTGTATATCTGTCTGTGAGCAAGGCTGTATATCTGTCTGTGAGCAAGGCTGTATATCTGTCTGTGAGCATGGCTGTATATCTGTCTGTGAGCAAGGCTGTATATCTGTCTGTGAGCATGGCTGTATATCTGTCTGTGAGCATGGCTGTATATCTGTCTGTGAGCATGGCTGTATATCTGTCTGTGAGCATGGCTGTATATCTGTATGTGAGCATGGCTGTATATCTGTCTGTGAGCATGGCTGTATATCTGTCTGTGAGCATGGCTGTATATCTGTCTGTGAGCATGGCTGTATATCTGTCTGTGAGCATGGCTGTATATCTGTCTGTGAGCATGGCTGTATATCTGTCTGTGAGCATGGCTGTATATCTGTCTGTGAGCATGGCTGTATATCTGTCTGTGTCTGTGAGCATGGCTGTATATCTGTCTGTGAGCATGGCTGTATATCTGTCTGTGAGCATGGCTGTATATCTGTCTGTGAGCATGGCTGTATATCTGTCTGTGTCTGTGAGCATGGCTGTATATCTGTCTGTGTCTGTGAGCATGGCTGTATATCTGTCTGTGTCTGTGAGCACGGCTGTATATCTGTCTGTGAGCAACATCAACCCTCAACATCAACCCCCCAAAAAACAGCTCACAGGACCCTCGCGGGATTCCTCTGCTCTCTCCTGCCTCTCTCTAGCCATTTTCCCACATGCATACCGGAAAATTACCTGTAAGTCAATATCGGACATTTCCCTGAATTTCCCTTCACACCTTAGCGCTCGCATGTGGGAATCTAGTCATCAAATAGCCGGTATGTTGGGGGGCGGGGGGAGGGGGGAGCTTATTTGGGGGGTCGGCAAAACTTGCCACACAATAAATCACACTCGTTTGACATTTGCAGCGTCAAGCCAGCGTAATAAACACAGCCGATTTCCCCCCTCCCCTCTGCTCGAGAGAGGCCAGTCCTTCACTCAGTCCTCCGCACTTCGCAGCAGCACGACACAGGACAGACACAGCGAGAATGGCAGAGGCTTGAAAGCCGCCCAACGCTTGTATGTATGTAGAGAAAGCAAATGCACGAAGCAAAATGTGGAAGTAGTTTGCTTTGATGTGCGCGAATGACTAGATGATGCACGCTGGAAGTGAACGTTAAGCAACGTGTCTACACCTCGCCCATGAGAGAAGGAGGACCCGGGTCGCGAAAAATGACTGCACCCGTTTCTCACTTGTGTCCCTGATCGCGCATACCGCTCTTCTGACTGGCTCGAAACTGGTGAAATGTCGGCGACGACGGGGTCGCGCTTATACCGGAAAACAACTTTCCCACATGAAGGCATTAGACCACGTTCCGGTCATTTTGCGGTACAAAGCGCATGTGGGAAAAGGGCTTCTCTCTCTCTCTCTCTCTCTCTCTGTCTTTCCATCTCTCTCTCTCATCTCTCTCTCATGCAAATATCCCCCCTGAAACAGATGCCCTTAATTCCTTTGGCTCCACATTCTAAGATCTGCAGAGGTCTGAGGAGGAAAAGATTCCATTCTCTTATTCACACATCATTCTGACAAAATGACAGCTCGGAGCAAAAACACCCCCTCCTCTGAAACACCCCCTCCTCTGAAACACCCTCCTCCTCTGAAACACCCTCTCCTCTGAAACACCCCCTCCTCTTAAACACCCCCTCCTCTGAAACACCCTCCTCCTCTGAAACACCCTCCTCCTCTGAAACACCCCCTCCTCTGAAACACCCTCCTCCTCTGAAACACCCCCTCCTCTGAAACACCCCCTCCTCTGAAACACCCTCCTCCTCTGAAACACCCTCCTCCTCTGAAACACCCCCTCCTCTGAAACACCCTCCTCCTCTGAAACACCCCCTCCTCTGAAACACCCCCTCCTCTGAAACACCCTCCTCCTCTGAAACACCCCCTCCTCTTAAACACCCCCTCCTCTGAAACACCCTCCTCCTCTGAAACACCCTCCTCCTCTGAAACACCCCCTCCTCTGAAACACCCTCCTCCTCTGAAACACCCCCTCCTCTGAAACACCCCCTCCTCTGAAACACCCTCTCCTCTGAAACACCCCCTCCTCTTAAACACCCCCTCCTCTGAAACACCCTCCTCCTCTGAAACACCCTCCTCCTCTGAAACACCCCCTCCTCTGAAACACCCTCCTCCTCTGAAACACCCCCTCCTCTGAAACACCCCCTCCTCTGAAACACCCTCCTCCTCTGAAACACCCCCTCCTCTGAAACACCCTCCTCCTCTGAAACACCCTCCTCCTCTGAAACACCCTCCTCCTCTGAAACACCCCCCTCCTCTGAAACACCCCCTCCTCTGAAACACCCCCCTCCTCTGAAACACCCTCCTCCTCTGAAACACCCTCCTCCTCTGAAACACCCCCTCCTCTGAAACACCCCCTCCTCTGAAACACCTCCTCCTCTGAAACACCCTCCTCCTCTGAAACACCCCCTCCTCTGAAACACCCCCCTCCTCTGAAACACCCCCCTCCTCTGAAACACCCTCCTCCTCTGAAACACCCTCCTCCTCTGAAACACCCTCCTCCTCTGAAACACCCTCCTCCTCTGAAACACCCTCCTCCTCTGAAACACCCTCCTCCTCTGAAACACCCTCCTCCTCTGAAACACCCTCCTCCTCTGAAACACCCTCCTCCTCTGAAACACCCCCCTCCTCTGAAACACCCCCTCCTCTGAAACACCCCCCTCCTCTGAAACACCCTCCTCCTCTGAAACACCTCCTCCTCTGAAACACCCCCTCCTCTGAAACACCCTCCTCCTCTGAAACACCCTCCTCCTCTGAAACACCCTCCTCCTCTGAAACACCCCCCTCCTCTGAAACACCCCCTCCTCTGAAACACCCCCTCCTCTGAAACACCTCCTCCTCTGAAACACCCTCCTCCTCTGAAACACCCCCTCCTCTGAAACACCCCCCTCCTCTGAAACACCCTCCTCCTCTGAAACACCCCCTCCTCTGAAACACCCCCCTCCTCTGAAACACCCTCCTCCTCTGAAACACCCCCTCCTCTGAAACACCCTCCTCCTCTGAAACACCCCCCTCCTCTGAAACACCCCCTCCTCTGAAACACCCCCTCCTCTGAAACACCTCCTCCTCTGAAACACCCTCCTCCTCTGAAACACCCCCTCCTCTGAAACACCTCCTCCTCTGAAACACCCTCCTCCTCTGAAACACCCTCCTCCTCTGAAACACCCCTCCTCCTCTGAAACACCTCCTCCTCTGAAACACCCTCCTCCTCTGAAACACCCTCCTCCTCTGAAACACCCCCTCCTGAAACACCCCCTCCTCTGAAACACCTCCTCCTCTGAAACACCCTCCTCCTCTGAAACACCCCCTCCTCTGAAACACCCCCCTCCTCTGAAACACCCTCCTCCTCTGAAACACCCTCCTCCTCTGAAACACCCCCTCCTCTGAAACACCTCCTCCTCTGAAACACCCTCCTCCTCTGAAACACCCCCTCCTCTGAAACACCCCCTCCTCTGAAACACCCTCCTCCTCTGAAACACCCCCTCCTCTTAAACACCCCCTCCTCTGAAACACCCTCCTCCTCTGAAACACCCTCCTCCTCTGAAACACCCCCTCCTCTGAAACACCCTCCTCCTCTGAAACACCCCCTCCTCTGAAACACCCCCTCCTCTGAAACACCCTCTCCTCTGAAACACCCCCTCCTCTTAAACACCCCCTCCTCTGAAACACCCTCCTCCTCTGAAACACCCTCCTCCTCTGAAACACCCCCTCCTCTGAAACACCCTCCTCCTCTGAAACACCCCCTCCTCTGAAACACCCCCTCCTCTGAAACACCCTCCTCCTCTGAAACACCCCCTCCTCTGAAACACCCTCCTCCTCTGAAACACCCTCCTCCTCTGAAACACCCTCCTCCTCTGAAACACCCTCCTCCTCTGAAACACCCTCCTCCTCTGAAACACCCTCCTCCTCTGAAACACCCTCCTCCTCTGAAACACCCTCCTCCTCTGAAACACCCCCCTCCTCTGAAACACCCCCTCCTCTGAAACACCCCCCTCCTCTGAAACACCCTCCTCCTCTGAAACACCCTCCTCCTCTGAAACACCCCCTCCTCTGAAACACCCCCCTCCTCTGAAACACCCTCCTCCTCTGAAACACCCTCCTCCTCTGAAACACCCCCTCCTCTGAAACACCCCCCTCCTCTGAAACACCCTCCTCCTCTGAAACACCTCCTCCTCTGAAACACCCCCTCCTCTGAAACACCCTCCTCCTCTGAAACACCCTCCTCCTCTGAAACACCCCCTCCTCTGAAACACCCCCCTCCTCTGAAACACCCCCCTCCTCTGAAACACCCTCCTCCTCTGAAACACCTCCTCCTCTGAAACACCCCCTCCTCTGAAACACCCTCCTCCTCTGAAACACCCTCCTCCTCTGAAACACCCCCCTCCTCTGAAACACCCCCTCCTCTGAAACACCCCCCTCCTCTGAAACACCTCCTCCTCTGAAACACCCTCCTCCTCTGAAACACCCCCTCCTCTGAAACACCCCCCTCCTCTGAAACACCCTCCTCCTCTGAAACACCCCCTCCTCTGAAACACCCCCCTCCTCTGAAACACCCTCCTCCTCTGAAACACCCCCTCCTCTGAAACACCCTCCTCCTCTGAAACACCCCCCCTCCTCTGAAACACCCCCTCCTCTGAAACACCCCCTCCTCTGAAACACCTCCTCCTCTGAAACACCCTCCTCCTCTGAAACACCCCCTCCTCTGAAACACCTCCTCCTCTGAAACACCCTCCTCCTCTGAAACACCCTCCTCCTCTGAAACACCCCTCCTCCTCTGAAACACCTCCTCCTCTGAAACACCCTCCTCCTCTGAAACACCCTCCTCCTCTGAAACACCCCCTCCTGAAACACCCCCTCCTCTGAAACACCTCCTCCTCTGAAACACCCTCCTCCTCTGAAACACCCCCTCCTCTGAAACACCCCCCTCCTCTGAAACACCCTCCTCCTCTGAAACACCCTCCTCCTCTGAAACACCCCCTCCTCTGAAACACCTCCTCCTCTGAAACACCCTCCTCCTCTGAAACACCCCCTCCTCTGAAACACCCCCTCCTCTGAAACACCCTCCTCCTCTGAAACACCCCCTCCTCTTAAACACCCCCTCCTCTGAAACACCCTCCTCCTCTGAAACACCCTCCTCCTCTGAAACACCCCCTCCTCTGAAACACCCTCCTCCTCTGAAACACCCCCTCCTCTGAAACACCCCCTCCTCTGAAACACCCTCTCCTCTGAAACACCCCCTCCTCTTAAACACCCCCTCCTCTGAAACACCCTCCTCCTCTGAAACACCCTCCTCCTCTGAAACACCCCCTCCTCTGAAACACCCTCCTCCTCTGAAACACCCCCTCCTCTGAAACACCCCCTCCTCTGAAACACCCTCCTCCTCTGAAACACCCCCTCCTCTGAAACACCCTCCTCCTCTGAAACACCCTCCTCCTCTGAAACACCCTCCTCCTCTGAAACACCCTCCTCCTCTGAAACACCCTCCTCCTCTGAAACACCCTCCTCCTCTGAAACACCCTCCTCCTCTGAAACACCCCCCTCCTCTGAAACACCCCCTCCTCTGAAACACCCCCCTCCTCTGAAACACCCTCCTCCTCTGAAACACCCTCCTCCTCTGAAACACCCTCCTCCTCTGAAACACCCCCTCCTCTGAAACACCCCCCTCCTCTGAAACACCCTCCTCCTCTGAAACACCCTCCTCCTCTGAAACACCCCCTCCTCTGAAACACCCCCCTCCTCTGAAACACCCTCCTCCTCTGAAACACCTCCTCCTCTGAAACACCCCCTCCTCTGAAACACCCCCCTCCTCTGAAACACCCTCCTCCTCTGAAACACCCTCCTCCTCTGAAACACCCCCTCCTCTGAAACACCCCCCTCCTCTGAAACACCCCCCTCCTCTGAAACACCCTCCTCCTCTGAAACACCCTCCTCCTCTGAAACACCCTCCTCCTCTGAAACACCCCCCTCCTCTGAAACACCCCCTCCTCTGAAACACCCCCCTCCTCTGAAACACCTCCTCCTCTGAAACACCCTCCTCCTCTGAAACACCCCCTCCTCTGAAACACCCCCCTCCTCTGAAACACCCTCCTCCTCTGAAACACCCCCTCCTCTGAAACACCCCCCTCCTCTGAAACACCCTCCTCCTCTGAAACACCCCCTCCTCTGAAACACCCTCCTCCTCTGAAACACCCCCCCTCCTCTGAAACACCCCCTCCTCTGAAACACCCCCTCCTCTGAAACACCTCCTCCTATGAAACACCCTCCTCCTCTGAAACACCCCCTCCTCTGAAACACCTCCTCCTCTGAAACACCCTCCTCCTCTGAAACACCCTCCTCCTCTGAAACACCCCTCCTCCTCTGAAACACCTCCTCCTCTGAAACACCCTCCTCCTCTGAAACACCCTCCTCCTCTGAAACACCCCCTCCTGAAACACCCCCTCCTCTGAAACACCTCCTCCTCTGAAACACCCTCCTCCTCTGAAACACCCCCTCCTCTGAAACACCCCCCTCCTCTGAAACACCCCCCTCCTCTGAAACACCCTCCTCCTCTGAAACACCCCCTCCTCTGAAACACCCTGTCTCCTCTGAAACACCCCCTCCTCTGAAACACCCTGTCTCCTCTGAAACACCCTCCTCCTCTGAAACACCCTGTCTCCTCTGAAACACCTCCTCCTCTGAAACACCTCCTCCTCTGAAACACCCCCCTCCTCTGAAACACCCCCCTCCTCTGAAACACCTCCTCCTCTGAAACACCCCCTCCTCTGAAACACCCCCCTCCTCTGAAACACCCCCTCCTCTGAAACACCCTCCTCCTCTGAAACACCCCCCCTCCTCTGAAACACCCCCTCCTCTGAAACACCCCCTCCTCTGAAACACCTCCTCCTCTGAAACACCCTCCTCCTCTGAAACACCCCCTCCTCTGAAACACCTCCTCCTCTGAAACACCCTCCTCCTCTGAAACACCCTCCTCCTCTGAAACACCCCTCCTCCTCTGAAACACCTCCTCCTCTGAAACACCCTCCTCCTCTGAAACACCCCCTCCTGAAACACCCCCTCCTCTGAAACACCTCCTCCTCTGAAACACCCTCCTCCTCTGAAACACCTCCTCCTCTGAAACACCTCCTCCTCTGAAACACCCCTCCTCCTCTGAAACACCTCCTCCTCTGAAACACCCTCCTCCTCTGAAACACCTCCTCCTCTGAAACACCTCCTCCTCTGAAACACCCCTCCTCCTCTGAAACACCCCCTCCTCTGAAACACCCTCCTCCTCTGAAACACCCTCCTCCTCTGAAACACCCTCCTCCTCTGAAACACCTCCTCCTCTGAAACACCCCCTCCTCTGAAACACCCTCCTCCTCTGAAACACCCCTCCTCCTCTGAAACACCCTCCTCCTCTGAAACACCCTCCTCCTCTGAAACACCTCCTCCTCTGAAACACCCCTCCTCCTCTGAAACACCTCCTCCTCTGAAACACCCTCCTCCTCTGAAACACCCTCCTCCTCTGAAACACCTCCTCCTGAAACACCCCCTCCTCTGAAACACCCCCTCCTGAAACACCCCCTCCTCTGAAACACCCCCTCCTCTGAAACACCCTCCTCCTCTGAAACACCCTCCTCCTCTGAAACACCCTCCTCCTCTGAAACACCCTCCTCCTCTGAAACACCCTCCTCCTCTGAAACACCCCCTCCTCTTAAACACCCTCCTCCTCTGAAACACCCTGTCTCCTCTGAAACACCCTCCTCCTCTGAAACACCCCTTGTATTGGATTGCATTATCCCGCAGACGCCACAGGAGAAG